>NC_135959.1:18486648-18854148 GCF_053455715.1 Rhinoraja longicauda
GTGAAATTCTCTGCCACAAAAGGCAGTGGAGGCCAATTCACTGGATGTATTCAAGAGAGAGTTAGATCTAGCTCTTAGGGCTAACGGAATCAAGAAGGCAGGAACAGGGTCCTGATTCTGGATGATCTGCCATGATCATATTGAATGGTGGTGTTGGCTCGAAGGGCTGAATGGCCTACGCCTGAGCCTATATTCCATGATGCTAACTTCCCAATCGTACAAGTGCAGTCACTGCTGTTTCACATGAAGCCCAGCAGCTAATATGTGCACAGCAAGCTTTCACAATCACAAGACAGGGATGAGATGATGAGCAAATCATTTGCTTTGGGCACAGATTATGGAATGAATATTGGCTCGCTCCTCTCCTAGCGCAATGCTGCCTCGGTTCTGCCCCTCTCACAGTGCGGTACGCAGAGGCGCGGGTATCGGAGCTCTTGCGAAAACACACAATTTAGTTGTTTAAAACATCTTTGGGACTTCGGAGGAGATACTGCGGTATTTTTAAACATCTCATGTATCGCTGCAACTCTGCGGAATTTTCATTTAAGAAGTTTCTGCGTGTTTTGAGCTGGGTCTGGTGTTATCGCCGAACTGCTTAGCTCCCACGACTGTGGCTAGCAGCCTGCCAAAAACTGTGTCGACCCAAAAAGGGGGTGAACAACGTTTCTGGACTTTACATCTGTGTCCGGAACAAACCCCCCCCCCTTACTGCCTCGTCGTTACTGACCAGGCCGGTCTGGCTTCGTGCGGTGTGGGATGAATTCTGCATCGTCTCGACTTTCTGCGGCCTTGGAAACTGGAGCTGATGGAGCCTCCTTTCTCTCGGAAAGACCAGCGGAGATAAGGGGTTCCAACAACGACAGCACAAATCCCTTTCGTTGCTTCAGGAGCAGCGAAGGCCAGCTGGGGTTATCTGCGAGAGTCTGCAGCCCGCCGAGGAACATCGCACAGTCGAGATAGCCGGGCTGAAGAGGTGCTGACGCAGCAGTTTTGGGAGCTTTCATCGTCCGAGGCATCACCACTCGCCTCCCCCCCTCAAACTGTTCCTAGTTTGTGTGTGGACATTGGCTTCGTGCCATTTAGACTGTTATATGTTTTTGTTTTCTGTTAATTAATAGAAACATAGAAACATAGAAAATAGGTGCAGGAGGAGGCCATTTGGCCCTTCGAGCCAGCACCGCCATTCATTGTGATCATGGCTGATCATCCACAATCAGTGACCCGTGCCTGCCTTCTCCCCAGATCCCTTGATTCCACTAGCCCCCAGAGCTCTAGCTAACTCTCTTTTAAATTCATCCAGTGAATTGGCCTCCACTGCCTTCTGTGGCAGAGAATTCCACAAATGTAGTGTCTGGTACGTTGCCGGGTCTGTGTTCTGGGGGACCGAGGCCTTCCAGGAGCTGTGCCAAGGTGGCTGCTTCAGCTGCATCGGCTGCTCCCCTTGAGGCCCGGTTCCCCATGAGGAGCACGCCCTTTGAATATGGGAACAGATGATACTTGCCCTCCCAAATGAACCTGGAGGACTGCACGCAGGCGTCCTGTACGTGGGCAGAATGTTCTGGAAGGCCGTGTTCTTCCCGGAGTCTGATGAGGGGGGTGAATGCGGCCGTGAGCAAAGGGATCTCGGTAGGGGGAACATTCCTGCAGGTCGAGCCCTTGGTGACCACCGCGCGATGGGTGGTCCTGTCCTACGTCTCGCCCTACATCACAAAATGAGGCCCTCCTTCCCCTCCTTCACACCCCGGGGAAGGTCCTCAAGGACATCACCCCGATATCTCAGGGGTTCCACAAGAAGGAGCAAGTTCTTTCCCTCCGGCGCCAGCTGACTATGCTGGAGGTAGTTGACGGGCACTTCTGTGCCCATCGAGATGGGCGAGACTTCACCATCTTCTGGACACCGGAGCGCCCAAGGTGCCATGCCTGCAAGGAAATGGGGCTTATTCGGAGGAGTTGGAGACCAGGAAATACAGCTATACCTCCACCTTGGGGCAACATTTCCTTCAGGGCCCTTCTGAACACATTGCCCTCGTGAGAAGCTTGGGTATTGCTGCACTTCCCTTTGTTCTGCGCTAAGGTCCCACAGCAACACTGGAGTGGAATCTTGAGCCCCTCAGGTCCTATCATTCAACTAAACAGTGCTCTTTATCTCAGCACTGGTCCCCACTTTGGTTTCACAACACAAACTCAATAGAAATCTCAGTTGTCCATCAGCCCCGAGTGACTTTGAGGGGAGAGATTCAGGTCCCCATCTCTGTGTGTGGGGAGGAGCTTCCCAGCATCATTCTGAATGAGCTTCATGGATATTCAACATAGAACAGTACAGCACAGGAATAGGCCCTCCGACCCACATATCTGTAAAGAATATGATGCCACGTTAAACTAATCTCACTGCCTCTCACATCTTCATAAGTTCATAGGTTATGGGAGCAGAATTAGGCCTTTTGGCCCATCGTCTACTCTGCCATTCAACCATGTCTGATCTATCTTTCCCTCTCAACCCCATTCTCCTGTCTTCTCCTCATAACCTCTGACACCCTTACTAATCAAGAATCTGTTAATCTCCACCTTAAAAATGTCCATTGACTTGGCCTCCACAGCAGTCTATGATAATGAATTCCACAGATTTGCCACCCTCTGAATAAAGATATTCCTTCTCATCTCCATCTCCTTTAAACTTTCCCTCTTAAAACTATGCCCTCCAGTCATTGACATTTTCGCCCAAGGTAAAGGTTCTGACTTTCTATGTGTGGCTTGTAATTTTATAAACTTCTTTTCGATCTCCCTCAGCCTCCCACGCTTCAGAGAAAACAATCTAAGTTTGTCCAAATCCTCCTCTCCAATCCAGGCAGCATCCTGGTGATCGTCTTCTGCACCCCCTCCAAAACTAGCATGTTCCATTTTATTCTGGACAACCCCTTCCTTTGATCAATCCAATCAAACCATTTAATCATCTTAAAATCTTGACACGACACCAACTCTTCTGTAACACTCGAGAATCGTCCAGCTTTTGAGATCCCCTATCTTTCTGCTGGCTCCTCCCCAACTCTGGGACTCGTCTCTCCACTCTGACTCATACAAACCTGAAGGAAGCCCCTCTGGATGGATTGTGATTTAACTTCATCCCTTACGATCCCATCCCTTTGAAATGAAGGCCAACAATCCCAGGAATTCTGCAATTTCTGGATACATCATATGATTATTCTCACATCGCTAGCATCAGGACACAGCCAGTGACAATGGTGGCAGGACCTGCTGTCGATCAGAACGGACTGAGATAATTGATGGTCTCGTTTCAGAAGAATCCTGGTGGTTTACATGAGGAGGGGTGAAGAGGGTGGTGGTGTATGGAACAAACGGCCCGAGGAGATAGTTGAGGCAGAAACTATAGAAACATTTAAAAGACATTTGAACAGGGACTAGTATAGATGGGGCACCTTGGTCAGCATGGGTGAGCTGGAATGCATAGAAAAGGGGTTAGAAGGATATGGGCCAAATGCGGGCAGGTGGGACTAGTATAGATGGGGCACTTTGGTCAGCATGGGTGAGCTGGAACGAAGGGCCTGTTTCTGTGCTGTATGACTCTAACAGTTTACCAGCACCCTACAGTAAAAGTGAGAACAGGAGAGCAAAGTCACGCACGAATCTGCCAAAGATTGTAGATTCAGACTCACCAGCCGTAGAGGTCTCATAAGAACCTATCTTCACGCCTTGGGAAAAAGATAAAAGTCATTTAAAAAAAATACTTTGATTTTTATCTTATGATAATCTTGCCTTTTATATCCATAGGTCTGGATTCTGGTCCTGAACTCAAATCTTGGTCAAAGCAAATACAGATACAGAGCTATTACCACTGGGACTCACCCAAATTCCGGGTACCTGCCTGTGATAATAACCAGATGATACTTGTTGTGAAGTCTCTTTACAATCGCAGTTCAACCACTTCCTCTGTCAGTCCCTCCACCAACAACACACAATGGGTTGCAGTGTGCACCATTTACAAAATGCACTGCAGATACTCTCCTGGGCAACTCGAACAGCGCTTCCTAATCACCAACAAGAGCAGGAGATGTAACGGGAACACCATCTTTCAGGTCTCCAATCATCTCCCACACCACCCTGACTTGGCGAAGTACCGCCATTGTTTCCTCGTTATTAGGTTTAATTCCTGGAACTCTCTCTCCATCAGCACAGTGGGATCACTTGCACTAGAAGAACGGCAGTGGTTGGAGGGAGTGGTTCACCCCCCACCTTCTCTGGGGCAGTTAGGGATGGGCAATAAATGCTGGTCTTGCCAATGTGGCAAATAGATCCCAAACACTGATCAAAGAGAAACAACCTCACCTGCACACCAGAATACCTGGCCACAATCGGATGTGGATGTGGGTGTGGAATTAAAACATTGACTCTAGCATTTAAGGATCCAAATTTGAGATCCTTTGCTGACAGACCTAAACCTTTCACAATGTGAATGAATCTGAACCCTTCTCCATCTCACTTTCATATTGTGTGCATGGGGTTGGTTATCACGAAGGGCGGCCCTGATTGTGATATCACCTGGATTAGCATCATCAAGAGAATCCATTCTGATGTAACAATAAAGGAATTTATGGGTAGAGGGAGGGAAGAGAAGTGAGGAAAGGTTAATTTAACAACTGCGCCCATTGAAATGGAACTGTAACCAAGTGCAGGGTGAAACCATTTTAGATCTTTGGCCCCGGATGGAATTGGAGACTTTTCTGTTTTTATTTAGCAGGCACCTGGAGGCTTTCCAAACCCTAGCTACAGTTCCATAGTGAATTTCTTTATTTATTCAGGAGACCTTTTCACACAAAGGGTGGTGGGTGTATGGAACGAGCTGTCGGAGGAGGTAGTTAAGGCAGGTACTGTCACAATGTTTAACAAATATTTGAACAGGTACATGGATAGGGCAGGTTTAGAGGGATATGGGCCAAATGCAGGCAGGTGGGACTAGTGTAGATGGGGCATGTTGGTTGATGTGGGCAAGTTGGGTCAAAGGGCCTGTTTCCACGCTGTATCACTCTATGACTCTCTATGATTCTATCTGGGCATTGCGGGCAAGGCCAGCCGAGTCCTGAGGTCGGAGGCCCAAGTCCTCAGGCCGCCGAAGACAAAGGGGGACCCGCGCGGGTGGGCCGCCGAGAATTAAGGGGGGGATAATTGGGGCAAAAATGGGTTCTTTGTAACTTTGTCGGCACCCTGTACGTGGCAACTCTTTGTATGCCTAAGCATGCAAAACAAGTCAGCTCAGTATGATTTGTGGCAATAAAAGTATCTCATCTCATCTCACCTTAATTGTCATTTGAAGGCTGGGTGAACTGCCACAAGTCTGTTGGAAGGGAGTTCCAGGATTTAGATTCAATGAAGAAGTGGTGATATATTTCCAAGGTGGGATTGCATGTGAGCTGCAGTGGGTGGTGTTACTTGTAGTGGCTGCCTTGGCCTTTGTGGTAGAGATTGTTGATTTAAGAGGCGCTGTAGGGATAGCCCAGTGAGTAACTGCAATCCCATTCAGGTGAAATTTATAATCAGATGTATACGTACGATGAAGTACAGGTGTAATAAGTTCAGAAGTGATAGGAGCAGAACTAGGCCATTCGGCCCATCAAATCTACTCCACCATTCAATCGTGGCTGATCTATCATTCCCTCTTAACCCCATTCTCCTGCCTTCCCCCAAAAACGCCTGACACCCATACTAATCTAGAATCTATCTATCTCTGCCTTAAAAATATCCATTGCCTCCACAGGCTTCCTTGAAAACGAATTCCACAGATTTGGCACCCTCTGACTGAAGATGATAACATTAGCAGCATCACAGGCACATACACTCCGACAGCCCATAGAAACATCTTATTCTTAAGTTATACATAAATTACGCATCAATTGTAGGACAGTGAAATTAAAATCCTTGTGCTAAAAACAATAAATGAGTGCAAAAGTACACAATTAGAAAACAAGTACATGGTAGTGTAATGATTATCCATAGCGTTCCATTGTTGAGGTCGGATTAAAGTTGTGCAGATTAGTTCAAGAATCTGATAGCTGTAAGAAAGTAACTGTTCCTGAACCTGGTGATGTGGGACTTCAGGCTTCACCCCCTGTCCAACGGGGAAAAAAGGGAAGGGCTCTGATGATAGGGACTCTTGAATCTAGCTGCTCCCGCTTGAGACAGTGCCTCATGAGATGCTTTTGATGGTGGGGAAGGCTGTGATGGACTGGACTGAGTGCATTTTAGAGGGTTCATGCTGCAGCTGTGGTGCACTGGCAGTGGTGGGAGTAACTGTTCAGGGTGGTGCATGGGGTATCAATCAAATGGGCTGATTTGAACTGGATAGTCTAGAACTTCTTGAGAGTTGTTGGAGTTTCACTCCCCTAGGCAGCTGGAGAGTGCTCCATCACTCTCCTGACATGCCTTCTGTGGGCTTGGGGTGTCAGGAGGTGAGCCACTCACCACAGGATACTTGAGATTCTCACAGGATACTTGAGCTTGTGAACATGATATTTTTATTTTAGTTTAGTTTAGAGCTACATCGCGGGAACTTTCGGCCCACTGAGTTGGCATCGACCAGCGATCTCCGTACATAGATAGAGCTCAATGATAGCGGAGTCAAGGGATATGGGGAGAAGGCAGGAACGGGGTGCTGATTGTGGATGATCAGCCATGATCACGGTGAATGGCGGTGCTGGCTCGAAGGGCCGAATGGCCTACTCCTGCACCTATTGTCTATTGTCTATTAACAGTATCCTACACATCCTAGGGACAATTTACAATTATACCAAGCCAATTAACCTAAAACCTGTACATCTTTGGAATGTGGGAGGAAACCAGAGATCCCAGAGAAAACCCACACAGGTCACAAGGAGAATGTACAAACTCTATACAGACAGCACCCGTAGTCAGGATCAAACCCAGGTCTCTGGCGCTTTAAAGCAGAAACTGTGTTACTGTTTCGCCCCATATTAATGGGACACATGCAGTTATACTCTGGTCAATTATTGCAGCGGTAAAGCCATCAAATAACCAAGGTTGGTGGTAAGACTCCCCCGAGATGGTCACAGCTTGGTCACACCACCTTCGTGGTGCCAATGTTACTTGCCACTGATCAGTCCATGCCCTCATGCAGCAAGACACGAGCAACACTCAGGTCTGCCTCAGACATCAGCCCGTGCCTGAATGTTGCCCAGGTCTTACTGCTTCATTTACTCAAGAGATGAACATTGTGCGTTGTCAGTGAACGTTATCAGTGATAAAAGGAAGGTCATTAATGGAGTGCTGAGAATGGGCAGAGGCCCAGGACACAGCCCTGAGGAACTCCTGGAGCTAGGATGGTTGACCTGACAATTTAAAAAAATTATTTATAAATAATAATCATAAATTATTATTTATTTATAAAGCTGCAATTTATTTATTGCATATTTATCTGTCCTGTTGTTGTGCTAATCTGCAGCATGGAAGAATGCCATTGTTTCATTCTCAGTGCATATAGCAATTAATAGTCTTGACTCTCATGGCTCTTGGCTCTTGACCTCCAACAACCATCTCCTGTTGTGTGAATTTTGACTCCACCCACCTGAGTTCTTCCCTTTGATGCCCATTGATTTCAGTTTAAAAAAAGGCTCCTTGATACCAAACATGGGCAAATGCAGTCTTGATGTCAAGGGCAGTCACTCTCAGCTCCCCTCTGTAATTCAGTTCTTTCCTCCACCTTTGACCAAGGCTGCAATGAGGCCCAGAGCTGAGGGGCCCTGGTGAAATCCAAACTGGGCAGCGGTGAGCAGGTTATTGGTGAGTAAGTGCCGCCTGACAGCAGTGTCAACCACACTCCACCCCCGTCAGTTCGGATGGTGAGACTGGGCAAGATGTGGTTCAGCACCAGGTAGCATTCGTTACACCCTGATCATACCTGGTCATTTAACATTTTCTTCAATACAAAGATGTTTCAGTCAATAACATTCCAGAGTTAAGAATCACAGTACTCACCATGTACGTTCACAGTGATAATGTGCCCGTTTGTAATTCGACCATCTTGGTCAGCTACACATTGGTATTCGCCACTGTCAGTCAGGTTAACAGAAGGGACTGTGTAAGTCACAAATATCACCGAGCTAGGATTAACCAAGCTTTTTACACTCATTCTTTCAGAACTGTTTGATGTCGTCTTATACCAATTTATGGTTGGTGTTAATTTACAAGGCTTTACTGTACAATTTAAAACCAGAGTGTCACCAATGGAATAGTTGAGTGTTGCTTTAGTATAAATCACAGAGAGATGACAATTATCCGATTTGTTTTCTGCAAAAGAAAAAAAAGAGATAATTAGAAAGGCAGTTGCAAATAGTGGCCTAGACATCTAATCATTTTTGTTTCCTTCGAGTTCAATAACTGCTATTTGTACTTATTATACCACGTCACGTGCTACTGGAGGGCCTTTTGTGTCCAAATCATTCATTACATCTGGGCAGACCTCAGCTGCAGTCTGGAAATGTGAGCCACAGGTAAGTCATAGATCTAAGCTAGGAAACAGAGTTCCGTGATGATAATGTGCAAGATCCTCTAATACTGAATTACATTACTGGTGTGCCATACAATTATACAACACCTGTATGTTTGACGTAAGTTGCAGTGTTTACAAGTCAACTATTAAATTCATGTTAACAATACAACATTGGCATAAATAAATATGGAAACATGTAAAGGGCAGAGATATCCACAGAGATGTGGGGGGGGGGGGGGGGGGAATGAGTGGATGGTTGGAGAGTATTTTCAAGAGCCAGCACAGACTCGATGGGCTGAACAATCATATTCCGTGTTAAATTATTCTATGATTTTGTACCTGCTATCCAAATAATACAGTGGATTTTATTTGCACGTTCCTCTGAGAGAAAAAAAATTGAATGAATTGTTTCCACGTTTGACAATGGAAGACCTCAGCATGTCATATCTTCAATGCAATTGTTTTTTGTCACATCAATGCCAGAAACGACCAACATTTTACTTTCAGTATTAATCTTTAGGTGTTAAATCCTATGTCAATCTCCTGTCTGGGGCTTAACCTGTGAAGTGTATTTTCCAGAGGTTTGAGTGGTGCTCTTTACCCCGACTTTATAGAACAGGATGTGAGTCAGTGATGCTCATGAGTCCCTCTGAAGCCACTCAAAACAACCTCCTACCAACCCTGGTTTCACCAAACCTTTCTGTGCTCTCTCTCTGCCAAAGTTTCCACTCTGGTTCTTACAAGCTACGTCTATGATGGTCTCACATCATTGCAACCCTGCAAATGGTTTGCAAAAGGTTACACCCACTAAACCTCTCTGGATTTTAAATTTTGGGTATATTTTGTACAAAAACACTTTGAACAAAAACATGAAAATCATAATGCAAATACAAATGGACTCCTGTAGATGAAGCGAGAACTTCAGGGTTAGGACAGACGGAGAATGGAGGCTAGTCGTGTTTCATGGACAGGCACATGTGCGAGGAGCCGGAGAGAAAGAGAGAGAGAGAAAAAGAACAAGGAGGTGTGTGCGAGAGAGTGCGAAAGAGAGGAGAGTGAGAGAGAGAGAGAGAGAGAGAGAGAGAGAGAGAGAGAGAGAGAGAGAGAGAAAGAGAGAGGGAGAGAGAGAGGGAGAGAGAAAAGGAGAGAGAGAAAGGAGGGTAGAAAATGGAAAAATAAAAAGAAGGAAAGTAATTTGAATAGGAAAAAAAAATGTGCAGAGAGAGTTAAAGTTAAATAAGGAGAAGGAAAAAGAAATCTGAAAGAGAACGGATGAGTCAGTGACAGACGTAAGGCATAAAAAGAGTAAGAAGTTAGAAAGTGAGTGAAGAGGGTGCAGGAAGTAACTGCAGATGCTGGTTTAAACCACAGATAGATACAAAACACTGGAGTAACTCAGTTGGTCAGACAGCAACTCTGGAGAAAAGGAATAGGTGATGTTTTGGGTCATAGAAAATAGGTCCAGGAGGAGGCCATTCGGCCCTTCGAGCCAGCACCGCCATTCATTGTGATCATGGCTGATCATGGCAGTAACCCGTGCCTGCCTTCTCCCCATACCCCTTGGTTCCACTAGCCCCTAGAGCTCTATCTAACTCTCTTTTACATTCATCTGGTGAATTGGCCTCCACTGCCTTCTGTGGCAGAGAATTCCACAAATTTACAAATCTGGGTGAAAAACTTTTTTTACCATCTCAGTTTTAAATGGCCTCCCCTTTATTCTCAGACTATGGCCCCTGGTTCTGGACTCCCCCAACATTGGGAACATTTTTCCTGCATCTAGCTTGTCCAGTCCTTTTATAATTTTATATGTTTCTATAAGATCCCTTCTCATCCTTCTAAATTCCAATGAATACAACCCCAGTGGAAAGGGAAATGGGAGATATAGACGGTGATATAGAGATATATAAAACAAATGAAAGAAAGATACGTGAAGAGGCATCTCTCACACCGTTGTGAGCATCCGGACAGGGATTTACAGCACATGCTGGGACATATCAACACAGAGAATAAAGAGCATAAGAAGGCCATTTGACTCTTGGAGCCTGCTGCACAGTTCAGTGCAATCATGGCTGATCATCCAGTTTCAGACCCCTGTTCCTGATTTCTCCCCACATGCAATCATCTTTGTGGCAAGAAGATTGACACTCACTGGGTCTTGAGCCTAATTAATGATTTGGACTCCACCGCTCCCTGTCGTGGGGAATTCCACAGGCTCACCACTCTTTGTGAGTAGGTTTTCCTCATCCTTGTCCTTAACCTCTAGGAAAACACACAGGGCACTGACTCAGTGCTGGCTGAGATGGTCCTTAGACTGTGTTCCCTGGTCCCAGATTCCTGGTCATCCGGGACATCTTCCTGCATCCAGTCTGTCAGTATTGTTTAGATTTTGTAACCTTATGAGATCCCCTCTCATTCATCGAAACTCTGTTGGGCCGAGTCGACCCATCAGACCTGCCATCCCTGTATCAGTCCAATGAATGCTCACTGGACTCCTTCCATAGGAGGACTGTCCTTCCTCAGGTAAGGAGACCAAAACTACACACAGTGCCCCAGGTGAAACATCCCTGTTACACCTTTCTGAATGCCGAGGTCTTTGAAAAGAACTGGTTTAAGTACTGAAATCTGTATGAACGGGTTATTGTGTGTGTCGACCCAAAAAGCTGAAGGAACAGCAAATCAGGCAGAATCTCATGAAGAAAAGAAATAGGTGACGTTTTGGGTCGAGACCCTTCTTCAGACTGAGAATCGGGAGAGGGGGAAACAGAGATATGAAAAGGCACCTGGAACAAAAGAATGAAAGATACGCTAAAAGACAAATCAAAACCAGCAACGAGGATCAAGGAAAGGTGGAGCCTACTAATGTATTAGTCCATTCTTGGTGCCAATGCAAAAAATACATGCATCAAACAGTTTTGAGCTGAACTCCACCTTATTTCTGTACGTTCCAACGGAATGTATAAAATATCCCTTTGACTTGCAATAAAAATTGATTCTGAAGATGGTGCGGTCTCACCAAGACCCTGCACAGTTGCAGTAGGATATCCTTGCTCCTGCACTTGAAACACCTCAAGGGCAGCAAAGCGGCACAGTAGTAGAGTTGCTGCCTCACAGACCCAGGTTTGATTCTGACCTCAGGTGCTGTTTGTATGGAGTTTGTACGTTCTCTCTGTGGCTGCGTGGGTTTTCTCCGGAGCTCCAGTTTCCTCCCACACTCCAAAGATTTGAGGGTTTGTAGGTTAATTGACTTCTGTAAATTGTCTCTCGCGTGTAGGATAGAACTAGTGTGACCAGGTGATCACTGGTGGGCACGGACTCGGTGGGCCCAAGGGTCTGTTTCCAAGCTCTATCTCTGCACTAAACTAAACTAAATTAAACTAAACTAAACTAAACTAAACTAAACCTTGCTACAGAGGTCAATATATCATTTGCCTTCTTCACTATCTGCTGCACCTTCTTGCTTACCTTCAGTGACTGGGGCACCAGGCACCCAGGTCTCGCTCCACGTTCAGAAAAAAATCAGCCTTGTTATTGCCACACATTTACCCACATGTTAATGCATCCGCCCACTCCCTCAACCTGTTCGAGTCACGCAGGAGCATTTCTGCATCCTCCTCACAGCTCATCCTGCCACCCAACGTTATATCATCTGAAAATGTGGAGATATTACATTCAATTCCCTCATTTAAAACATTAATACATGTGGTGAACAGGGTATTTTGGCAATCAGCTTGTACTGCCCCACTAGTCACTGTCTTGCACTCAGAAAAGGTCCTGTTAATCGCTATTCTTTCCTGTCTCTGTTTGTCAATAGACAATAGACAATAGGTGCAGGAGGAGGCCATTCGGCCCTTCGAGCCAGCACCGCCATTCACTGTGATCATGACTGATCACCCACAATCAGTACCCCGTTCCTGTCTTCTCCCCATTTCCCTTGACTCCACTATTTTTAAGAGCTCTATCCAACTCTCTCTTGAAAGCATCCAGAGAATTGGCCTCCACTGCCTTCTGAGGCAGAGAATTCCACAGATTTACAACTCTCTGATTGAAAAAGTTTTTCCTCATCTCCGTTCTAAATGGCCTACCCCTTATTCTTAAACTGTGGGCCCTGGTTCTGGACTATTTTTAAGAGCTCTATCTAACTCTCTTTTGAAAGCATCCAGAGAATCGGCCTCCACTGCCATCTGAGGCAGAGAATTCCACAGATTCACAATTCTCTGGGTGAAAAAGTTTTTCCTAACCTTACAACCGATCCCCTATGCTTTAGTTTGTGTGGAACCTTATCTTAAGCCTTTGGAAAGTCTCAATCTACCTGATCCACGAGGATTAGGTGTTCTACAAACAATTGGAAGAGTCCCTGAGCCCAATGTCGACAAGGTCATCTCTTTAGCTACTCTGCAACTAATGAGTCTTGGACATTTAATGATGTTTAATATTGATTTCATTTGGTTCACTCTTTTCAGTGAACCTCATGTGACCCCTGGCATTTTCTGGGTGTCCTCCATTGTATATATCTTCTATTGGAAAGACAGATTCAAAGAATATATTTATTTATTCTGCATTTCATTGCTTCCCTTTATGAATTCTTCAGTTTCTGACTGAAAGGCCTTTGCTTTCACTTATCTTTTTCACTTCATATATTTATAGAAGATACGTGTTTTTTTTCTCCATGTTCTCTGCAAGCTCACTCTGATATTTTATTTTCTCTTCCTATTTGATCACTTTGTCCTCCTTTGCTGAATTACAATGGCTCCCATCCTCAGGTGAGGTGACAGGAGAAGATAGAACATAGAAAAAGTACAGGATAGGAACAGGCCTTTCAGCCCACAATGTTTCCCTACTTCACTGCCTACACAAGATCCATGTCTCTGCGTTCCCTGCATATCCATGTTCCCCTCTAAAAGCCTCTTAAGCCCCTCTATCATATCTAGCGATAGGAGACAGCCATAGATTGCAGAAGAGTGGTAGAGAGGGACCTGAGGATGTCATTGCCGCAGCTGGGCGAGGAGTTTTTTCCAGTCTGCGACACGTTCCATGTCACTCTGAGTCAGTAGGCCCGTGGTTAAACCACCTCCGTCAGCCTGAGTCTGAGACCTGTGCCCTTCCCTTTCCCCCAGCCGGTGGAGCTCAGGTGACTCAATGGATTAATCCAAAGTTATGTGTGAACAAAATAGAGAGAGGTTGGCTTCTTCCTATTCACCTGTCGCTCACTTTCAGGCTCATCACATCAACTGCTACTTGACTCATTTAAAAACTCTGAGATAAGTTCAGACGTTCATAAGTTCATCGGAGCAGAATTAGACCACTCGGCCCATTGAGTCAATTCCGCCATTCAATCACGGCTGATCTATCTTTCCCTCTCAACCCCATTCTCCTGCCTTCTCCCCGTAACCCCTGACACCCGTACTAATCAAGAAACTAGATTTTGCCTCCAGCTGTGGCTGATGTCCTAGGGAGCTCCACACTACGAGAGGGTCAATATCGAGGGAGTACTGCACTGCAGGAGGGCAGTTCAGAGGAGAGCCGCACTTAGGAGGGGCAGTACTGGGGGAGTGCTGCACAATGGGAAGATCAAAACTGAGGGAGAGTTGTGCTGTAGGAGGGGCAGTACTAAGGATGCACTGCACTGTAGGAGGGTCAATACTGAGCGAGCACCACAGTGCTGCAGGGGGAGTTCTGAGGGAAGGCCACAATGTAGGATTTTCAGTACTGGGGGTCCCACAGAGCCACCGAGGGTCTGTCTTTAGTCTATGGATGGTGAATCTATGGAACTCATTGCCATAGATGGCTGTAGAGGGCAAGTCAATGGATATTTTTAAGGCATAGTTTGACAGATTCTTGATTAGTAAGGGTGTCAGGGGTTATGGGGAGCAGGAAAAAGGGGTTGAGAGGGAAAGGTAGATCAACCATGATTGAATGGTGGAGTAGATTTGATGGGCCGAATGGCCTATTTCTGTTTCGAGAACTTATGAACATGAACAACAGTCAGAAAATGAAAGTTTGTAGTTTTACATAAAAATTGTCCTGTTGGTCCCTGTTCATCTACCTAAAGATTATAGCCTACGACCTGATGGGTAGTTGGAGACGAGATATAATAGGGTTAACAATGGCTCGGGACTACCTACATACTCGACCTAAAGCTGTCATGCTTCTGTGCAATCTTACAGGTGCTGTTACTGTGCTTATGTTTTTGTGTCTGAATGCGAAGAGGTTTGAAATAATAACCTGCAAACCCATTGTTTCCTTCCTGGTGAAAGTTTCAGTTAGCACCCAGTCCTGGGTTAGCTCGAAACATTCTGCTGCCTGCCTTCTAGTCGATGGCATGGAACCAATGAGTCTGACTCAAACCTTCCTCACTATGGGGAGCCCAGCAGTGCTGGAGCTGGGATTTGGCTTGTCAATAATCTCACGTATCCTGGAGGGGTCCTTCATATCTTGTCCCACCTCACCAGACATTGGCTGCTGAGTTTAGTTTAGTTTAGTTTAGTTTAGTTTAGTTTAGGTTAGATATGCAGTGGGGAAACAGCCCGTTCGCCCCACTGGGTCCATACCGACCAGCCAGCAATCAGTAATTAATTGGAGGAACAGCACCTCATATATCGCCTGGGCAGCTTGCAGCCTAGTGGTATGAACATCGACTTCTCCCACTTTAGATAGTTCCTCTGTCCCTCTCTTCCCTTCCCCCTTCCCAGATCTCCCTCTATCTCCCTGTCTCCACCTATATCCTTCCTTTGTCCCACCCCCCTGACATCAGTCTGAAGAAGGGTCTCGACCCGAAACGTCACCCATTCCTTCTCTCCCGAGATGCTGCCTGACCTGCTGAGTTACTCCAGCATTTTGTGAATAAATACCTTCGATTTGTACCAGCATCTGCAGTTATTGTCTTATACTACCAGCAATCAGCCATACACTAGTTCCATCCTACACTAGGGACAATTTACAGAAGCCAATTAACCCACAAGCCCGTATGTCTTTGGAATGTGGGAGGAAACCAGAGCACCCAGAGAAAACCGACGTGGTCATAGGGAGAAGGTGCAAACTCCATACAGACAGCACCCGAGGTCAAAATTGAACCCAGGTCTCTGGCTAGGGAAGGCAGCAACCCTACCGCTGAGCGACCCCAAACACATTAGCGTCTGACTTTTCAACAAATTGAAGTTGGGTACAATAGTTCCTGACAATCTGTCAATTTTCCCCAAATACAAAACCTTTAAAAGCAATGCATGGAAAAAAAGCATAATGAATACACATGGCTTTTTAATAACCCTGAAGTGTTACCCCCCCCCCCCCCCCAATGTCAGGGACAGTGATTCAGCAGGGAAATAGGTCATTCAGCCCACCGAGTCCACACCATCAAACATCCATTTTTACATGAATCCGATTCTAACCCATTTTATTCTCCCCATTAATCCCAAAGATGCACAAGTTTGTAGGTTAATTAGTTTCGGTAAGAATTGTAAATTGTCCTTCGTGTGTAGGATAGTGTTAGTGTTAGTGTACGGGGATCACTTGTTGGCACGGGCTCGGTGGGCTGAAGGGCCTTTTTTTCCGCACGGTATCTCTAGACTGAACTAAACTCAGTTGGGTATAAGTGATCTTGCAGTATTATTTATCGGCAGTGGACAACTACTGCCTGGCACTCTAGAAGATATCTGGTATTGGTATTGATTTATTCCTATCACGTGTACCAAGATATAGTGGAAAGCCTGTTACCCATGCAGATGATTTCATTCATAAGTACATCAGATAGTGCAAAAGAGAAAATAAACAGTGCTGAATATAATGTTATAGAGAAAGCGCAGATAAAAAAACATTGCAATGGGCACAATAAGGTAGATTCGGATATCAATAATTAACATATAAAAGAGGTCCGATCACGAGTCTGATAACAGCAGGGGAGAAGTTGTTCCTGAATCTGGTGGTACATTTTTCAAGCATGTATTTTCCATCTGATGGGAGAGGAGAAAAGAAAGAATGACTGGGGTGTGAAAGGCAATGTGAAGTGTAAACAGAGTTAATGCAGGAGTCTGGTTTGGATGCTGAACTGGGCTGCGTCCACAGCTCTCCGCAAATTCTTGCGGTCTTGGGCAATCTACGGCAGATTTTCTCACTGTGTGTTTGAGGCATCTTGATGTGAAAATTTGTGACCGTGTTTTCTACATCAGGTGATGGGAACCAGAGTAGGCCCTTCGGTCCCATCAAACCTGCCATTGTTCAGTGAGATCATGCTGATGCCCTACCTCAACACCATGCCCTGACCTATTCCCAAAACCCTTGATTTACCAGCCTCTGAGTGAAGGAATTTCTCCTTATCCTCTGCCCCTTAAGTGACAACTCTCACCGGCAAAGAAGCACTCTGGAATGTTTAGAGGTCATGAAGGCACTCTGGGATGTTTAGAGGTGTTTCTTTGAGATATGGGGTGGTTGAAGAATGGAGGAAGTGAATATCCCAGTTCAACAAATTGTGTCAAAAAGTGAAGTATAACAGGAAATCATGTGCAGGATACTTCCTCAAAATCAACCCCGACCACAGGTGTATGGAGTGATAACAGTTGTCTCAATTAGAATGGGCACGCTTGATCATTTCTCTCTCAACTGTTACTGGGATTCATTTTAAGACAGATCATTTGTATGATCAAACTGTCCTTCATTCATTGTATTTGGCTGGAAAAGTAGACGACTGATCAGGTATAGAAGTAAACTCGACCAGAATCCAGACTGATCACAGCTAATATGAACCCATATGAACCCATGTGGCTGAGTCCACATCCAACTTGACCAGAAGGCATTTATAGAGAAGTGAGAAAAGAAACTTGCAATGTTGCCAATACGTTCCCAGTGTTCAAACACAGAGGACATGGATAGGACAGGTTTGGAGGGATATGGACCAAACATGGGCAGGTGGGACTAGTTGGGAGCTGGGACATGTTGGCTGGTGTGGGCGAAGGGCCTGTTACCACACTGTATCACTCTATGACTCTATGATACACGTAGAGTTCCAAGCAAACGTTTTAGCCAAATATTCATCTGACCAAGACAAGATTCTGAGAGCATTATCTTCTTTTTGGGAAGTTTTAGTCGTTTGTTTTAATGCATTTATAGCGTCATACAGTCATGACATCATAGAGTACAGAAACAGCCCCTTTGGCTCAACTCTTCTGTACCGACTAAGGTGCCCCATCAAACTCCGTCCCATTTGTTCACATTTGACCCATATCCTTACAAACCGTTCCTATCACTTTTAAATCCTCTGGCAATTAGTTCCATACAGTACCAGCCTCTGTGTGAAAAAAAATGCCCCTTAGGTTCCTATTAAATCTATACCCTCTAGTTCTTGATTCTCCTATCTGGAAAAAGACTATATGCATTCAACTTAGCTATGCCCCTCATGATTTTATACATGTCTATAATATCACCCCTCAGTGTCCTGTGCTCCAGGAACAAAATCCTAACCTGTTCAACATATTTTTATAATTCAGACCCTTGAGTCCTGGCAACATCTTTGTAAATCTTCTCTGCACTCTTTCCAACTTATAGGCATCTTTCTTCTAACAGGGCAATAAAACTGCACACAGTACTTCAAGTGTGGCCTCAACAACATCTTGTACAACAATATAACATCCCAACTTCTGTACTCAATTCCCTGACTAATGAATGTCAGCATGCCAAAAGCCTTCATTATCACCCTGTCTACCTGCGACACCACTTTCAGGAATCTATGTACTTGTACTCCTAGAAGTAGAAACAAGGAACTGTAGATTCTGGTTTACCAAAGAAAGACACAAAATGCTGGAGTAACTCAGGCAGGTTAGGCTGCATCACTGGAGAACATGGATAGTTGACGTTTTGGGACTGTCTGAGGAAGGGTCCCAAACCAAAATGTCACCTATCCATGTTCGCCAGGGGTGTTGCCTGACCCACTGAGTTATTCCAGCAGTATAAGAAAATAACTGCAGATGCTGGTACAAATCGATTTATTCACAAAATGCTGGAGTAACTCAGCAGGTCAGGCAGCATCTCGGGAGAGAAGGAATGGGTGACGTTTCGGGTCGAGACCCTTCTCCAGCATTTGTGTCTTTCTGTTGTACTCCTAGTTCTCTCTGCTGGACAACATACCCAGGGCCTCAACATTCACTGTGAAGGTCTTGCCCTGTATGTCTTCCCAAAATACAGCTCCACACAGTTATCTGTTAATGGACATTTTGAGCTAGACTCTGCAGACTGTTACAGGCTGGAAAGGTCATTGTAATATACATATTCAGAGCACTGCATAAGGTTTGGAGTACCGACTAGCAGTTCTTACATAAAGAAATCCCTAAAATCTAAAATGACTATCAAATATTAATCTATTGTAAAAATAGGACAGCTTGGGATCCTGTTGAGTGACCATATTTGTCCATGAGCCATATGGTTTGCAGTATGATGCTCAGGTTTAACGTGGTCAGATACCTTCAGTGGTGTCTGTGTGGAGACCTCTCACGCACACCAGAGGCCTTCCTCTGCTACACCTTAGAAACATAGAAAATAGAAGCCTCCAAACTTTATATATTTGGCACATTTTTGAGGGCCGTAGGAAACAATAAGGAAGTGTGAGTTTTATAAATTTAATGAACTCAAAAAAGTTTAGACTAGGTTACGTTCGATTAGATTAGGAAACGTTAAACTGGGTTAGGTTAGATTAGGTTAGTTTACATTAGGTTTATATGGCAACAAATAAATAATATTCAATTTTTAAAAAGAGCTTGAAATATTGGAATATATATACCGTAGGTATACAATTATTTATAAAACAGAAAAAATACAGTGACCACCACTGAGGGAGGGGAGAGAGAGAGGGGGGGGGGGAGAGAGAGTGGGGGGGACGGGAGAGGGGAGAGAGTAGGGGGAGGGGAGAGAGTTGGGGGAGGGGAGAGAGTAGGGGGGAGAGTAGGGGGGAGAGAGTCGGGATAGAAGGAGCAGCGGGTGAGAGCGGGAGTGCGGGGAGGGGTAGGATGTCAGAGGGTCCAGTGAAGGAGCACCGCCACTTGCGGGGGCTGCTCCCTCCCTCTCTTTCCCCTCTCCCTCTCTCCAAGAGCCAGCGAGATCTGCGCCGCTGCTCCACTCTCTTCCCCGGCCCCGTCTCCCTCTAACGCAGCGAAATAAGAACAAACACAAGTGCAGTTGTTGTTGAGAAGCCCTGCATTCCCAGGGTGAGCGGCGGCAGGGGCGGCGAGGAGGGAAGTTTCGAGGGGATGCTACGATCTCTCGCCTTGTCCCGGCTCGGGGTCAGTGGCGATCCTCTCTCCGGTGAACCTTCGCCGGCAGCTTCTGCCTCCAGTCCCCACTGTCTAAGAGCTTGTTGCAGGCTGGATAAAATCTCGTGGTGGGCCTGATGTGGCCCGCGGGCCATAGTTTGGAGATCCCTGATCTAAATCATTAATGTATATGGTAAATAGCTGCGGCACCCCACTAGTCACTACCTACTCTTCTGAAAGTGACCCGTTAATCCCTACTCTTTGTTTCCTGCCAACCAATTTTCTATCCATGTCAATACCCTACCCCCAATACCATGTGCTCTAACTTTCCCCACTAGTCCCCTGTGTGGGACCTTATCAAAGGCTTTCTGAAAGTCCAGTTACACTACATCCACTGGCTCTCCCTTATCCATTTTACTTGTTACATTCTCAAAAAATTTCACGGTAGCGCAGCGGTAGAGTTGCAGCTTTACAGCGAATGCAGCGCCGGAGACTCAGGTTCGATCCTGACTACGGGTGCTGCACTGTAAGGAGTTTGTACGTTCTCCCCGTGACCTGCGTGGGTTTTCTCCGAGATCTTCGGTTTCCTCCCACACTCCAAAGACATACAGGTATGTAGGTTAATTGGCTGGGTAAATGTAAAAATTGTCCCTAGTGGGTGTAGGATAGTGTTAATGTACGGGGATCGCTGGGCGGCACGGACTTGGTGGGCCGAAAAGGCCTGTTTCCGGCTGTATATATATGATGATATGATGATGATGAAGCATGATTTCCCCTTTGTAAATCCATGCTGACTTGGACGATCCTGTTACTGCTATCCAAATGCGCCACTATTACATCTTTGATAATCGACTCCAGCACCTTCCACACCACTGATGTCAGGCTAACTGGTCTATAATTCCCTGCTTTCTCTCTCCCTCCTTTCTTGAAAAGTGGGATAACATTAGCTACCCTCCAATCCACAGGAACTGATCCAGAATCTATAGAACATTGGAAAATGATCACCAATGCGTCCACGATTTCTAGAGCCACCCCCTTGAGTACCCTGGGATGCATACCATCAGGCCCTGGGGATTTATCAGCCTTCAGTCCCATTAGTCTACCCAACAGCATTTCCTGACTAATGTGAATTTCCTTCAGTTCCTCCATCACCCTAGGATCTCTGTTCCCTCGTGCATCTGGGATATTGTTTGTGTCTTCCTGAGTGTAGACAGAACCAAAGTACCTGTTCTGGTACTTCTCTGAATCTGATCTGAATTACTGCAATGTGACTCCAGAATGAGGAACGGTCGCAGGCTGTGAGACTGGGAAGTGATTTTGCACACGTTATCCATTTTATCCACCACTTTACCCACACATTTAAATATTGTAGGGTTGTGGGCAGTGGGCAGGTTTCATAGACCTGCACGGGAAGGTAGACGTTCCCGCCCCCACACGTCTCGGGCAGATGAGGCTCGTCAGCCCGGGAAGGCAGTCCATCTAGGAGAGGGAAAACTCTGATCTAAAACCTCCACTGCCTTGTGGCCAGATCCAGTCATGGAAAAGGCTCCAGGAGTATACCTCAAGAAAATCCGGAGTCGGATTCCCGAAGGCAGTTGGTCGTTGTCTATAACCTCGTTCTGGCAGCTGCTGCGATGGTGCTGGTGCCGAACTGTAACAACTTTGCTGTTCCTTTGGATCAATTAGTGACGTGGAGGGGGAGGGGGGGGGGAGACGTGCTACATGGGCAACAGCCTGTCCTTCATAGGACATCGCCCAGGCTTGCATCCGACCACACATCCAACTAGGATGCATCACCCATGGTCAGCCATGACCGAGGGGGCCTAAGAAGAAGAAGCAAGGGGTAGGAGACAAATGGAAAAATAATTCGCTTCTGCATTTCACACGAGAGCATTATGTTCACTGCCAGCAAACCCTCAGGGCTGGACACTGGCCAGATGTCACTTCGCATCTGGTTCCACCCCTTGGTGCCCTCAAAGCTCCATCCTCTGCATGGGGGAAGGAATGGCATGGCGTTGATTTACCACTCCTCCTCCATGTTGTTCAACTGCAGCACAGGTCCCCAATCACTGGGAAAATTCAGGTGGGGCACTAACCTGAAGATTCACCTATGATAGACACAAAATGCTGGAGTAACTCAGCAGGTCAAGCAACATCTCTGGAGAAAAGGAATTTCGTGTTGAGACCTTTCTTCAGACTCAGAGTCGAGGGTGTTTAGAGAAACAGTGTGGAAACAGGCCCTTTGGCCCACTGAGTCTGCACCGACCAGCCATCCCCGTACACCAGAACTATCCTACACACACAAGGGATCATTTACAATTTTTACGGAATCCAATTAGCCTACAAACCTGCACCTCTTTGGAGTGTGGGAGGAAACCGGAGATCTCGGATAAAACATTCATCCATTAGTGGCTGTGGAGGAGGTGATAACAAAGGTATCAGTGAAATTAGCTGGATGTCGAGGGTGGGGAGGGACAGAGAGAAAGGGAATGCAAAGGTTACTTGAAATTAGAGAAATCAATACTCATACCGTTGGGTTGTAAGCTGCCCAAGCGAAATATGAGGTGCTGTTCCTCCAACTTGTATGAGGCCTCACTTTGCCCAAGCTTCACCTATTTTCTGACATCTCAGCCCAGCTTTCCCTGAATAAGAGTTACCCTGATGATCTGGACTGGTATGTATTCCCCAACATGGTAAGAACCCCTCAATTAAACCTGCCTGATACAATACAATACAATACAATATATCTTTATTGTCATTGTACAGGGGTACAACAAGATTGGGAATGCGCCTTCCATATGATGCAATAAATTAATTAGCTAATCACTATAAATTTATACAACCCAGTGAAACAAAATTAGAAACAGATTTAAAACAGTATAAAGTTCAAGTAGGTCTGTGCCGGTTCACTGTGCGATGTGACCATCCGGCTCAGCAGGACCGGTTCATAGCAGCTATGGCCCTGGGGATGAAGCTGTTCCTGTCTGGAGGTGCGGGCGTAGAAGGCCTTGTAGCGTCTGCCCGATGGTAGAATTTCGAACAGACTATTGCAGGGGTGTGAGGAGTCTTTGTGAATGCTGGTGGCTTTTCTGAGACATCGTGTGTTGTAGATGTCCTCCAAGGCTGGTAGCTGTGTTCCGATAGTCTTCTGAGCTCTATGGACTATACGCTGAAGAGCTCTCCTCTCTGCCTCCGTGCAGCTGAGGTACCACACAGGGATGCTGTGCGTTAGGATGCTCTCTATGGTGCAGCGGTAGAAGGTAGAAGGTCTTCTTGATATTTGCTGCTCTAATGAGAACAGGCCATTGTCTCCACAAAACTGAAGACTCTAATCCTTTATCCCATTCTGGAAAAGCTCCCCTCCTATGACTTTACATTTCGGAAAGTGGGTAGCCTAGAAATGCACACACTGCTCCTGATGGGGTCAGATTCTGAATTTTTAAAATAGTAATATTGTAGAGGGTGCGTGAGAAAGCCCGGAATGAAGGTGAGGAGCCAGGCAAATTCTGTAGAGGCTTTAATGAGCACAGCACACTACTCTCCCCTTCAGTGAGAGACTGAAGACTGGGCTCGCGCCAAAATCCTTGCTCCTTCTCTGTGTAGCTGGGAGCTGCCCCCGGATTATCTCTTCAGCTGGGAGCCGCCCCCGGATTATCTCAGCAGCTGGGAGCCTGTCCATCACCGTGCTGGAAGGTTCGATATGGGAGTGGCCTGACCCTTGGGAGCCGCCACAATATTGTAGTTATTAATTTATTGATTACTTTTCTGTTTGTATTGGGTTCACAGGCCTTTTATGCTGCTGCAGGTAAGAATTTTATTGTTGCGTTGTTGGTACACAAAACAATGAAACATTCTTGATTCTCATTTTCAGTTTAGTTTCGTTTAGAGATACAGCGTGGAAGTAGGCCCTTCGGCCCACCGAGTGCGCAGTGACTGGCAATCCCCGTACACTCGCACTATCCTGCACAATAGGGACAATTTACAATTTCTACCAAAGCCAATTAATCTACGAACCTGTACATCTTTGGAATGTGGGAGGAAACTGGAGCACTGGAGAAAACCCATGAGGTGATGGGGAAAACATACAATCTCTGTACACAGAGCAGCCAGTCAGGATCGGATCCGGGTCTCTGACTCTGTAAGGCAGCAACTCTACTGCCGTGCCACTGTGCCGCCCATAACCATGCGTTTACACTTTAACAGAACTTCCTTGCTTCGGTGAAGGATGCTTCTGTTTCCAGTACTACTGATTCTGTGTACTCCCTTAACCACATAATTACGTCTTATCTACCTCCAAAACCAATCGAATAATGAAAGGCCCAGATAGAGTGGAGAGGATGTTTCCCATAATGGGACAGTCTAGGACCAGAGGACAGAATAAAAGGTCATACCTTTAGAATGGGGATGAGGAGGAATTTCATTAGCCAGAAGGTGGTGAATATGTGGAATTCATTGCCAGAGATGGCCATGGAGGCCAAGTCATTGGGTATTTTTAAAGCCGAGATATATAGGTTCTTGATTAGTAGTCAAAGGTTACGGGGAAAAGGCAGAATCACGGGGCTGAGGGATAAAAAATAGATCAGCTATGGTCAAATGGTGGAGCAGACTCGATGGGTCGAATGGCTTAATTCTGCTCCTATGCCTTATGAACTTACAAACCTCAAGAATTTGATCATTCTTGTTATAAACTGTTCCTCTGTGATTGGCAAACAATGGGAATGGCAATCTTTGCTGAAAGACTGCCCATTGATGTAGTTTAGTGCTGATTACATATTTGTCGTAGTTGCATTAACTGTGTCGAGTCATGACATATATTGTTTGTGTGACATCAGCAAAAACATTTACTGCAAGTCATCTGGAAATCTAAACTAGTTTTCAGAATTGAAAGAGACAAGAGTCCTCCTGCGGGACTGCAAAGTCTGCAACATTTCTTTGCTCTCAATGTAGAAATCAGCGTTAAAATTGAACTGCAGAAATTCCCAGACAACCAAATAGGGTCTGACTAGATGTTGAAATCTGAAGATCCTTTGGGCGTGGAAGTCAGGATGTTTACAGCAGATAGATTCACAGTGTCATGCAGTTGTACGTCACAAAAACAGGCACTATGGCCAAACCTCCTCTGCCAACCAAGGTGCCTCATCTACCCAAGTCCCATCTGCCCGCATTTAGGTCATTAAAGGACTATGAGCCAAATGCCGATGGGTGGTACTGGTATTTTCTATCCATGTACCCGTCCAAATGTCTTTTAAATGTTAAAGTAACTTAAATGTTGTTATAGTATCGATGAATTTACCTCAGAGATGCTTTGAAAGGAGATTGTGCCTCACTAGATCAAACCTCACTATCTTTAAGTTCAGTGTCGTTGGGCGATATTCAGCATCTAACGGAAACGACCATGGTGTTTAAAAGGAGATTCTAAATGCTCAGTGAATCAAATAAATTACAGCAAGGCCGAAGGTTGTTCAGTCCCACTTGTATGTTCTTTAAAAGAATCTGGAAACTCTAATCCCTTTCCTAAGCACCCAACAGGTGTCAGAGGTTCTGGGGAGAAGGCAGGAGAATGGGGTTAGGAGGGAGAGATTGATCAGCCATGGAGATTCTTTCATCAAAGAGTCGGCCCTGGGTTGATTGGGTTGAGTGGCCTTGCCCAGTGCCATGGTATTAATGATTCCAAAAGCAGTGAACAATTGGATGAACCATCAGCTCTCCACCAGATCCACGATGACAAAAAGCTCATTTGTGCCCATTTTTTAAACATAATTCAGCTTGACTACAAATACACAGCTGCATCCATTTCCCTCTTTCTATAACTCAGTTCTGTAGATAATGAGTTAATATTTAAAGGCACTGACTGTAACCTGTCAAAGTGAGAACACAGCACATGAGGAAATTAGAATGGGTTCTGGGGAACCTCAAGGTGTTGAAAACCTTTGTAAAACCAGCCCCTGAGAGGGTTAACGATCTGCAACATTAAATTTATCAACCCAAACAGACAATTCTTTCTCAGATTTCGTACTTGCATGTTAAAACTTGTGTTATCTAGGATTATTGAATGTGTTGTGCCTGATGGCCTCGATTTATCAGTAAAATTGCTGCAACATTCCCTGTTAATCGCGCTGGCAATATGCAGTATATATTGGCCACCACAAAAATGTTTCTTACCTTGTAAACGCACAATGAAGGGGAGCAAAGAAATGAGGAGGAAATGTTTCAAAGTCTTCACAAACCACATTGTTCTTCGATAAACCATCATTCACCCATTAGACAGGTGTCCTGGCACCCAAATGCAAATGATGCTCTCTCTACACCGATTATCGCAAGCTGCTCGAGAAATCCAGTAGTACCTCTGTGTCCTAACATCATACAGCACCCCACTGCCAGTAACATGTGAGCAAATTGCTCATTCCCACACCAGAAGTGACGTAACTGTGGTTAGTTATGTAAATTGATATGCCTTAATTGTCTCAAGTCAAGTCAAGTCAAGTTTATTTGTCACATACATATACAAGATGTGCAGTGAAATGAAAGTGGCAATGCCTGCGGATTGTGCTAAACTACAAAACAGAATAGAATTATTTTTTTTTAACACAAAAAATAAATTAATACAGTAAATTAAATTAGTCCCTGGTGATATGAGAGTTAACAGACCCGATGGCCTCTGGGAAGAAACTTCGTCTCATCCTCTCTGTTTTCACAGCGTGACAGCGGAGGTGTTTGTCTGACCTTAGCAGCAGGAACAGTCCTTTGCTGAGGTGGTAGGGGTCCCCCATAATGTTGCTGGCTCTGGATCTGCACCTCCTGATGTATAGGTCCTGCAGGGGGGCGAGTGTAGTTCCCATAGTGCGTTCAGCTGAACGCACTACTCTCTGCAGGGCCTTCCTGTCCTGGGCAGAGCTGTTCCCAAACCAGATTGTGATGTTCACTGACAAGATGCTCTCTACAGCCCCAGAGTAGAAGCACTGAAGGATCCTCAGAGAGACTCTAAATTTCCTCAACTGTCTGAGGTGGTAAAGGCACTGCCTTGCCTTACTCACCAGTACAGCAATGTGTGTTGTCCATGTCAGATCCTCTGTGATGTGGACTCCCAGGTATTTAAAACTGCTCACCCTATCCACAGCAGTCCCATTTAACTCCAGTGGCGTGTACGTCCTCGGATGTTGAGCCCTTCTAAAGTCTACAATCAGCTCCTTCGTTTTTTGACATTCAAGAGGAGGCTGCTGTCCTGACACCAGAGTGCCAGATCAGCCACCTCCTCCCGGTAGGCCTTCTCATCGTTATCGGAGATCAGGCCCACCACCACAGTGTCATCAGCAAACTTGATGATGGAGTTGGAGTTGAACCTAGCCACACAGCCATGTGTGTACAGGGAGTACAGTAGGGGGCTAAGGATGCAACCCTGGGGGGATCCTGTGTTCAGGGTGAGGGGGTCAGAAATATGTCTCCCATCTTGACCACTTGGGGCCTGGCGGTGAGAAAGTCCAGGACCCAGTTGCTGCTGTGTCCATCTGCTGTGTGTTTGAACTTATGCTCCTGTGATTAAAATGATATTTGCCATCAGGTTGTTTATTGTGATTAAAAATCAGTTTATTAATGAGTTAGGAAACTCTCTTCATTGCCAAAACTAATTCTGTCTGTCAGCGAGATTGTGTGGAAACAAGGAACTGAAGATGCTAGTTAAGACACAGAAGGACACAAAGTGCTGGAGTAACTCAGCAGGTCAGGCAGCAAGTCTGGAGAACATGGATGGGTGATGTTTCGGGTCAAGACTGCTCTTCAGACTGAGATTGTGAAAATTCTGATTGCCCTCCGCCCTTTCAGCTCTATGTTCTCATCTCAGTATCTAAAGTCATTGGCCCATCTCAGAATCACTGCCTCGTCAGGTCCACTACTCTTTTGATTTTCTTGCTGTTAAAAAGCGGCAAACCCTGACACGAATATTCCTTCATGTTCAAGTATGGATAGTATTAGGCGTGATGGTTCACAGAGACACGATGGGCCGAAAGCCTGTTCTATGCTGCTGCATAACTCTACAATACGTGTTCTACTGGGAGAGAGCTTTCATTCATCCAATCAGTTCTTTTCAGAGTGCTATTCCTGAAAGATCTTGTGTTAGGAAAAGGGGAATGACCAACGTAACAGACCAGATGACAATGCTAGACGTATCCTTGAGCAAACATACAGTTAAACACAGTTTATATGCGCGCCTGTGTGTGTGCCTATGTGCTGTGTGTTTGAATGTGTATGAAGGAACTGCTGATGCTGGTTTACACCGAAGAGACTGTAAGTCTGAAGTCAGAATTACCAGTCTGAAGAAGGGTCTTGACCCGAAACGCCACCCATTCCTTCTCTTTAGAGATGCTGCCTCTCCCGCTGAGTTACTCCAGCATTTTGTGTCCATCTGCTGTGTGTTTGAACATGCTCTGGTGTCTATGTGCGTGCAGGGATTGAGTATATTTGTTTGAGAGTATGTATATATCAACAATTTGGATGAGAATGTACAAGGCATGATTAATAAGTTTGCAGGTGACACTAAAGTGAGTGGTATCGTAGATAACAAAGATGGTTATCAAAATTACAGCAGCATCTTGATCAGTTGTACAAGTGGACTGAGGAACGGTTAATGGAGTTTAATGCAGATAAATGTAAAGTGTTTCATTTTGGGAAATGAAACCAGGGCAGGATCTTCACAGTGAATGGCAAGGTCCTGGGGTGTGTTGTAGGGCAGAGGGATGTTGGAGTGCAGGTACATAGTTCCTTGAAAGTGGTATCACAGGTAGATAGAATGGTTTAGAAGGCTTTCAATACATTGGCCTACATGTCAGGGGTTTGAGTTTAGAAGTTGGGATATTACAGTTATACAACACATTGGCGAGGCCTCATTTGGTGCATTGTGTTCAGCTGTGGTCATCCTGCTACAGAATGAATGTTGTTAGAAGAAAAGGATATTGCAGAGAACCTTGATGAGGATATTGCCAGGACTTGAGGGTCTGAACTACAGGGAGAGGCTGGGCAGGCTAGAGCTTTATTCCTTGGAGAGCAGGAGACTAAGGGATGATCTTATAGAGATGTACAAGATCATGAAGGGAATCGGTAGTCCAAATGCAGAGTCTTATAACCAGAGTAGGGGATCAATAACCAGAACACATACGTTTAAGGTGAGACGGACAATAATTAATAGGAAACTGAGTGACAACTTTTTCATAGAGAAGATGTTTGGTATGCGGAACAAATGGCCAGAGGAGGTATTTGACGCAGGTACTATAACAACATTTAAAAGACAATTGGACAGGTACATGGATATGAAAGGTTTAGAGGGATATGGTCCAAACACGGGCAGGTGGGACTAGATGGGGCATTATGGTCAGAATGGATGAGTTGGCTGAAGGGCCTGTTTCCATGCTGTATTACTTTATGACTCTGGTTCCCGGTAATGCTGGATTGATGAGTTCAAATCAGATTCAATAAATATCCTTGGAAGTGAAACGGGTTCAAAATGTTTGTAAATAATAAATGTTTGAATTTGACAGGGAGAGCAGATTTTGTTGCAGGATAAGTCTGAGAAGTGGTAATGTTTCAAACACACCTCTGTGCTGAATTGCCTCTGCCCAGGTACTTGAGTAACACCAAGAGCTGGCTGCTCACACATTGAGACTAACCATCCTGGGTTTAGAACCTCCCCCACATTTTCCACGTCGGTTCACAGCAAGGAAAGTTAACTTTGCACTGCTACAATGCACAGTATAACCACAAACTGTGGCATCCAACACAAATGCTGAAAGCTGTTGCACTCAACAATGGCCTTTCTCTCAAAAACAGATGCACAGAGGTGCACACAGATACGCACAGACCACACACATGTACGTGCTCAAACATATATAGAGTATCATACAAACACATATGAACAGATAAACGTATGTTCAGATATGCACAAATCTATGCAGGTATACAGATATTTTATAACATAACACACATTCAGGAATGTACGCACACAGGCACAGATATAATATTGATGCACAGATATGTACACGTGCAGATATAACTCATGTGCGTGGATATATTCAGATCTGAATGTCATATACATGTCAGTCTGAAAAAGGATCTCAACCCGAAACATCACCTATTCCATTTCTCCAGACGCTGACTTTCTCCGGCTTTTTATGTCTACCTACACATACATGGATTCAGATATACACATGTACATGTAGATATGCTCCTTTGTATACAGACATACAGTAGGATTATGTTAATCCAGCACGCTCGGTACATTGGTGGTGCTGGATTAACAGATTTTATTCAGGTACCTCTGCTTCAACACACGTTCAATTCATTGCAGTGGTGACAGGGACCTGGGATAATAGGTGGAATTTAAGTAAAGGATGCCAGCTTTAAGGTCGGGTTACTGATTGGGGGCAGGGGCATGGGTGAATCTCGGTCTAGGTCAGGGTAGGGCAGCCGATGGTAAAAACAAAGGTGAATGAGGCACTTTAAAGCCATGAAGGTTTGAGAAGACAGCAATAAAACACTTGAGCTTTGATCATGGAGATTACACAACTGATCAGAATTCCCTGATAAGATCATTCTGCTGGCGATGGAAATAAAAAGCTGGAGTAACTCAATGGGACAGGCAGCATCTCTAGAGAGAAGGAATGGGTGACGTTTTGGGTCGAGACCCTTCTTCAGATGGTGCCTGTCCTGCAGAGTTACTCCAGCTTTTTGTGTCTATCTTTGGTTTAAACCAGCATCTGCAGTTCCTTCCTACATCATTCTGCTGGCATTGAGTTGTTCTGACATTAACAATGGAGTGAAGATTGTACTGAGACTGCTGATCAACAATAAATCAAACCACAGGTATTTAACCCAATTCTGGTGAATGGAATGAGATACAGTACAATTTACCAAACTGAAACTTCCTAGAATACTAACTGAGGAAAATGTTAAAATATCACAGTAAACAAACATGTTTAGTCGGGAATCAGGAGAAAATCCTCCCACCTTCTGCCTTCCCTCCTCTTTCCAAAGAGCAGGGTAAATGTCAAAGGTGCCCCTTAATGAGATAGGGAGTGCAGAGTTGACTGAGGAAGCTACACTGTGGGAGAGGCAGTACGGAGGGAGCTCTACACTGTGGGAGAAGCTGTAGAGGGAGCTCTACACTGTGGGAGGGGCTGTAGTGAGGGAACTCTACACTGTGGGAGAAGCTGTAGTGAGGGAGCTCTACACTGTGGGAGGGGCTGTAGAGGGAGCTCTACACTGGGAGAAGCTGTAGAGGGAGCTCTACACTGTGGGAGGGGCTGTAGAGGGAGCTCTACACTGTGGGAGGTGCTGTAGTGAGGGAGCTCTACACTGTGGGAGGTGCTGTAGTGAGGGAGCTCTACACTGTGGAAGAGGCAGTACTGAGGGAGCTCTACATTGTGGGAGGGGCTGTAGAGGGAGCTCTACACTGTGGGAGAAGCTGTAGAGGGAGCTCTACACTGTGGGGAGGGGCTGTAGTGAGGGAGTTCTACACTGTGGGAGGGGCAGTACTGAGGGAGCTCTACACTGTTGGGGGGGCTGTAGTGAGGGAGTTCTACACTGTGGGAGAGGCAGTACTGAGGGAGCTCTACACTGTTGGGGGGGCTGTAGTGAGGGAGTTCTACACTGTGGGAGGGGCTGTAGTGAGGGAGCTCTACACTGTGGGAGAGACTGAGCTTACCCCTGCTCCATCGGAATTGCTCATAGGACCCAAGGCTCGGCTCTTTCCCCGGGAGCCGGCCCCACGCAACATGAGCCGCCGTTCCGGGATGCCCAGCGTGCTGTTCCGTTCCGTGACGCGGAAAGACGCGGTACTGTACAGGTTGCTCCTGCACACTCTACACTTCCTCGCGCTTGTCTTCCGTCCGGACACGCCCTGGCGGTCCGTCCGTGTTACCACCTGACGGCGGGAGCGGTCCCCGGTGGAGGTCTCTCTATAAGGGAGTCGTCCCCCTTTATATCGGGGACCTGGGGTGGAGAGTGTTGCACAGAGTTGTGGCGTGTAACAAATATTTGAGTCGGTTCACGGACTCGCCAGCCGCCTACCACTTGTGCGGTGAGGAGAAGACCATGTTCCATATGTATATGGAGTGTGAGAAATTGCCGGCCCTGTTCGACTATCTGAAGGGGCTGCTCCTTAGGCTTTGGCTGCACTTTAGCCCCACGCTCCTGATCTTTGGTCACCCGGTACAGAGAAGGGAGGGTCGGGAGGGAGGTGGGGTGGGTTCTCCATGTCGGTTTGCTCCCGGGCCTGGTCAAGATGGCCACTCGTGGGTCCAGGCAGTGGGCAGTCTAGGGTTCTGTCCGAGTCGACTGCCTGCCCCTTTGCCGGGCCTACGTCCGTGCTCACGTGTCCCTGGAGAAGGAGCACGCAGTGTCCATGAGGGCCTTCTGTGAACGTGGTCACCGTGCGGGGTCGAGTGTATTGTAGATAAAGTTGATAATATTTTAATTTGATAACTGTTTGCTTGTAAACTGTTTGTAAATGGCAGTCTTGATTTTGTTACTACTCTGCATTGTGTTTGTTTGAATAAAAGCATTTTGTATTTATAAAAAGGGACTGTGCGCCTCGATCTGTTGCTGCCTCGTCCAGGGGGTGAAGCCTATCCTGGAGCCCTGCTTTTGGACAACGATCAGCCTGACCTGCTCTCGGCTCGGTGATCAGTGCAAAGCCACCCATTGTAATAGTAATTGTAATGGTAATTAATTTATTAGCCAAGTATGTAAACATACAAGGAATTTGATTTGCCAACAGTCATACAAAAAAGCAACAAGATACATGACCACATAAAAATGAAACATAAACTCAAACAGTCACCACAGCGGCGCGTGAGAATCCCCCGGTCACACAGCATAAGTGGAGAGCCACAGCCATCAGTTCAATGTCCGGGCCACACACACGCTCCTTCACTGTGATGTGACCAGAGTTGTGCCGACCGCTGTCACTCTCTCTGCAGCCCCTGTCCGCCTGAAAAGTCAGAAAGCCGTCCACACTCTCACCAGACTCCAGAATGTCCTCATGGAGCGATGTCCCCTCAAAACACCGAGATCACTGCACTCACGGCACTCCCTCCGAGTCCTTACCAGTGCAGGCAGCACGTCCATCTTGTTTTTTCGACGACCTCACATTCCCCACTGTGATGGGAGGCAAATAACTTATACCTTCTTTCCTTTTTTTCTCCCACAGTCGAGGCAATCGAAACCTCCGCAGTCGGGGCGATCGAAGCTCCCGCAATCAGCGACCGAAGCTCCCGCGATGGGCGGTGGAAGCTCCTGCAGTTGGAGCTCCCGCAGTCGATCCCTAACAAAGGGATGCCAGCTCCACGTTGTTAAGGCCGCAGTGCAGACGGAGATACGATGAAAAAGTCGCATCTCTGTCGAGAATAGAGATAAAAAAGGTTCCCACCCCCCCACCCCCCACCCCCCACATAATACAAAAACTAAAGGTGCACTAAAAACATACAAGTAAACACAGTAAACGCAGACCAAAACAGCAAAAGAAGAAAAAGATGAGTCAGGCTGTTGGCGCGGCTGCCACGTACGGCGCCACCTAAAACATTGTCACGTGGTTTGCCACAGGCCTATAATTAGCAGCAGTAGTGCCACAACCTACAACCCCCGACAGTAGGGTTTTAGCAGCTGAGGTTATTATAGATGACTCCTGAGTTCCAATATAAACCCACTGAGTAATCTGTCTTATTTTCCGATGTTGTGGCTCAATTTGCCGGATTGAGTTTCTGTGTTTCATAACTTCTGCTCCTTCAACGCAAACATTAGTTCAATTTTTCTTGACTGTTGTTCTGCTTCTATACTAAGAACTAGGATGTAGAAACAGGCCGTTCAGCCCTATTCCACACCAGCCTCCTCGCCATCTCCCCAGTCACCATCCCTCTATCCAGAGATGCTGCCTGTCCATCTGAGTTACTCCAGCATTTTGTGTCTATCCCTCTCTCCCTCATGTCTTGGACTGATTGATTATATTTATGTATAGTCTTTTCTTTGACTGGATACCATGCAAACAAAAGCTTCTCATTGTATCTCTGTGCATGTGTCATAAGGTCATAAGTGATAAGAGTGAGAAGTGATGAGGCCAATCGGCCCATCGAGTCTACTCCACCATTCAATCATGGCTGATCTATCTCTCCCTCCTAACCCCATTCTTCTGCCTTCTTCCCACAACCCCTGAAACCCCTGATGTGTCAATAAAAAACTAAACTCAACTCAACTCAACTCAACTCAACCAAACAAGGATAGACGCAAATTGCTGGATTAACTCAGCGAGTCAGGCAGAATCTCTAGAGAAAAAGGATGGGTGACGTTTCGACTGAATTGGCCACAAAAGAGTATCTCTTCACCTTGTTCATTGTCAGATTTTAATTTGATTAATTCTACAAAACTCCTTGGCCTTTTAAATTCAGGTTGTTATTGATAATGGAGACAAAAAATGTAATGTGACAGTTTAGCCTTCTCAGAAACCAGTCACCTCATTTGCTTTACATTTACCAATAATCAAAACCCAATGTTGTTCAGCGAGAAAGACAGAAATGCTCAATGAGTGCCTGTGAAAGGTGTTTGTTACCACAGGCAGCGGAGTGCAATGATCGGGGCTGCATTGTACACAGGAAACTGTTGGAACAAAGGCATGAAAGATACTTTATTAAAGATTGAAACAGTCACGGTCTCCACTCTTCCTGTTTGCAAAGCCATGGAGGGAAGGGGCTGTGGTTTAATTACAAAAGTACAGGGGCTGATTACTTGTGTAAAACCTCAAGCAGCCAGCAGATTGTCAGCAGGTGTCAGGAAAGAAATATGTTGTATTTATGTCACACTCTTCACAACACTGGGACGTCCCGAACTGTGAAGTGATTTTTGAAGTGTGGCAAACACAGGTGCTAAACTGTTCACTGCAAGCTACAACAGTCAGCAATGTGATGGTGGCTAAATAAGTCAAAGTCCAGGTGCTGCAGACGCTAGATTTCTGAAATAAAACTGGAAATACTTCACATATAAGTGGTATCTGTGACCAGAAACTCGTTCTGTTTCTCCCTCCACAGGTGTTAACTGAATACGTATATGGGAACGATGGAGCCACAAGGAACTGCAGATGTGGGAATCTTGAGGAACTCAGCAGATAAGCAGCATCTCTGGATGGCATGGGTGGGCGACATAGGTAGACGACGTTTCGGGTCAGGACCCTTCGTCAGACTGTGTTTACAGTCGAACTCTGTTATTGTTCACTCACTCACTCACTCACTCACTCACTCACTCACTCACTCACTCACTCACTCACTCACTCACTCACTCACTCACTCACTCACTCACTCACTCACTCACTCACTCACTCACTCACTCACTCACTCACTGTCTGCTTAGGTGAAGCCTCTTCATCCTGAAACATTAACTCTGTTTCTTTCTCCCACAGACGCTGCCTGACCCGCTGAGTATTTCATAAGGTCATAGGTGATAGGAGCAGAATGACGCCATTCGTCACATCAATGTGGGGGCGTGGCTGTGTTCTGCAGCTGTGGCTCACCGGCAGTCTCTCTGTCTTTTTTTTGTTTTTGTCTATTGTCATCGTTTAAATGTACGTTTTGATCTATTTTTAACTCTGTATATGTGGGGGGTGGTGGGGGGGTGGTGGGGGGGTGGGGGAAACCTTTTTTTCCAATCTCCTCCTCAACGGAGATGCGACCTTTACCGTGTCGTATCTCCGTTTGCGCTACGGCCTAACACCGTGGAGTCGGTGGCCTCCAGCTGGGATCGACCTTGAAGACTCCGGTCACACGGCCTGGACTTACCATCTCGGAGGCTTCGGCCGTGGGCCCTGCAGACCGCAACATTGGGAGCTCGCAGGTCCCTGGCTGGCGACCGGCTTTCGGGAGCTCCAGCCGTAGCAGCTTCGACCGTCCCGAAGCGCGAGGTTTGATCGACCCGCTCGCAGGCCCTTCATCGCCCTGCGTGGCTCGGCCGCGGCACTTTCCATCGCCCGGTGGGGGCTCAGAACATTAATCAGCCTGCTCGGCTCGGCCCTGGGACTTTCCATCCCCTGGTGGGGGCTTCAAAAGTCGGGAGCCTCGATCGCCTCGTGGCACCACGGGAGAAGAATGAGGAGGAGATAAGACTTTTCTTTGCCTTCCATCACAGTGAGGGTGTGCCTGGAGCAATCACTGTGATGGCTGTTTGTGTTAAAATTGTAATTGTGTGTCTTGTGTTCTTTATTGTCTACTGCCGGACCCTGACGTGAGAGGACGCTGGCGCTATTTGTTCGCCGCTTCTCCGTCAGGACAGTTCGTCTGTTTGTTTTTATGTCATGACTGTTTTTGTAAAGCGTCTTTGAGCACTTGGAAAAGCGCTATATAAAATAAATGTTTATTATTATTATTATTATCAAGTCTACTCTTCCATTCAATCATGGCTGATCTATCTCTCCCTCCTAACTCCATTTTCCTGCCTTCTCCCCATAACCCCTGACACCCGTACTAATCAAGAACCCGTACTACCATTTCCAGCATTTTCTATTTTTGTTTGGGATTTGTGCTTATTTCTGGCAACCTTCGTGTCGGTCATTTGATGTTACATCAGTAATTCTTCAGTGATTATAATTGAGGACATGTTTCATTTTCTCTTACCTTGAACCCACAACCACCTGCCTGAACTTTCTACTCACAAACACGGCCAATCACACTGATTAATTGAGAATAATCAGCAAATTTCAGCTATGTATATTGATTTCTCTCACTTCAGGTAGCCCCGGTCTTCCCTCTCTCTCTATTCCTCCCCCACATTAACTTCTCATTTTCACCCTACAAACAGCTAACAGTGGCCTGTTTCCTTTATTATCGTTACTTTTGTTCAGAGGAATAGATCAGGTAAATACCGTCTTTTGCCCAGAGTAGGGGAATCGAGAGCATGAAAAAATATGTTCAATGTGAGGGGGAGAATATTTAATTGGAGCCTGAGGGGTAATTTCTTTCCACAAAGGGTGGTGGGTATATGATATGGAACATGCTGTGGGAGGTAGTTGAGGCAGGACTATCATAATATATGAGAGACATTTGGACAGGTATATGGATGATAGGTTTAGAGGGTTATGGGACAGGCACAGGCAGGTGGGATTAGTGTGGATGGGGCATGATTGTCGGCGTGGGCAAGTTGAGCCAAAGGGCCAGGTTCCACTCTGTACGACTCTATGACCTCTATGACATGAAAATTCAGCATTACTTTCCTAGTTTACACAATCTGCTATAGTTCAAAGAAAGACTTTGTCCCAGTGAAACCTCGTAAAAATGGTTTCCTTCCATTTAGACAATAGACAATAGACAATAGGTGCAGGAGGAGGCCATTCGGCCCTTCGAGCCAGCACCACCATTCAATGTGATCATGGCTGATCATTCTCAATCAGTACCCCGTTTCTGCCTTCTCCCCATACCCCCTGACTCCGCTATCCTTAAGAGCTCTATCTAGCTCTCTCTTGAAAGCATCCAGAGAATTGGCCTCCACTGCCTTCTGAGGCAGAGAATTCCACAGATTTCCAACTCTCTGATTGAAAAAGTTTTTCCTCATCTCTGTTCTAAATGGCCCACCCCTTATTCTTAAACTGTGGGCCCTGGTTCTGGACTTCCCCAACATTGTACGGGGATCGCTGGGCGGCACGGACTTGGAGGGCCGAAAAGGCCTGTTTCCGGCTGTATATATATGATATGATATGATATTGGGAACATGTTTCCTGCCTCTAACTTGTTCAATCCCTTAATAATCTTATATGTTTCAATAAGATCCCCTCTCATCCTTCTAAATTCCAGTGTATACAAGCCTAGTCGCTCCAGTCTTTCAACATACGACAGTCCCGCCATTCCGGGAATTAACCTTGTCAACCTACGCTGCACGCCCTCAATAGCAAGAATATCCTTCCTCAAATTTCTAAATGACTAGGTGCAAAATGGAGGAAAGTCAGAGGTGAAGCAGGATGCTGGGCACTAGGGATCATTGAGTAGTGTGTGGTTTGAGGTAGAAGTGATCCATCAGTGGGAGAGTCTAGGTCTAGAGGTAATAGCCTCAGAATTAAAGGACGTTCCTTTAGGAAGGAGATGAGAAGGAATTTATTTAGTCAGAGGGTGGTGAATCTGTGGAATTCTTTGTCACATAAGGCTGTGGAGGCCAAGGATAGATAGATTCTTGATTAGTGTGGGTGTTAGGGGTGTCAGGGGTTATGGGGAGCAGGCAGGAGAATGGGGTTAGGAGGGAGAAATAGATCAGCCTGATTGAATGGTGGAGTAGGCTTGATGGGCAGAATGGCCTAATTCTACTCCTATCACATGACCTTATGACCAGATGACCTTCTTCTTTATCTACAATACCATCTATTTTAGTGTCATTTGCAAAGTTACAAAGTTCTGCGAATCATTGATATGGATGTCAAAGAGCAATGGGCCCAGCACTGATACCTGAGGCACACCACTAGTCACAGGCCTCCAATCAGAAAAACAACCTTCCACTACCATCCCTCTGCTTCCTACCACGAAGAGGCAGAGAGATTCCGGGAGATGTTCCAGTGCTCGGGAGTCCCAGCAGCTGAAGGAACAACTGTCCACGGGGAGCGATGTAAATGGGCAATGTGCATAAGGCCATCTTGCTAAACCATCAGGGTGAGATTCCAGTGAAGTGACCTTTGAATTAATGGGCCAGAGGCACTTTTACTCCTGAGGCCAAATTGTGAACACAGGGATCTCAGCTGATATACTTCCAAGCGAATTTCTGTCAGAAAAAAAGACTGGTGGACCAGACGTGATTTGTTGCATTCCAGACTCACAATATAAAAAGTGAGACAATTTTGAACTTGCTTTATAGACAATAGACAATAGAAAATAGGTGCAGGAGAAGGCCATTCGGCCCTTCGAGCCAGCACCGCCATTCAATGTGATCATGGCTGATCATTCCAGTGAAGTGGACCTTTGAATCTCTAGCCTTACCTGGTGGTGCTGTTTTGCAAACCAAGATGATTTGTGGCATTCATTTGGTTGTAATGAATGATTAACTGTAACTATTTTAGTGTTGTTTTATCTGAATAAAATTGGACTTCACTCAACACACTCACAGGGACATGGGCTGGCTGATTTCCAACTGAAGAGATTATTGTGCTGAAAGGATTCTGGTGGAAACTTCCTCTGGAGTACACTGCAAGTCAGACCTTTACCTCGGTGTGCAGCTTTTAGCACTCTATACAGCAAGCTCTCGCGTCTTAGTTTAGTTTAGTGTATTGTCACAGTACAGGTACAGGTACAGTTAAAAGGTTTTGTTGCGTGCTTACCAGCCAGCAGAAAGACAATACGCTCACAATCGAGCCATTCGCACTATATAGATACATGATAAGGGAATGACTTTTAGTGCAAAGTAATGCCAGTAACGTCCCATCAGAGAGTTGGTCCGAGGGTCCCTGATGAGGTAGATAGTAGTTCAGGACTTGTGCCTCTGGTTCAGTCTTGTGCCTTTGAGATTGTTCAATGGCTTTACTGAAAATATTCCATTCTGAAACGCAAACCAGGAATACAGCACCATTAAACAAGGGCTCTGTGTCCAATGAAGTAGCTTTTTGAAGTGCACCATAATGGAGAAAGCATGGTGGGCAACCTGTACACAGAAATATCCCACAAACAGGAAAGCTGTAATGAGCTAGGCGACCTGTTTTTTCCATTTATGTTGTTTGAGGGACTGATATTGACCAGAGAGAGCATCAGGGTTAACTCTTCTTCAGTATAACACTTGTGAAATATGAAAAAACTCACCTGTACAATTCTACACTCTCAGCAGCTTCAGGTTGGACAATCTAGGCTTGTAGACATAGTGTGCAGAAGATTAGGGTGAAGTAATCCAGGTTGGATGGATAGAGAGAAACTTCCCTCTGTTGAGGGAATCCAGAATAAGAACAGAGCCATATATTTAGAGAAACAAGGCACTGCAAAAATGCTGGTTTACAAAAAAAGAGACAAAGTGCTGGTGTAACTCAGCAGGTCAAATAGCATTCCTAGGTTTCTGCGTTGCTGGGTTTCACCAGTATTCTGCATCCTCTGGTGGGTCTACCATAGAATATAGAACACAGCACAGGAACAGGCCTTTCATTCCACCATGTCTGTGCTTACTGTTTTGTAATCAATCCATTACGAAGTATTCGGTGAACCATAAAACATTTATTAAACCCATGCCGAGTGAGCAGCACACCTGTGCATTCCTCACTTCAGCTAACAGGGTAACAACTAACCAAACAAGCAGCACACTAACTATGTCAGTGACTCCAGTCCTACCTAAATCCTGGACTGGATTACAAAGTGGAATGTGTACCATGCATAGGATATGTGGTGAAGGTTATATGGAAAGAGATAAATATGATTGATCTACACTTACCATGATGCCAATCTAAACAAAATCCCATCTGACTCCATGTGGTGTGTATCCATCTATTCCGTGCCTGTTCATGTGTCTGTTTAAATGCTTCTTTCATGCTGCTTCCTACCAGGTGTTTCTGGATTTAAAAAAAAAATTTGCCTCGTAAATCTTTAAACTTTCTGCCTCTCACCTGGAGTATACTAATTATCCATCCTGGGAAAATGACTCTGACAATCTACCCTACATATGCCTCTCATAGTTTAATAACCTTCGATCAGGTCTCTTCTCAATCTCCGATGGTCCAGAGAAATCAATCCAAGTTTGCCCAACCCCTATTTACAATTAATACTCTCTAATCCAGGCAACAAACTGGCAAAGCCCTTTGCTGCCCTCTCCAAAGTCTCCACCTCCTTCTTGCAATGATCAGAACAGTACACAGTATTTCAAATGCAGCCTAACCAAAGTTTTATAAAGCTGCAACATGACTTGCTGACTTTATGTTCAGCGCTGCATTATAGACAATAGACAATAGGTGCAGGAGGAGGCCATTCGGCCCTTCGAGCAAGCACCACCATTCAATGTGATCATGGCTGATCATTCTCAATCAGTACCCCGTTCCTGCCTTCTCCCCATACCCCCTGACTCCGCTATCCTTAAGAGCTCTATCTAGCTCTCTCTTGAAAGCATCCAGAGAATTGGCCTCCACTGCCTTCTGAGGCAGAGAATTCCACAGATTTACAACTCTCTGACTGAAAAGGGTTTTCCTCATCTCCGTTCTAAATGGCCGACCCCTTAATCTTAAACTGTGGCCCCTGGTTCTGGACTCACCCCAACATTGGGAACATGTTTCCCAACATTGGGAACGTGTCCAACCCCTTAATAATCTTATATGTTTCAATAAGATCCCCTCTCATTCTTCTAAATTCCAGTGTATACCAGCCTGGTCGCTCCAGTCTTTCAACATACGACAGTCCCGCCATTCCGGGAATTAACCTAGTAAACCTACGCTGCACGCCCTCAATAGCAAGAATATCCTTCCTCAAATTTGGAGACCAAAACTGCACACAGTACTCCAGGTGCAGTCTCACTCGGGCCCTGTACAACTGCAGAAGGATCTCTTTGCTCCTATACTCAACTCCTCTTGTTATGAAGGCCAACATTCCATTGGCTTTCTTCACTGCCTGCTGTACCTGCATGGTTCCTTTCAGTGACTGATGCACTAGGACACTCAGATCTCGTTGTACGTCCCCTTTTCCTAACTTGACACCATTCAGATAATAACCTGCCTTCCTATTCTTACTACCAAAGTGGATAACCTCACACTTATCCACATTAAACTGCTTTGGCCATGCATCCGCACACTCACACAACCTGTCCAAGTCACCCTGCAACCTCATAGCATCTTCCTCACAGTTCACACTACCACCCAGCTTTGTATCATCTGCAAATTTGCTAATGTTACTTTTAATCCCTTCATCCAAGTCATTAATGTATATTGTAAATAGCTGCGGTCCTAGCACCAAGCCTTGTGGTACCCCACTAGTTACTACCTGCCATTCTGAAAGGGACCCATTTATCCCCACTCTTTGCTTTCTGTCTGCCAACCAATTTTCTATCCATGTCAGTACCCTACCTCCAATACCATGTGCTCTAATCTTGCCCACTAATCTCCTATGTAGGACCTTGTCGAAGGCTATCTGAAAGTCAAGGTACACCTCATCCACCGGTTCTCCCCTGTCCATTTTCCGAGTTACATCCTCAAAAAATTCCAGGTGAGATCAGGAAATTCTTCCCACCTCATGAGGCAGTGGGAATCTGGAACTCACACCCTCAAAAACTGCTGTGGCTGGGGTCATCTGGAGAGTTTGTGATAGGGTGTTGAGGCTTCCAGAGCTGATGTGGGCAAACAGTGGTGCTTCTTCTCACCCACTTCCTCACTACTCACATTGAGGCACTTTACTCGGCCTCTGGAACTATGGAACTATAATACTGAGAACTATATTCTACGCTCTGTGTCTTGGTCTTATCTCCATCTATTACACTTCACTTGGGTTTGATTTGATTGTATTTATCTATAATACTAGATGGGTGTGCACCCGTTGGGTGCAAATCTCTGCTGCGGGCAGTCCTTCGATCGTTGGGTGGAAACCTCTCCTGCGGGCCCAGCAACCCTACCGATCCGTGGGCCAGTTGGCGGGCGGGGAGTGTCCCCCGTGGGCGGGCGAAGGGGGACAGAGCAAAGCCACTGACCTCGGCTCGTTTCTCCTGCGGGCCTCTCCTGAGGGCCGGGCAACCCTCCTGCAACTGACTATCCTGCGGGCCCGGCAACCCGTGGAACCGTTGTCAGGCGTGGAGTGTCCCCCGGGGCAGTGGGTGGGCGAGGGGGGATAGGGAAAGGCCACCGACCTCGGCTCCGTACGTCGAGCGCTGCAGGCAGAGCGAGCCATGGAGCCAAATCCTCGGTTGCGAACAGTGGCGATCGGCAGCGACGGCCATCTTGTTGGACCCTCTCCCGCAGCCTCTGCTGCAGCGCTGCACCATGGGAGGGAGATCATGCGCGGGGCACGCCGGGACAGGTGTTGGTCCTCCCGCTGGTCCTCCCTGGGGAGGGGGGAGCATATTTATTAAAGTTTATTAGGTAACCTGTTTTTAAAAAGTAACAAAAGTCGATTTATTCAGACCGCGGGGGAATGGTGATTAAGGTGGGCCTAAAATTGTCACGTTATCATGTACCGTTTTTTACCGGATGAAAACCACACAAAGAAACACGGGACAAACAAACAAACGGGGGAACAGACATACAGGAAGTGGGGAACAAACAAGATGAGAGTTTTAGTAATATATAGATGAGCTGATCTGATTGGATAGCATGCAAAGCAATGCTTTTCACTGTGCCTTTGTGTACGTGACAATATTAAATCTAAACCTCAACCTCAACCTAGATCTTTGTGATTACAATTACTGGCCCTTCCTCTTGTCACCAACACCAAGCTGAGTTGCTTCCCACATCTCTGAAATCTCATTCAACAGGGCATTTGCCTTCCTAAAACAACACAGTTACTAGATTTAGTTTAGTTTAGTTTAGAGGTACAGCAATGGAAACAGGCTGAACATCGACCACCCATTCACACTAGTTCTATATTATTCCACTTTCTCATCCACTCCCTACACACAAGGGGCAATGCAGAGGTGAATTAACTTGCAATTATCCGCATGTCTTTGGGATGTGGGAGGAAACTGGAGGAAAGCCATGCAGTCACAGGGAGGACATGCAAACTCCACACAGAGAGCACCCGAGGCCAGAATCAAAGCCATGTCTCCGGTGGCGTGAGACAGCAGTCCTACCAGCTGCTCCACTATGTTTCCCTATGGCTAGATGGCTAGAAACATCTGCTCATCCTGCTAATTGCAAGTGCAAGGGTTCTTTTAATTTTAATGGGTTTTAATCTTACATTGAATTAGAGGGTCCATGACGTGTGGAAGCACAAATAGTTAGTGGATGGACTGACATCAGGAATGTTATTGACATTTTACGAACAGTTTTCCAGTGCCTGTCGCTTGGTACAACCCCTTAACGAAACTTTGATCAAAGTCCACAGTCATTCTCGCAGACAACACTCCGAAGGTCTCCTGGAACTGAACGGCTGACGTTTGGTAAACACATTTGTTACATATTTCACCTGAACCAATTTTGGAAAGTAATATTATTTGCAGTTAGTTGTCAAGTTGTTTTTGCTGCAATCTAATTCATGTCTCCGCCTGTTTTCATTTGTTTCTGGTTTGCTGATCAAGTATTGACTGCAGTTGTACATTTGTCAGGGTGATCTGAATTAGTAATACATTTTATGGTAATTTCTAGTGTTTCCATACACTTCCATGAGTTTAGTAAACCAGCGCACTGGAATTATAAGTGAAAACCTAATCCTGTTGGTCTTGCTCCAGTTACATACTTCAGAGAGTCGTTGTGCACCCAATATAACAGATATGCCTTGTCTGTATATCAATAATTGAGATTTGTGTCTGTGACATAGGGCAAGATTTTTTCCATCCTATTTTACTCATTGAGTGTAATTATTTGAAGACGTGCGGGTGGGGGGGGGGGTTTCATAGGTTCATGACCAACGAACAAAGGGTTAAGTTTTGAGGATCAAAAATACTGCAGGTGCTGTAATTCAGAAATAGTAACAGCAGATATTGGAATCACTCAACAGCTCAGGTAGCATCTGTGGAGAGAGAAACAGACAGTTAACATTTCATGTCCAAGACCCTTTATCAGAACGTTATCAAAATAGAAGAAAGACGCAAAAAGCTGGAGTAACTCAGCGGCACAGGCAGCATCCCTGGAGAGAAGGAGGTTTCGGGTCGAGACCCTTCTTCAGACTGGTTTCCAGCTGTTCCCAGCCTCGAGGGCCAGTTGAGAGGTGGTTCGATAGAGCTGTATGAATTCATTGACTGGGTTGATCAAGTGAACACGATTTTTTGGGGTTGTCAACTGAAGGAAATGGCCAAGGTGATCCAGGTCTCCCAAACCCATTTCGGTACCCTCCCCTCCAACCACAAAGCCAATGGACATTGGAATACTTTAGTTTAGTTTATTGTCACTTTTTTTTTGTCGCGTTCTATTCAGTCAGCGGAAAGACAATACATGATTACAATCAAGCTGTCCACAGTGTAAGAAATGCTGCTGTTGGTGTAGAGGTTTAAAAGAATGGAACGATTGTAATGAATGATTGCAGATCCACTTCTGGAACCAGCAGATAAAGAGCCGCATGCTTTGGGTTCCATCTTCTCCCAATATTTTTATGGCTGTTGCAATAAACTCCAAACATTTACGGCGCTTGCATCAGTCAGTAATCAAAATGCTGAAACTGAAAGATTTTCATTGGGTAAAAGTACATGGATTAAGCTCTCTACTCAGCCACAAGGGCCAGCATAGTGTTGATGGGCTGAACGTCTTCCTTCTCATGGTCATGTCTGTGGCCGGTGAATGGGCTTTCCAGCTCCCCGTAACAGGTTCAATAGACCAAAGAACTACTCCTTTGTGTGAGGGGTTCCTCCTGCTTCCAGGTAACTGTTGAATGGAAGCACCACAGTCTATAAGTCCCCTCCAAGCTGAACATCCTAATTGCCAACAGATTGCTGGCACTTCATCATAAGTCAGGTTTAGTTTAGTTTAGTTTAGGGATACAGCAGGTAAACAGGCCCTTTGGCCCACCGAGTCCGTGCTGACCAGCGATCCCCACACACTAACACCATCCTACCCACACTGGGGACAATTTACAATTACACCAAGTCAATTACCCTACAAGCCTGTACGTCTTTGGAGTGTGGGAGGAAACCGGAGCTACCAGAGAAAACGGTAGCACGGCGGCACGGTGGCGCAGCGGTAGAGTTGCTGCCTTACAGCGAATGCAGCGTCGGAGACTCAGGTTCGATCCTGACTATGGGCGCCGTCTGTACGGAGTTTGTACGTTCTCCCCGTGACCTGCGTGGGTTTTCTCCGAGATCTTCGGTTTCGTCCCACACTCCAAAGACGTACAGGTATGTAGGTTAATTGACTGGGTAAAATGTAAAAATTGTCCCTAGTGGGTATAGGATAGTGTTAATGTGCAGGGATCGCTGGGCGGCGCGGACTCGGTGGGCCGAAGGGCCTGTTTCCGCGCTGTTTCTCTAAATCTAAAAATCTAAAACCCACGCAAGGTCACGGGGAAAACGTAGAAACTCCGTACAGCGGAGCATCCGTGGTCAGGATCGAACCTGGGTCTCTGAAGCTGTAAGGGAGTAGCTCTACTGCTCAACCACCGTGCTGCCCTGGAAGTCCTGGAACTCCCCCCCCGACACCACCGTGGGAGCACCTTCACCAGAATGGACAAAAAAAAGCAGCTCAACATTAACCTGCTTAAGATGTAGTTAGGGACAGACAATAAATGCTGGCCTTGTTGCCGATGTCTAGAGCATGGAAAACAAGTTTATAAACACAGGATTTGAGAGGATGAAGTCTGCTTCTAACCCTGTAACAGGCTCAAAGGGCTGAATGGCCTTCGGTTCCATATAGTCCTGAGAGCTAATGTGCTTAGGAAGTTGTGAGAACCCGTGTCAGGTGCAGGTTTAGCCCTGGGGTGCTGTGAGTGCAGTGCGTGGAGGTGACTTTTCTGGACAGTCTCAAGAAGGATCTCCAGATGAAACAGCACCCATTACTTCTCTCCAGAGATGCTGCTTGATTCCGTTAAGTTACTTCAACATTTTGTGTCTATCTTCGGTAAACCAGCATCTGCAGTTCCTTCCTACACTAGATGTTTCAAGGTGCCTCATATCCAAAGAACTACAATTGAAGGGTTATCACATAGCACGATCCCGTAAACAGAAATGTGAGAGAGACCAAGATGCTTTGGAGTTATTGGCAGAGGGGTAAATGTGGTCCCCAACCTGTGGAGAAACCCCTCCCTCCTATTCAAAATAATGGCCAAGGGATCTTTATCCTTCAACAGGAGTGGCCTTTGTCTGGCTCCACCAGTGAAGGACACCTGCCTACAACTGTGCTGGAATCCCTCAGTACTGCATCAGATCCTCAGCTTTCCTCGTCTAATTAAAGTGCCTGAGGAGAGACTTCAACCCGCAACCTCCTGAGGCAAAGGTGAAGGATCGTCCACTTAGCAACATTCTCCGGGCTTCACTGAGTCCAAAGCACGATCCTTCACCTGCTTTACAAACCTTTCCCAGTGGCCAATTCCACCCCTCTCCCTGGCAAGTGGAGTGAGGTGCCATTTCCCTTTGGTCCAGAGCGTGAGGTCAGTTCTCTGTAGGGACCATGGGTACTTGGGGAAAGGCAGTGCGCTGCTTTCTGTGTGTAATTGAAGGGGCCAGAGTGCGTCTGAAGGCAGGCGCCTAGTCTTCTATGTTACACAACCACAGTGCACGCAACCCAGTTAATGATGAACTTGGCAGAAAGAGCAGCAGTGTTCTTCGTGATCAGCAGTGAACACCAAAAGTGTCCGTCAGCAGAATCCCCACTGCTCTGCTGCGTGTCTTACGAAAGGAATAAACTTTGTTCCCTAAGATAACCACATTAAAAGATGTGGCAATATATAGTAGCACAAGGCATTCGGAACTCTCAGGATGCTGAGTAATGTTGTTCCTGTTGGGTATTATTGAGTCCCCTATGTCCATGCTCACCCATCTACCCTTGTCCCATTTACAAGTATAACACAAGAACCATATCCTCCTGTGCCTTGCCAATTTAAATGTCTGTCTAAACTTTGCTTGACCTGATTGGGAAACTTTGTTGGGCAGTTGGAATGGACCATTGGCTTTGATTAGAACCCAAGACTCACGGTAGTTCTGTTTAAGACATATCTTGATATTTAAGTATGAGTTTAGATTTGGACATGCATGGAGTGTTCAGAGGAGGTGCTTGAGGCCGGGACAATTGCAATGTTTGAAACTAATTGCTTCAGGTACTCGGATAGGACAGGTTTCGAGGGATAAGGGACGAATGCAGGTAGGTGGGACTAGTGTAGATGGGACATGTTGGGCGGTTTGGCCTGTTTCCATGCTGTATGACTCTCTATGTCTCTATGAGTCAGTGAATGGAGAGGCCTTGGGTCATGAGGGAGGCAGTCCAGGTTAGGGAGAAGTGTCTCTCTGTCTCGGTCAGTGCTCTCCAGACTAGGGGTGTCCATTGACCTGATCTACCTTCTGCAACGTCAGCCCTCCCTGACCTGCTTGGAATGTTTTGTTGTGGTGCAGGGGTTCTATTCATCAGAATGATGTTTGGATGTTAGGTACAGGAAGAGGTTGGGCAGACTTCCAAACTCTCATTTCCCCTTCCTTAAACCTGAGTAAAGTCAGTGATGGAAAGTCAGTCTTTGATTCCTCTGTCCACTTCCTCTCTTGTTCCAAACCCATTCACGGTCAACAGCTACTGTTCCTGGTCTCCCTTCCACAAGATGAACTCATTGCTTCAAATATTGCCTCAGGCCGAGAAAAGGCTTGAAAGAATCAGTTTTATATCATCTAACTGAAAACCACTGGACGTTTAGAGCGTTTTACAGTCGGCGAAGAATCGTTTGAAATGTATAACAAACTTGTAACAGAGAGAACCACAGCATTTAGCTCAACACACATCAAACTCTCAGCATCCGCAGCAAGATGAGTGACCACATAACCTAATCATTGATGTTTGTGGTACAAATATTGTCCAGAACAGTGGGCAACACAGTGGCGCAGCTGGTAGAGCTGTTGCCTCATAGCGACAGAAACCCGGGCTTGATCCTGACCTTGCGTGCTGATTGTGTGGAGTTTTCATGTTCTCCCTGTGACCGCATGGGTTTCCTCCGGGTGCTCTGGTTTCCTCATATATTCCAAAGTCATGTGGCTTTGTGGGTTAATTGGCCTTGCATAAATTGCCCTGTGTGTGTGTGTGTGTGTGGGGGGGGGGATGAGAAAGTGGGATAACATACTGTAGATCTAGTGTGAACGGGTGATCAATTTTCAGTATGCACTTGATGGGCCGAAGGGCCTGTTTCCATGCGATATCTCTAAGCTAAACTGACAGCTTGGTCACCTAGCAATGTTAAAGTGGGATCTACCCTCTCCAATGTTTGTTAAAGATACCAGGGAACTAGTGGAGAGTTACACTTTACAGTCATTACTCTTTTAAACAGCAACACTGATAGTGTCTGCTTCTCTGTTGTTTGTGAGATCATGCTGTGTATAAAATGGCCAATGCATTTACCTGCACTGACCACACTTCAGGAGTAAACCCATGGATTGTGAATGTCTTGAAGTTGTGGAAGGGTATTAAATAAAAATGAATTATTGAGAGTGTTTATCAATAAAGCACACTTGACACAGGGAACAGATGACCATCAATGAGACAGACGCGTGGAATGAAGAGTTTCCTTGGCACTGTGTTTTTTTAACTGCAGTGATTGCAGGGAGTTGGATCACATTCATCGGAACCCAGAATATAACTTTGATCAATTATTTATCAAATGTTCAAATTCCCCGGGCAGAAAATCAGCAGAAAATCCTTTGCATTGGATGAAAGGTTGGATTTGCACTGTGTCCAATAGCGATTTCTGTAAAGAGTAATATCCAGCAGAATAGAAAACTAGTGTTCCCAGTCTGATAAGCTTCCTGCTGATGGGGTGGGTTAAAATATTCCACCACAGGTCAGATGGAAAGAGATAAATGGAACACTGTTATCTAAATTCCACTTTCGCCAACTGAATTATGTACAGAGAAAATAGGATTTCAGTTTGTTGCGAGTTCCTCTGGCTAAACCTTTTAAGCTCAAATTCGAATTCAAACTTGTTAGCAAAATATGAATTGAACAAATGCAATCAGCTGTGTTTTCAGACCTCCAGCTTTCATTGTATTTTCTAAAACCTTTCAGAGTTTTAACCCAGTCCAGTCCATTTCAATGATGACAAGATGTTTTTAACACCAAACAATTAGACAGGTATATGGAGAGGAGAGGTTTAGAGGGATATGGGCCATACTCAGGCAGATGGGACTAGTGTAGATGGAACATGTTGGTCGGTGTGGGCAAGTTGGGCTGAATGGCTTGTTTCCACACTGTATGACTCTATGACCCAAACTGAGTTGCTTTAATTCATGCTTTTAGTTTAGAGATACAGCGCGGAAACATTCTCACAGAGAGAATGTACAAATTTCGTACAGACAGCACCTGTAGTCGGGATCGACTAATGAAAACTGCCTGATTTGCTGTTACTTCAGCCCTTTGTGTTTTGTTACTTTAATTTAAAACCTTTTAAATCTTCCTCGTTAATGCAGATCTTGAAACCAGTGCAAAATCCCCTCAGAAGCTCAATGGCCAGGTTGTGTGATATTCCGCTATAATGTTAATTAGATTCTTCCTTAGGCAAAACTGTCTGCAATATCGCAGGTCCTGACCTTTATTGTTGTCTGCATGGTGTTTGCACCTTCTCCAACACCCCACAGATGCGCTGGCTAGTGGATAACTCACTGCTTGTAAGTGTAGGTGGGTGGTAAAAGAATCGAAGGGGGAACTGATGGCAGGTGAGAGAAAATTGACGCAGTGAAATAAGTGGGGGAATGGGAATGCTGGGATGATTCTGAGAGCTGGCAAAGACTTGGTGGGCTGAATGATCTTTGCGATGATCAAAAATATGAAACAGGACACGAGTACTAAATAATTCATAACTTGCTGGTGTACATGACGTGCCGTGAGATATGATGCAGAAGAAGGCAGTTCACTGCCTGGTGCCCAACATGCACCTGCCTGGTGCCCAACATGCACCTGCCTGTGTGCCACTGGTGACTGACACATAGAATTTACCGTTTCAGGTCACCTGAACCACAAGCGATGGTGACGTCACCTCAGCCACGAGTTTGCCAATTGTGCAAGAAGGATGGTGGGAATTTTGGCTTCTTCCTGAGGATTGAGAAGGATGTGAAGGGTCACCTGGTTCGTGCCGTGGTGAAGGAGGGTCCCGCGGACTGCGGGGGTCTGAAGGATGCGGACCGAGTGCTCATGGTCAACGGCATTTTCGTGGACACCGAGGAACATCACCAGGTACGTGGCACACCTTTTGGACCTGGCTGTCCATCCCAAAATGCACCACATTAATGGTTGTTATCAAAGCCTTGTGCAGGAAGGAACTGCAGATACTGCTGAGTTGCTCCAGTACTTTGTGTTTATCAAAGCCTACTTTGATTGCCAAGTGGGCTCACAGTAAGCCATGATATTCTTTGCCAATCTCAAGAATGGACAAACACCAAACCTCATGAAGTATCTATGTGGATTTTCTAAGGGACAGAGAGAATACAAGTGTGAGGACGAAATGGTGAACTGTTCTGCAGAGTTGGAGTCGAGCATTCAATTCTTGGTGCTTGCTTTGCAAAGGCCTGGGTATAGGTCTGGGGGAGGTTTCCTGGAACAATCAAAGTAGGGAGGTACATGAGAAGAGTAGGGAGAGATTTGATGGAGACGTTCAAAATCAGGTAGGACTTTGATGGAGTAAATAAGAAGAAACTTCCAGAGGCAGGAGGTGTGAGGGACCAGATGACACAGAGAGGAAGGGAGCAGCAGGAGAACCAAAGGGAATGAAGGTGAATTATTTCTCGTACCAAGCTGTGATCTGGAAGGTATTGCTTGAAAGTGATGTGGAAGCAAATTCAAGGGGAATGTTTGAAAGGGAATTGGAAAGATGTTTGATCAGGACAAATGCCCACGGCTGTGGAGAGAACGTTGGGAGAGGGTCTGATGGGAGCCAGGTCTATAGACTAGCGGGAAAGTGAACCATGCCTGATATCAACCCATTGTAGTCCCTCATTGTTGGAGGAGCTGACTCTCCACCCTCTATAATCTGCCTGTCTCTGTTTTAGGTGGTGGAACTGATCAAGAAGTCGGGGACTTCAGTCTGCTTGACGGTTTTGGACGGTGACTCGTACGTTAACGCCAACAAACAAGGCATTGACCTACTGCAGCTGAGCTGTGCCGAACCAGGACCAAACGAGCCATTGCTGAACGGGGTCAGTGGGAATACACCCCGACCAAAAATCTGCTACTTGGTGAAACAAGACGGTGGTTTTGGATTTTCACTGAAAACCATTGAAGGTATAGCTTGACAACAACCTGACTGAAATGATTTAGTTAGGGTAGCGAATAGACCTTTGGCTTTTATTTCAAGAAAGCTGGAGGGAATGTACTTTGCTATAGTCAGAACACACCTGGAGTACCAGGAAGGATATATTTTGGATTATAGTGGGTTGATTGAAGGGATAAGAGGGCACTCCCACAAAAGAAATGATTGATCAGAATGGGCCTATATTGAACTACAAACAGTTTTGGTCTTCCTACTTAAGGAAGGATGTGCTTCATTGGAGGTATTACAGAGAATGCTTACTATGTTGGCTCTCAAAATGAAGAGGTTGATGTATGAAGAGAGGTTGAGCCGAGAGTTAGATTTTAACCTTGTTAAAATGATTATTTCTCCTACCAAAGTACATGACTGTACACTTTGCTACACTATATTCCATTTGCCACATCTTTGCTCACTCTTCCAACCTGTCCAAGTCCTTCTGCAGTCTTTCTCCCTGCTTCTTCAACACTACCTGCCCTTCCAGCTATCTTCATATCATCTGTATCAACTTGGCCACAAAGCCATCAATTCCTTCATCCAAATCATTAAACATATGATGTGAAAAGTAGCAGGCCCACCCCCGACCCCTGCAGAACAACACATTTCACCGGTAGCCAAACACTCTTTGCCTTCTGCCAGTCAGTGAATCTTCAATCTTGTTCTGCGCAATCATCATTGGGCACTTTGTGACCAGTGTTACCACAGGTTGGCTGAACCTGCCTGTCGAACAGCCTGGTTTTACAGCAATAAACAAGAATATGGAGGACCACTAAACCAACACAATGTGTGTGCAGCAAACAAAGATCCTTTCATTGAAACCGGAGGCAGTGGTGGGGCCAGAATCAATGTACGAGAGGTTTAAACCACAGAAAAAGAGATATTAACCAAGTGTTGCTTACATCTAGTTATTCTTGTACATCTTAATGAGATGCAGGCTAGTGTGAAGCCAGTTCTGCTTGATCAAAACATATAGCGGAACTTTGTAATTAACATTAATTCAAATGGTGATTTGTTGTCTTTTTATGGATGAGGTTGTGAGTTGCACTGTTTAAAGTTGAACATGATAGATGATGGAGACATAAGAGACTGCAGATGTTGGAATCTTTTACATAACGGGTTTATTTTAAAACTGTGGATTAGTATTGGGAGCCAATGATGAATCCCCATTTGGACAGAAAACATTGCTGACAAGGAGCTACACTCTTACTGCTTTGAGCTTAAACTGAATGCTTCCTTTCTGCAGGAGTTCTTGGTCTGTTCATGATGGAAATTTCTCCTCTTGGTGCTGCTTCCATCGCTGGAGTTCAACCCAATGACCGGATCATTGAGCTGAATGGAGAAAACATTGAGCACTTCACTCATCAGCAGATGGTGTCTAAGGTATGGGTGGCACGGTGGTACAATTGCTGCCTTACAGCGCCAGAGACCCGGGTTCGATCCTGACTACGGGTACTGTCTTTGCGGAGTTTGTACATTCTCCCCGTAACCGCCTGGGTTTTCTCCACCGGGTGAAAACCGGGTGGAGTCTCCTCTCCATTCCAAAGATTTACATGTTTGTAGGTTAAATGGCTTCTGTAAACTGTAAATTGTCCTTAGTGTGTAGGATAGTGCTAGCGTATGGGATGATTGGCGTGGATTTGGTGGGCTGAAGGGCCTGTTTCCACATTGTATCTCTAAAGTCTAAAGTGAGGTGTGGAAAGTGATGTCCTGACCCATTCTCCAAGCCGACAATGAAACCATCCAAAGTGTTTCCACAACAGTGGTACCAAATCTGCATGTCCAGTGGAACAAGATAATATCTGACCATCTTTCTGTGCTGACTCCCAAAGGAACTCACCCTTTTCTCATTTCCCCATGGGGTTTCCAGGACACAGCTTGCTGTGTAACTAAACACTGCTTCAACTCAGCTTGAGTTAAATCCTCACAACATGGGTCCACAGGCATCCTGTGGAGGGGTGAACTCAAGAACAGAAAAGATCATTGCTTGACGGTAGCATCATGATAAAGTCACAGAGGAGTTGGGCAGATGCTTCTGCAGCACTTGCTACTGAAAGAGGATTGAGTTTCAATTTTTAAAAATGTAAACAATCAGCCAACTAGGCATCAGACATAAGGTGAAAGCAACACTATACTTACTAAAAGAGGATGTTTGTTTGAGAGTTGAAGTAGGGACATTATAAAGATATTTATGAGGGACATTTCAGTTAGTGCAGGAAACCTGAGTTACTCCAGCAATTTGTGTCCTTTGGTGCAGGGAACTTTACCTTGGAGAGGTGAGCACCCAACCCAACCTGACTTGAGGGGAACCGGTCTAATTTACTAGAGTTGCACAGTAGAGAAAGGCTTATTTTGATTTTCCTGAACTGTATCCAGTCCCCAGGACAACAGACGTCCTCATGACTCGTGTCATTCTCAGAATGATTGCTAGATTTATTAGTCTTGCCTTCCAGTTCAGTCATTCACGCTCTGTTCCTGCTTGATTGGTACCTACAAGAGCTGCCCCTAATGCCCAAGTCATCATTCTCTCTTTAACTTCATAAAAATGTACAATCCTTCAGCATTTTGGGGATCGGTCTGTTGTGTTTGATTATATAAAATCACAGCCATGTAGTGACATAGCATGGAAACAAGCCTTTTGGCCGAATTCATTCATGCTGACCAATGCACTTTCCTGAACTAGTCCCATTTGCCTGCATTTGACTCAAATCTGTTTAAATCTTTCTTATATATGTACCTGTTGAAATGGCTTCTAAATATTGTAATCCTACCAGGAATTATATCACATTAGGTCTGAGCTCCTGGGATTACATCCCTCCAATGCTGATCTCCCGGGATTAATTCCTTCCATGCATTGCCTCTGGACTTCCCGCTTGCAGGAGTCACGGTTTCTGATTTCCATTTCTAACCTGTTGCAGATGAAATCCTCAGGGAACAACATCGTGCTGCTGCTGATTGACGAGGCGTCGGATAAATACTTCAAGAGCCGAGCGATTAAGGTTGTGGCATCGATGGCCAGTGTAAAAGAGATGCCTCACAAGCCACGAATAGCAGAGTTAACCAAGGAATCTCAAGGCTACGGGTTCTTCCTGAGGATGGAACAAGGGCATCAGGGTACAGCAACCAAGTGTTCTTTGCAAGAGCCAGTGTATTGAGACTTTCATTGGGAAAACGGGACAAAGAATTAGCCTTTATGAACCCTGTATTAAAGAAGAGTCATGAAGTCAAATCAAGTTTATTGTCACATGCATGTTCCTATACCTGCACCATATGCGGCAAAGGCTACTTTGCACCCAGGCTCACCCGCATCTATCGCTGTCAGTTATTGCTCCCACAGTTTAGGCAGCATGTCCTTTTGAAATCTTCAAGTTGTAAACGTCTCAATTTACAAATACCTCCACCATTTTGAGACCTCCCTAACTTTGTACCCTCCTTCAGCCTCCACAACATCCTGAGAGAGGTACTGTCCTCGGATCTGGCTTTTTGAACCGCTCCAAGTTTATTTTCTTCCTACTAATGTCCATATATTCAATTGCCTGGGCCCCAAGCTCTGGCATTTCCCTTCCTTGAACCATTCCATCGCTCTCTCCCTCTCCCTCTCTCCCTCTCTCCCTCTCTCCCTCGCTCCCGCTATCGCTATCGCTCTCTCTCTCTCGCTCTCTTATAACCAAAGCCCTTGAACCCTGACATCCCCTGGTCTGGCTCAGTGCTCTTTCTTGGTGGGTAATGCTTCTGTAAAATGCTTTGATGTGTTTCACTATGTCACTGTTCAAGATTCTGATCTGGGTCTTGACAGAGATGTCTAGACTTATTAAATATAAATGGGTATCTGGAGCCAGCTTATAGGGGATTAATTCTATAAATTGTTACACTGTTGGAAGGAATGAGATTCCAGGTTGACATTCCTGAGCACCCAAGGAGAATGAACACAAATCCTTTAACTGCAGGGTTCTTCATGTGTAGTTCCCCCCGATCTCTTATAATACGGGACTAAGTGGAGTCACCTTTGGGTTTCTCAACCCACTCTCCATGCGAACAGTATCATAATGAATTGGAGAAGCATTAGGAGGCCATGTAAACCTTTGAGATGATACGCCCATTCAATAAAATCCTGGCTAACCCACGATCTCATTCCACCCACCTGCTTTTGAACAAAATCTACCAAATGCCTTGTTTAAAACGAATGTTTGACCCAATTGCATTCTGAGTAACAGCATTGCAAACACTTTGACCATCTGATTTTTCTAAATTCCGGGACAAATTGCTGGTGTGTGCAATCTCCCCTGTTGTCTGAGATTTGCTGAGAATTGTTGGGGTGTGCAATCTCCCTTGCTGTCTGAGATTTGCTGAGAATTGCTGGGGTGTGCAATCTCCCTTGTTGTCTGAGGTTTGTCCAAGGATAGCTGCTGTTGGCAGCTGCATAAAAGGTGGAAAGATCAGAGCAGAAAGTCTGTGAGATCATCTGGGAGCGCTTCCCTGCACCTGAATAACGGCGTCCCCAGGCCCCCAGTGAAACTCCTAACTATCCATTAACAAGATCCCATCCATTGAACATTCACTGCAGAGCTATCGGCTTATTAGAAACCTTCTTCAATTTTTTACTCGCAGGATCTGAGCAGAATAAAGGCCAGCATTTATCACCCATCCCTAACCCCTGAGAAGGTGGACGTGAGCCACTGCATAAAGGTGGATCCAGGGACCTGCAGGTCACTCCAGCATTTTGTGTGCTCCCACAGTACTGCTGGTGCGGATTTGCGGAATATGACAGGGTGATGCGTTTCCACGTCAGGATGATGCGTGACTTGGTGGTGTTCCCATGTGGCTGCTGCACTCGGCCTTCTTTGTGGGAGGGATGGTGGATTGGGAAGTGCCATCAGAGTAGCCTGGACAAGTAACTGGGCGGCAGTGGCGCAGCAGTAGAGTTGCTGCCTTACAACATCAGTGACCCGCGTTCAATCCTGACTGTGGGTGCTGTCTGTACGGAGTTTGCCTGTTCTCCATATGACCTTGTGCGTTTTCTCCAGGTGCTCCAGTTTCTTCCCACATTCCAAAGACGTGCAGGCTCATACATTATGTAGAAGAAAGAACTGCAGATGCTGGTTTAAATCTAAGGTAGACACAAAATGCTGCAGTAACTCAGCGGGACAGGCAGCATCTTTGGAGAGAAGGAATGGGTGACGTTTCGGGTCGAGACTCTTCTTCAAGACTGAAGTCTGAAGTCTCGACCCGAAACGATACCCATTCCTTCTCTCCAGAGATGCTGCCTGCCCGCTGAGTTACTCCAGCATTTTGTGTCTAGGCTCGTACATTAATTGGCTTGTGTAAACATTGCCCTTAATGTGTAGGATGCAAAGCTGGTATAACAGAGCTAGCATAAGGGTGATCATTGGCTGGTGTGGACTCGGTGGGCCGAAGGGCCAATTTCCAAGCTGTATCTCTAAAACTAAAACTAAAAAAAATTGAGGTTTTTGGAGGAAGTGTTCACTCCCGCCACGGCACGTCAATTGTGGAGTTGGAATGCTTGGAGTGGTAGATGGCTGCCGATCAAATTGGCTGCTTTATCCTGCATGGTGTCGAGCTTCTTGAGATTGTTGGAGCTGCACTTAACCATGGAAACGGAGTGATCTTCACACTCCTGACTTGTTCCTTTTGGATGGTGGGGACAATGTGTGTGTGGGGGGGGGGGGGGGGGGGTGGGGGGTGTCAGGAAGTGAGTCACACACTGCGGAATCCCCAGCCTCTGACTTGTGTGGTTTATTAAAGGACTGGTTTCTGTAATTTTTCAGGTCACTACATCAGAGCGATTGATCCAAACAGCCCAGCTGAAAAGGCGGGTCTGGTTGATGGGGATTTATTGGTTGCTGTGAACGGGACAGTTGTGGAACATCTTGATCACGAGCCTGTGGTTGATCTGATAAAGAAAGGTGGGAACAAGACCACATTCCTTGTTGTCGATAACGCAACAAAGCAGCTTTACAAACAGGTAGGTACTTACATCAAACGAGAGACAAAGTCAAGATGAGGAAAGCTATTCACCGACACTAGATGACAACCAAGAACTGTGTCACCACCAGCACTCTCTGCTTTAAGCCTTAGGGTATGTTTTTAAGAAAAAAAAGTCAAGAACCTTTTAGGTATCATCTGTGACCCAGAGGTGACACTCAATTCCAACTTAGATCCATTTCTGTGTCTGAGTCTCACATCAGGGTCTTGAGCACAAAATACTGATGTGTGGCACCAACAGAGCATGGCACTGTCAGGGGAAAGATCACACCGGGGCTCAGTCTGCCATCTTGGATGGACTCATGATAACCCATGGCCATTACTTTGATGAAGAGCAGGAGCTTTCGTCATGATGTCCTTGCCTAATTTTCCACCAATCATGGGTACATTTACTTGGGCTAGGACAATTTTCCTCATTACATAGAATACTGGTCGTCACTGCTAATGATTAAGTGTTCTCAGTCTTCATTGTTAGTGGTCTGGAATAATAATGATGATGGCTTTAATGCCCATGACCTGGATGGTTAACCCTGTGAGCTCTGTGCAATGAGGACAATTCCATTGCAGCTGAGTGAAAGGGAGGTTAATTTAATCAATTATGTTGAATCATTCTCTTAAAATCCAACCACAGGCTGGCATTTCTCCAATCTGCTACTGGAATGAAGTTCACGAGTCGCCCTGTGCAGAGAAAGTTGTGACACCCAGAGAGAGTCCGAGATCGGAGGACAGTCCACCACCAAACTCTGGTGCCAAACTCTGCCACCTCACCAAAGGCCCAGAAGGATACGGCTTCACTCTCAATGCAGTCCGGGGATTGCAGGGGCAGTTCATTAGACAGGTACAAACTTTCAAGCACTTGCTATAGTTTGTGAGAGTCGGACCAGTGGGGAGAGGGGGTGAATTAGAATTTACAATCAGACTAGCACATTTAGTCAGTGACCGCTGTGAGGAAGTGGGAAGAAAAATAGACAACCTGGGGTGGGGTGGGGGTGTCTGAGACCTGGCAAAGAGGTACTTTGTAACTTTGTAAGCACTCTTTATGGGTCGACTATTTGCATACCTTGGGAATGCAAGCAAGGAATTTCACTGTGACTTGTGACAATAAAGTATTCATTCATTCATTCAATCACTTGAAGCAACTGTGCAATCATCCACTCTCTGCCGGCTTATCCCTCAGAATTCTGCAAAAGTGACTCTTTCAAAAGTGAGTCACAGAAATACGAGCAGAGACAATTATAAAACTGCAGATGCTGTAAATCTGAAATAAATCTGAAAACCCTGCAAATGCTCAGCAGGCCAGACAGAATCTGTACAGAAATGGAAGTCAACATTTCAGGTCCGCGACCTATTGTCATAATGTGGAAAGAGCGAAAATTAATTCATTCTTCCTTTTTCCAATCTTCACAGCATCTCAGGCATAAAATGTTAAATGTTTCTTTATCCTTTCTTCATAGGTGCTGACTGACCTGTTGAGTATTTGAAGTGTTTTTCTGGCGTAAATATTGGAAGGCTCCTGTTGAATTTGCTCCTATCTCCCTTTCAGATTCCAACAACTGGCTGTGTAAAACAATTTCCTTTCCTCCTCCAGATTGTTAATGGAAGCCCAGCAAGTGAGGCAGGCCTGAAAGTGAGTGACATTCTGATTGAAGTGAATGGCGTCAATGTGGAGGTGGACACTCATGATGAATTAGTGAAGAAAATCAATAGCTGCGGAGATAAGCTGAGCTTGCTGGTGGTCAGGAAGGAAGAGTATGAGGACTTCAAAGCCTCAAAGACCGCTTTGTCTCCGCCGGTAATCCCTGAGCCAACACCTGAGGCAACACCTGAACCAACACCCAAGGCCGTCAGCACTGCCAGTGACACTCAGGAGGATAGCAGAGTTGAGGAGAAGACACTGGAAGAGCCAGAGGCTGATGAGCTTGCTCAGCACTCGGGAGACCAGGTAAATCATCAGCCTCAACTTATGTTTAAACAGGACTTTAATGTGGTTTACAGGAGCAGAGTCTGATGAAGGGGACAGCAAGTTACATGTGGATATATTAGGATAGGTAACCAAGAGCTTGGTCACAGACAGAGGTTCAAGGTGGAGAGTGATCAGAGTTTAGGGAGGGAATTCCAGTGTTCAGGGCAGGAATGACTGAAGGCAGGAAATGAGAGATGTGCAGAAGCCCAGAGTTACAGAACATTTACAACACAGGATGCCAGTAGCCCAGACCAATGTCTGCTTCACAAGCTTCCTCCCAATCTTCTCTCTTTCACCGTCCCTCTTCCTTTCTCTCTTTTGGAGTCCAAGCATATAACTTCCTGAGTGGCAACATAAGTAGATAGAGTGGTAAAGGCATACGATATGCTTGCCTTCATTGTTTGAGGCATTGTGTATAAGAGTCAGAAAGTATTGATGCAACTTTGATTAGGCCGCATTTGGAGTATTGAGTGCAACTCTGGTCACCCCCATACAGGAAGGATATGGAGGCTTTGAAAAGGGTGCAAATGTGGGATGCTTTGGAGGGTGTTAGTTACAAGGAGAAACTTGCATCATTTTCTCTGGATTGCCAGAGGTTGAGGGGAGACCTGATAGAAGTATATACAATTATGAGAGGTATAGATAGGGAAGACAGTCAGAACCTTTTCCCCAGGATGGAAATATCAAAAACTAGGGGTCATAACTTTAAAGTGTGAAGGACAAAGTATAAAGATGAAGGTTCTTAGTCAGAGGGTGGTGGATACCTGGAACAAGCTGCCAAGGGTGGTGGTGGAGGCAAATATGACAGTGGCAGCTAAGAGGTTTTTGGATAGGCGCATGCAGGGAAAAGAGGGATATGGATTATATGAAGGCATATAAGACTTGGTCTTGGCATTGTGGGCTGAAGGGCCGTTTCCTCTGCTGCACTGTTCTATGTTCTGTAAGATTGGACGAGGCTGCAGAGTGAAGGGAGGAGTAAAGTCATTGAGGGGTGTAATCAGCTAACAAGGATTGTACAAGTGGATGTTGCTGGATTGGGAATCAATGTTCTACAGGATGAGGGGTGACAGGAACGGTGCAAGTTTGGATGTTACATTTTCTTTATTTTTTTTAAACAGGACAAGTCCTCCTCCTCATCATCAGATGAAGCTAATGCAAATGATGATACACAAATGTAAAAAGATCATGAAGAGAATGCACACAGACAAGGCACATGATCAGCTTTTCAATAACTGTGACTTGGTCCTGTATCACTAATCATGGTTCATTTCTCTTCAGAAAATTTCCTACATTTTCCAAGTAATAATGCTCAATGAAAGAATCTATAAAATTTAAGTATGAAATCTTGCATCATAAGGAGGCCATTGTGCCTGTGCTGTTGGTTTCAAACAGTGATCTGATTAGTCCTGTTCTCTCAACCCTCCAGGCACCCACCACCTTCTAACTAAGACACTTCATCTTTAAACATTGTCATTCTCATTTTAAAGTTATGAACTCTAATATCTGAGCTTCCCTGAGAGTTTGCTTCCACCAGGCTGAGCGGTAAGCTATCAAACCCAGCCAGGTTCTTGACGAGTTATGATCAAACTCCACAATTATCCTTGATGAACTATTTGCAATTAAAGCAACTCTGTGCACAACGTTGCACAACCTCCCAAAGAGCTGCACAGGAATAATCATCTGGCACTAGCTCCATCCAAGATCACGAGAAATTGCAGGAGCAGTCCAGTCCATCACACAAACCAACCTCCTTTCCATAGACTTCATCTACACATCAGGCTGCCACCAGCATTAACAAGGATGAGACCCACCCCAGTGTATGTAGTATTTATGATAGTATTTTATCTGTAAATAGAAATGCGAAGTTTTCAATGAACAAAACCTATATATGTGATTCATCTTGGAAAAAAAAAAAGGGGCAATTTAATTTAAAATACTGAACATTATTCACTACATGTACCCTCGTCTGTTAATTAGCCCATGTTAAAAAAACGCACCATTTAGATTCGTGTGTGGATTTTGAAAAACATTTCCAAAATGTTTTTTTTGAAAAATACAGAAGGTAAAATAACTGTAAATACTTGATTTGGAACAGGAATTATTGGAATTGTATGCCTGGTTAGTTAGTACCTTCATAAAAGATGTTAATGTTTCCATAAATTACATTTTCAAAACTGAAAGATATGCAAACTGAAAGAAACTGGACAATCTAAAAGAACAAAGGGGAGAATAAAGCAATGGGGAGAGGTAATGGATGAAAGATTATGTTGTAAACAGCTTAAGTTAGGGTTATGGGTAGGGCTAGGCCTTTAGATAAAGAAATAGGTTGAGAAACAGGGTTTCAGCATCAGGTTGCGGATACACTTTGAGTCAGGATGATTTTTTTTCATCTTTAAGGCTGACAACAACTTTATGTGAACTCTAACTTGCTTCTGCTTGATGCATGTACAGTGCCCTCCATAATGTTTGGGACAAAGACCCATTATTTATTTATTTGCCTCTGTACTCCACAATTTGAGATTTGTAATAGAAAAAAACCCCAACATGTTGTTAAAGTGCACATTGTCAGATTTTAATAAAGGCCATTTTTAAACATTTTGGTTTCACCATTAAGAAATTACAGCAGTGTTTATTCATTGTCCCCCCATTTCAGGGCACCATGTTTGGGACACAGCAATGTCATGTAAATGAAAGTAGTCATGTTTAGTATTTTGTTGCATATCCTTTGCATGCAATGACTGCTTGAAGTCTGCGATTCATGGACATTACCAGTTGCTGGGTGGCTTCTCTGGTGATGCTCTGCCAGGCCTTTATTGCAGCCATCTTTAGCTTATGCTTGTTTTGGGGGCTAGTCCCCTTCAATTTTCTCTCCAGCATATAAAAGGCATGCTCAAAAGGGTCCAGATCGGGTAATTGACTTGGCCACTCAAGAATTGACCATTTTTTAGCTTTGAAAAACTCCTTTGTTGCTTTAGCAGTATGTTTGGGATTATTGTTTTGCAAAGAATGAACCTCCAGCCAATGTGTTTTGAGGCATATGTTTGAACTTGAGCAGATAGGATGTGTCTATACACTTCAGAATTCATTATGCTACTACCATACATGCCCAGGCCATAACACACCCACCACCGTGTTTCACAGATGAGGTGGTATGCTTTGGATCTTGGGCAGGTCCTTCTCTCCTCCATACTTTGCTCTTGCCATCACTCTGATATAAGTTAATCTTCGTCTCATTTGTCCACAAGACCTTTTTCCAGAACTGTGGTTGCTCTTTTAAGTACTTCTTGGCAAACTGTAACCAGGCCATCTTTTTTTGCAGCTAACCAGTGATTTGCATCTTGCAATGTTGCCTCTGTATTTCTGTTCATGAAGTCTTCTGCGGATAGTGGTCATTGACTAATCCACACCTGATTCCTGAAGAGTGTTTCTGATCTGTCGGACAGGTGTTTGGGGATTTTTCTTTATTATAGAGAGAATTCTTCAGTCTTTGGAGGTCTTCCTTGGCCTGCCAGTCCCTAAGCTCACCTGTGCTCTCTTTCTTCTTAATGGTGTTCCAAACAGTTGATTTTGGTAAGCCTAAGGTTTGGCTGATGTCTCTAACAGTTTTATTCTTGTTTCTCAGTCTCATAATTGCTTCTTTGACTTTCATTGGCATGTTTGGTCCTCATGTTGATAAACAGCAATAAAAGTTTCTAAAGGTGATGGAAAGACAGGAAGACTCGGTGCTGAGAGCTCTCTTATACCTTCATTAAGAAGGCAATTAAACACACCTGAGCAATTACAAACATCTGTGAAGTCATGTGTCCCAAACATTACGAGGCTCTGAAATGGGGGGACTATGTATAAACACAGCTGTAATTTCTACAAGGTGAAACCTAAATATATAAAAATGGCCTTTATTAAATTCTGACAATGCGCACTTTAACCACATGTGATTTTTTAAAATTACAAATCTCAAATTGTGGAGTACAGAGGCAAATACATAAATGATGGGTCTTTGTCCCAAACATTATGGAGCGCACTGTATGCATGTGTGAATTAAGAAGCAATCTAAAAGGTAATTCTCATGAAAGGTGGGTGTCTCCAGCAAGGGCAGCATTTATCAACCATCCCCAATTACTTAGAAGGTGGTAGGGAACTGCTTGCTTGAACTACTGCAGTCTGTCAGTAGAGTATCATTCTGAAACTCGGTGACTTCTGATTACTTTGCAAACTGGAATGTGATAGTATTCCACCTAGCTGTTGTTCTTGTCCATTCAAAGTTTGGTTTAGGTAGTTGTTCTCAGAGCAACCTAAGCAGTGTTTTGTCTTTGTTGAAGGGAATGAATGTTTAGGGCAGTGGATGCCAATCAGGTGGTTTGCTTTACCCTACACTCATCCAGACATGTGGACAGCATTCTATCACACTCCTAACTTGTGGCTTGTAGATGGGGGAAAAAGGTGATGGCCAGGAGGCAAGTCCTTCACCACAGGATCCCCAGCCTCTACCCTACCCCTGGAGCCATGGCATTTTACAGAGAGTGAAAAGGTTTGCTAATAGGGAATACTGTGTAAAAATAATATTTGAATCTCATCTTTTTTTATTTGGGTTTTGGATCTCATCCAACAGCAGTGGATATGTAAAGGTTGGAACCGCGGATATTCGTTTACACCGAAGAGTATCTATTAATTGAGGTATATTTTGAAGTAGGGGGATATGTGTTCACTTTATAATTTAATGCAAGACGTGTAGATGAATGGGTGTTGAGAATAGAGAAGCAAAACAAAGAGATCTAAAACAAAATCTGAGACAGGCAGAAACTATTCAGCCCCACTGTCCAAGCATTAGTTACAGGAACCTACTGTATGGTACACAAAGCCAAATAACAGGACATCGTCTGATGATTCAGACCATGAAAGCATTCTCACCATACTATGCCACAGCTTCAGTTGACTATTCACAGGATCTACATGGCTTCTGCACAAAATGTGCTCCACTTATTGGACCGTTTCAGTTTTATGTGAAAATACACAAGCATCCTCACCACAAAAACATATGTCAGAAGAATACAGGATTTATTCTCCTGGGGAAGAGGAACGGGGCTGTCAAACTCACAGATTACAAACACCAAGGCATTCAATGTGGACACAGATGGCATATAATGCAGGTCCTGTAGATATTTCTATTTTAGTGCTTTAGTGGCTTCTGTTAACATCATCTGTTCAATAAACTTCATTTATTGAAAAAAAATCGAGGTATACACTTGATGCAACACTTCATGAATCTAGTTCGACAGAGAGTTAGAGAGCACTAAAACTTACATAGTGTGGCAATGTTGAGGCACATCAGGTAAACATCAGCAGCCCTCCATGCTTCATGCCAGGAATTGGCACTCGTCAACATTCGCCTTTCAATTTCTTTCAAAGGAAAGATACTTCACAGGTTTTACAAGGTGGGAAATAATTTAATTTCCAATGCAAAGTCACGAGTGTCTTGGTGTTACCTACCAATGACAGTCAAGGGAGAATTTCTGAAGTGGCAGAATCCAGCCTGGATCCTTGTTCACTGAGAAATGACCTTCCCCAGTGCATTTTTCCATTAAAATCAATGGAAAATTCATCCCATAGAACATTTCTTACTTTTGTACTTAAAAAAAATCAATCCCACCAGTCAAAAAAGATTTGTGATTTAAGTTCAAAAATATATGTAAACTTTAGCAGTGATTTTGCTTCTTTACACAAACTTTCAAGTTAAATGTTTCAAATTAATTGCATCAGAGAACCCATCCTCCAAAGTTCTGCAATTCCCAATGTGCTTCAGTGAATATTGCTTTCCCTCAAGTCTTCTCAATATTCGCAAGACCTCGAAAAGTCAAATTGGATGCACAATGAAGGTTCATACAGTAGGCGTGAGCACAGATTCAGTGTCTGAAGTCATGGTGCATCTAAAAGCTCATCTGTTTCTCTGGGGCTTGCTTGTGAGCTAGGTAGAGGAAGATAATGCTGGACAACGCACTGACGAGGAAGATAACATCAAACCAGCGATGGTAGAAATTGAACTGCAGTTCTCCAAGGACCTCAGTGACAATAGTGCGATATTCCAGGGGCATGCTCATCCTCATGAGCAACACTGATGACACAAAATACATGCCCTGTGAGACAGAATTAAATGGTAAATAAAAGCATGAACTTTGGAATACCCTACATCAGAATAAATGTGAATAAGTACCCTACCTACACTACCCTACTGTGCACAGTGTACTGTATATAGTACTCGAGTGGAGTCTAACCAACGTTTTATACACAGCTCTGGTCATCACATTACAGGAAGGATGTGCTAGAAATAGGGAGAGTGAAGAAGAGATTCATCAAGATGTTACCTGTAGTATAAGGACATTGGCCAAGGTGAGGATTATTCTCACTGCAACATAGGTGGCTGAGGGGTGACTTTATAGAGGCTTAACAAAATAATGAGGGGCATAGTAGGGCAGATAGAACTAAAGAAATTATTTAATTTCCAATGCAAAGTCAGAACTAAAGAGCAAATTTAAAGTGAGAACGATGAAGTTTAAAGGAGACATGCGGGGTACGTTTTTCACACAGAGGGTGGTGGTTATATGGAACGAGCTGCCAGATGAGGTGCTGAGAGTGGATAATATTGCAATCATTAAAAGGCAACTGGGCAGGTACCTGTGTAGGTGTCGAGGGATATGGGCCCAGTGCAGCAAATGGGATTGGCATAGATTGGCATCAGGATTGGCATGGACAAGGTGGGCTGTAAGGTCCTATTTCTGTGCTGTACTATTTTATTATTCTATGAAGTCTTTTTTTGCTATTATTATCCAATGTGAATTCAGTCAAGCCCAAGGTTTGAAGCCATAGAGTATTTAGATTCAACATAATTCTGTCCCTTATGTCCTTAATTCTCCATTTTAAGATCCCCCGCTAAATGTTTTACGTGTCACTGCAATTCCAGTCCCACCTCAGGTTACGTCCATCACGGGAGGGAGGGAGGGAGGGAGGGAGGCGGAATGGTCACAGAGAATTGTAAATAGTGTGCAACAAATTTCCCATTTCCCCAAAATGCACTCAAACACTTCAACAACTTGAAGGTAATAGATGCGTGTAATTTCTCTGTCTAAATATTAAATAGAACAATGCCCACTTAGACAACATTCAAAGATCACGTTCCCCCTCCCACAAAAAACATTATTTATAAAGGAAAACGGTTTTCATTTTACTTTTAAATAGCAGATAAAATGCAGCCATATTACAATTTTTAGAGGTTTTCAGGGAAATGGTTCATTTTTACAGCTTTAATATCTTAACCAAAAAGCGATACTCCAATGCTGCAGTGTTTTCTCAGCCCATGCATGCAGGACTTGGTCAAGATTTGAATCTACAATCTCCAGACTCAAGAGGAAAGAATGCGACCACTGAACCAAGCTGGCACCTTATATCACGCTGTCCTCACCTGTTCCAGTCAACTGGGCCAACGTCAAAAGCTTTGTAGATTTTCTAATTAGAAAATCTACAAAGACAATTTTGCCGTGAACCTGAATCATATTTGGAAGTAGGTTTCAATAAGGACAGGTGTATGTATGGGAAAGGTTTAGAGGGAAATGGACTAAACGCAGGCAAATGGGACCAGTTGAGATGGAGCATCTTGGTCAGCTGAAGGCCCGTTTCCATACTGTATTACTACAATATGGCTTGGAGTCTAATTGCCCAAACTCATTGCATGAAGTGTTCCGAAAGGCAACTGGCAGAAGAGACATCTGTGCCCTGGGTTGGGGCCAGTTGCTACCCAGTGTTCAAAAGGCCAGTCTCCAATATATGTGGTGTAACATTTCCCCTTTTGGCAGCACCTCAGTTACTTACCATAATCTGTGCGAGGAAAAGTACTATGACATTTGAAGACTTATTGCTGGAAATTGCATAAAAGAACTAGAAGAGAAAGAAAATAACATAAAATTAAAACAGATCAAATGTTTTAGTAAAATAGTTTACTAGAATGGCCCCTGGAATGAGTTTGCTGTGAAAGGAGTGGACAGGTTGAGATGGTTAAGAGGAAGTTCACTGGAGGTGTTAGTTATTCAAAATCCTACCTTCAAACGAGGGTAACCAATGTGCCTTGGGAGAGCAACCAGCATAATCATGGACCACTCACACCCCGGTCATTCCCTCTTTTCTCCTCCAGTCGAACTAAAGCTTGAAAGTATGTACCACCAGATTCAAGTACAGCTTCTTTTCTGCTGTTATCAGACTCTTGAAAGAACCTTTCATAATCTTTAATCCTGATCCTCTAATCTACCTTGTTACAGCCTTTGTGCTCAAGAATGCCTATTGTGCTGAAGAATGGGTTTGGCTGTAATCATGTATGAATGTTTTTACTTGGATAGCATGCAAAATAAAGGTTTTCCATTGTTTCTCGGTGCACGAGTTATTAATAAACCAATACCTATATCAACACCAGAGATAGGCAATAAATGCCAGCCTTGAGAATCATGGCCTTATCTTGAGAATTAAATAAAATATCTAATCGGTGTTATATTAACCATGGGTTAACATGCTGCTACTAAGAAACTCAACATCTGCGAACTTGGGAACTTATTAGAAACCGAGAACAGTGATTTAGTTTGGTGGACAAACAACACCTTCTGATTGACCATCGTTGAAGGAAGGAGCTTGTATCATAGCTCTGGGGAGTATGGTAGCCGCACAAAGTTTGCAGTAGTTGTTTCAAAAGACTTTGATGTGACACTCGGTTAATAACAAAACTCAGTGCTAATATTTTGGCCAACTCAGAGCACTATAATGCCCTAAGTCTAGTGGACAGCACTGTTCAAATGGTGTGAAAGACAGATCACCACACCAAAGTGCAAGCAAAAAGGACAACACTGAAAATACAATCACGATTTTATGCTGAATCCCAGAATTTCAAAAGGTATTTTATCTTGCTTCTCTACAAGTTTGAAGAAAAATAAGCCAACAGTTACCAAGCGTATATGCTGTGCTCATAGGTTGGTTTGCCATGAGATTCAATATCTAAGGATATGACAGTAATTTATTTGGCTGTGTGCTGCCTTCAAACTGTGTGTGTCATGCCTGTGAAAGTGTTTAAACATAGCCTTTTGTAGTTTGAGTGGTTGAATTACTCTGAACAGATTTTTAACAGGTCAATGAATACGTGTAACCAATCTTCACTGTCAATAGGCTAACAATTTTTTGAGCTGTAGCTAAATCTGGCAAGCTAGATACCATCATTGATTATCATTCCAACAAACTAACAATACTGAACTCAAGAAATGAGGCAGCCGACATTTAACTCTGCAAACAGCACCTATTAAATAAGTGTCGTGCAGCTTGTGTGAGAATGAGAATGTCTACAGATGTAGGTGTGAGATAGTCTGACAGTGTGTGCTGATATATGGGAGCATTTCTCCTGCTCACGCTTGAATTGTCCATTTCTCTCCCGTTCTGGTTCACATAGGTTGGCAGATGATGGAAGCTGCATCCAACTTCAGTGTAGATGAGTTGCGTATAAGGGGGGGGGGGGAAGAAAGAATGGGTTAGCCGTTAACAGCCATGGGGTTTGGTTTACTGCCGTTTGGGTGGGAAAACAGCCTTGTTAGAGATGCAGATTGGCATTGAGAGGGAAGAGAGGTTTATTCCAAAAGAAAACACGTGGCTTCTGCTACGATGAGCTGTGTGCCTCTTTTGTTAGTTATGTCAATAATAAGGTGGGAGGATTGCATATTAAGGGTGATAACAAAGATACCATCTGTTATATTTGGCAACAGCGGGGACAGTTACACATGACAGGATTTGCATAAACTGCGCAAAAAGCAAGACATTCACTTATCTATATTATATTACTAAAACTCTCATATTGTATATGCATATATATATATATTGCATTTTAGTACGTTCCCGAAATACAGCCGAAACGGTACATGACTATTTTAGCACCACCTTAATCACCATTGTCCTGGGGTGTACAAAATTGTTTTAAAACAATGAACTTAATAAACTTTAATAAATGCGCACACCCCCCCCCCCCGCCGGGAGGACCCATACCCATCCTGGCATGCGCCTCACCTGACCCTCCCGTGGTGCTGTGCAGCGGCAGAGGGTCAAACAAGATGGCCGTCGCCGCCAAGCTGCAGCTGCAGGAGAGGTTTCCACCCAACGGGTCCATGGCTCGTTCTGGCCGATGCGATGGCTGCCTGGGCCCAAGGTGAGTGGCTCCCTCTCCCCTTTCCTCTCTCCCCTTGCCCGCCCACAGCCTCGGGGGACACTCCCCGGCCGGCAATGGGTCCATGGATTGTCAGTTGGGGGAGGTTGCCGGGCCCTCAGGAGAGGCTTGCACGGGTTGCCACGCCCGCAGGAGAGGTTTGCACGGAGGGTTGCCAGGCCCACAGGAGAGATTTAAAAATCACTTTTAAAACTTTATTACTTACATAAGATGGCCGCCGCATCCGCGCGTGCGCAGTTGGGGGAGGGTTGCCGCTCGGGGGGGGGGGGGGGACCCGCCTGAGTGACGGCCAAAGGGGGGGGGGGAGGGGGGGGGGGGGTGACGAGAGCCAGCAGGAGAGATTTGGACCCAACGGGTCCACGCCTGTTTAATATCTTTTTTTAATTCACCGCTTTCTTTAATACTGTGTAAACAGCCAAAGCTAAACTCAGCTCACGTACACACCTTGGTGAGAGTGATCAGTAAGCCCCGGATCGAGGTGACGATGATTATTCCCACAAGAATGAAGGAGATATGTTGGGACCAAAACTTCACCTGCATTCAAGGGAAAGCATTTCGTAAATACTCGCTCAAATCAGCACATTTGCCCTTTCCACGCAGAAAATAGGAGCTGTTGGAAAACATTTATTAACTCAAATCTAAATAATCTTACATCAGTAAAAATAGGGTGATATCTCAAGGACTTTTCATATAAAGTGTCAAATATGTAAGCCTTGATTCTTAACCTATGATGGAGAACACAATTAAGAACCCAAAAGGTTTGAATGTCTATAGTGCTTTTTACAACCTCAGTATAATTGTATCAATCAAAACACTTTTGAAGTGTGGTAATTGTTGTTATGAGTCAGAACACCTGGGCCCAAGCTGTAATTCTGAATCTGCAACCATCCTGCCTTATACATAATGGGGTTTGACTAATCCTCTATGCCACAGTGCTCCCATCAATGAATATGGAAGGTCACATAACTGGCATACACAAATGCTTCCAGCAATTAAGGCAACACTTACAAAAAAATTGAAACATCCTCTCATTTTTACATTTCAAAATAGATTCAGAAATTTGAACTTTCATCCAACTGTTCGGAGCAGCAATGCCTGAGTTTAATATTATATCTGAAGCATGGCACTTTTGACAATGCAGCGCACCCTCAGCGCTGCTCTGTTCCATGTGTATTTTTTAATTCATAGCATGAGAATTGCTGGCAAGGACAGCATTTTACTGTTAGCTGCACCATTTCAGAAAGCAGTTCAGAGTGAATCACCTTGCCACACCTCGAGTGTTACATGGAGGCCTAGAATAAGGTGGATAACTTCCTTCTCTGAAGGTATTTAGTTTACTGCATAGGGTTTTAACAACAATCTAGTAGGTTAATGGCTACCATTATGATTCAACTGGTGCACAAGTTGGTGCAGTGTGTTTCCTGCAGGATGTGGGAAGGTAGAGACACTGCTGGAGCTTCTGGGAGCTACACCTGCAAGAACTGTGTCCAGGTGCAGCTCCTGACTGGACGCGTGGCAGAGTTGGAAAAGCAGCTGGTTGACCTCAGGGCCATCCGGGAATGCGAGAGTTTCCTGGACAGGACCTACTGTGAGGCTGTCACGCCAAGGGTCCAGGTCGAGCGAAGGTGGGAGACTGTTTCAGGGGGGAGCGAACGTGGACTACAGGAGACCCCGGGGGCTGTGCCTATTGCAAACAGGTACACCCTATTGGGAACTGTTGGGGCAGAAGACGCTTCCAGTCCGAGCGGCAGTCGCGTTGGCGGTTCTATCCCAGGCAAGGAAACTCGACCGGGGAGACCGAAGTCAGGAAGAGCCATAGTAGTCGGTGACTCCATTGTCCGAGGTACGGACAGGAGATTCTGTGGCGACAGGCGGGAGTCGAGGATGGTTTGTTGCCTCCCTGGTGCCAGGGTTCAAGACATCATGGAGCGGCTACAGAACATCCTAGCGAGGGAAGGTGATCAGCCGGAAGTAGTTGTGCATGTGGGCACGAACGACATCAGGTGGAAGAGGAAGGAGATACTGCAGCATGAGTTTAGGGAGTTAGGAAGAAGACTGAGAAGCAGGACGTCGAGGGTGGTTATCTCTGGACTGCTGCCTGTCCCTCGTGCTGGTGAGGGCAGGAACAGAGAGATCGGGGATATGAATGTATGGCTGAGGGGCTGGTGCAGGGAGCAGGGATTTAGATTTCTGGACCACTGGGATCTCTTCTGGGGCAGGGGTGACCTGTACAAAAGGGACGGGTTACACCTTAACAGCAGGGGGACCAACATTCTGGTAGGCAGGTTTGCTAGTGCTACAAGTGTGGCTTTAAACTAAGTAGTGGGGGGGAGGGGTTGACAAATTGGGAATATGGAGATGGAGTTAAAGGGGAAGCGAATACAGGAGAAATTGTAAAGGACTCTCGTATGAATGGGAAGGGAAGTTCTAGAAGGGATATGAGAGTAAGGTCAGGGCCAATGGTGACCGGTGTGAGAGGGGAGGTAAATACCGAAGTTAAAGTGTTGTATTTAAATGCGCGAAGTATAAGAAATAAAGTGGATGAGCTTGAGGCTCAGTTAGACATTGGCAAGTATGATGTTGTGGGAATCACTGAGACATGGCTACAAGAGGACCAGGGCTGGGAGCTGAATATTCAGGGGTACACAACGTACAGAAAAAACAGGCAGGTGGGGAGAGGGGGCGGGGTAGCACTGTTGGTAAGGAATGATATTCACTCCCTTGCAAGGAGTGACATAGAATCAGGAGATGTAGAATCAGTATGGATAGAGATGAGGAATTGTAAGGGTAAAAAGACCCTAATGGGAGTCATCTACAGGCCCCCAAACAGTAGCCTCGACATAGGGTGCAAGTTGAATCAGGAGCTAAAATTGGCATGTCACAAATGTAATGCTGTGGTGGTCATGGGAGATTTCAACATGCAGGTAGACTGGGAAAATCAGGTTGGTAATGGACCCCAGGAAAGAGAGTTTGTGGAGTGCCTCCGAGATGGATTCTTAGAACAGCTTGTACTGGAGCCTACCAGGGAGAAGGCAATTCTGGATTTAGTGTTATGTAATGAACCTGACCTGATAAGGGGACTCGAGGTAAATGAGCCATTAGGAGGCAGTGACCACAATATGATAAGTTTTACTCTACAAATGGAGAGGGAGAAGGGAAAATCGGAGGTGTCAGTATTACAGTATAGCAAAGGGGATTACAGAGGCATGAGGCAGGAGTTGGCCAAAATTGACTGGAAGGAGGCCCTAGCAGGGAAGACTGTGGAACAGCAATGGCAGGTATTCCTGGGAATAATGCAGAAGTTGCAGGATCAATTTATCCCAAAGAGGAGGAAAGATTCTAAGGGGAGTAAGAGGCACCCGTGACTGACAAGGGAAGTCAAGGACAACATAAAAATAAAAGGGAAGAAGTATAACATAGCAAAGAAGAGTGGGAAGCCAGAGGATTGGGACTCTTTTAAAGAGTAACAGAAGATAACTAAAAAGGCAATACGGGGAGAAAAGATGAGGTACGAGGGTAAACTAGCCAATAATATAAAGGAGGATAGTAAAAGCTTTTTTAGGTATGTAAAGAGGAAAAAAATAGTCAAGGCAAATGTGGGTCCCTTGAAGACAGAAGCAGGGGAATTTATTATGGGGAACAAGGAAATGGCAGAAGAGTTGAACCGGTACTTTGGATCTGTCTTCACTGAGGAGGATACAAACAATCTCCCAGATGTTCTAGTGGCCAGAGATCCTAGGGTGACAGAGGAACTGGAGCAAATCCATATTAGGCAGGAAAAAGTTTTGGGTAGACTGATGGGACTCAAGGCTGATAAATCCCCAGGGCCTGATGGTCTGCATCCCAGGGTGCTTAAGGAGGTGGCTCTAGAAATTGTGGACGCATTAGTGATTATTTTCCAATGTTCTATAGATTCCGGGTCGGTTCCTGTGGATTGGAGGGTAGCTAATGTTATCCCACTTTTCAAGAAAGGAGGGAGAGAGAAAATGGGAAATTATAGACCAGTTAGTCTGACATCAGTGGTGGGGAAGATGCTGGAGTCAATTATAAAAGACGAAATTGCGGAGCATTTGGATCGCAGTAACAGGATCGTTCCGAGTCAGCATGGATTTACGAAGGGGAAATCGTGCTTGACTAATCTACTGGAATTTTTTGAGGATGTAACTAGGAAAATTGACAGGGGAGAGCCGGTGGATGTGGTGTACCTCGACTTTCAGAAAGCCTTCGACAAGGTCCCACATAGGAGATTGGTGGGCAAAATTAGAGCACATGGTATTGGAGGTAGGGTACTGACATGGATAGAAAGTTGGTTGACAGACAGAAAGCAAAGAGTGGGGATAAATGGGTCCCTTTCAGAATGGCAGGCAGTGACTAGTGGGGTACCGCAAGGCTCGGTGTTGGGACCGCAGCTATTTACAATATACATCAATGACTTGGATGAAGGGATTAAAAGTACCATTAGCAAATTTGCCGATGATACAAAGCTAGATGGTAGTATGAACTGTGAGGAAGATGCTATGAGGTTGCAGGGTGACTTGGATAGGTTGTGTGAGTGGGCGGATGCATGGCAGATGCAGTTTAATGTGGATAAGTGTGAGGTTATCCACTTTGGTGGTAAGAATAGGAAGGCAGATTATTATTTGAATGGTGTCAAGTTAGGAAAAGGGGACGTACAACGTGATCTGGGTGTCTTAGTGCATCAGTCACTGAAAGGAAGCATGCAGGTACAGCAGGCAGTGAAGAAAGCCAATGGAATGTTGGCATTCATAACTAGAGGAGTTGAGTATAGGAGCAAAGAGGTCCTTCTGCAGTTGTACAGGGCCCTAGTGAGACCGCACCTGGAGTACTGTGTGCAGTTTTGGTCTCCAAATTTGAGGAAGGATATTCTTGCTATTGAGGGCGTGCAGCGTAGGTTTACTAGGTTAATTCCCGGAATGGCGGGACTGTCATATGTTGAAAGACTGGAGCGACTGGGTTTGTATACACTGGAATTTAGAAGGATAAGAGGGGATCTTATCGAAACGTATAAGATTATTAAGGGGTTGGACATGTTAGAGGCAGGAAACATGTTCCCAATGTTGGGGGAGTCCAGAACCAGGGGCCACAGTTTAAGAATAAGGGGTAGGCCATTTAGAACAGAGATGAGGAAAAACCTTTTTAGTCAGAGAGTTGTGAATCTGTGGAATTCTCTGCCTCAGAGGGCAGTGGAGGCCAATTCTCTGAATACATTTAAGAGAGAGCTAGATAGAGCTCTTAAGGATAGCGGAGTCAGGGGGTATGGGGAGAAAGCAGGAACGGGGTACTGATTGAGAATGATCAGCCATGATCACATTGAATGGCGGTGCTGGCTCGAAGGGCTGAATGGCCTACTCCTGCACCTATTGTCTAGCCTGAGTTCCTCTTAATTTATTAACTACCTTTAAATTCCAGTTGCCATGATGAAATTTGAACTTGTGCATCAGGATCTTTAGTCCAGGATTCTGGAATGCTAATCCAGCAACAGAACCATTGTACTATATCACTCCATCCCACCACCAACCCGTCTGATCCTGAACCACTCCCCACACCCTTGACGGTCAGCGCTTCCTCTCTACTGCTCCTCTGATTATGCACTCGCTCCCTTGGTGCTGATTTAAATGTACCGATCTACATGAATAATACACATACCTAAAGAAATGAATGCTATTGAGACTCATAGCTGCGCTAGAAAAAAGACAATGCACAATGGTGACTGCGTTGCTTTGAATATTCTAAGGCAATTAAAGTACGAGACAATCAAAGACTTGCAGTTAGTTTCTTAAAAATTGCAGCGAATAAAAGAAGCCAACATTTCTGACTTTACGAAATATAAAATGATGTAGAAATAAACTGCAACCCCAACCTCTCTGCCCAACTCCACCCAACCACTTGCCGTTGGTTAGTTTGGATTAAGAATCTGTCTGTTTAGATTCATGCGAGTATTTATTGCCATCACCGTAAATGGCCTTTAAATGAATAGTTGCCACATTGGCTAGTGTTTTTACTTACATCAAACTGAATACCCAGATAGTTCACTGTGATTTCTATACCTCGTGAGACTGGGTCTGTTTTACCAACACGGTCAAAGACAATGTTTATTGTTGCCTGCCATTTGAGTGGGGAGAAGGAAAACACAAATTAACCATCCAACATAAATTCAAGATCACACATCCAATGTAATGGATGAACGTTGATCCATGTTTTATTAACACGAAGACCATTCTGAATTATTTACAATGTCAGATGAAAGCAACAAATATATACATCAAAAGCAACGTATCCATATGTTTAAAAGATGTGAAACCAACTGTGCAGTGAAACAAAATTGAAGGAACAGGAGGAGACCTTACAGATCTTCAAGAAATTCAGTTTAAGGTTATTGGTGACAATTATCTTAACTCCAGACTTGCTTCAGTTCTACAACCCTCCGCACTCTGAATCAATAACGATCTCAGTCTTGAATATTTCTATCTGGATTCCCCCTCTAGAAGAATTAGTTTCCTTCTATCCACTATCATATCCTTGAAGTTCAAGCAAAAATCTGTTTATCTCAGGATTCAAAGTGATCCGCATCATTCAATCTTTTGGAAAAGAGCTTCAGATTACAACCATTCTATGAGAAAAGGAAGAGTGGAAATTTATGTACTGCATAAATTAAAACTAATTTGAAACAGCTGGAGTTCAAACCATTAAATAATGAATTAGTTGCAACACAAATAAAACAGCAGCAGATTTTTTCTTAGAATGCTCTGCAGTTTTTTTTGTCAGTCAATGTTTTATTATAAGGATACCTATCTGAAGAATAAAAGATAGGAGCAGTCAAGCAAGATGCTTATGACCAGAAAAAAATTATTAAGGATGGAGACAACAACCTGACAGACCTGGAAAATGGTAGGTCCTTGTGTTTAGTTGTATGGTCAATACAACCAACGAAACACATATAGGCATGAGGTGTTATCAACAATGAAACAAGATACCAAGTCCAACGTATTGAAAAAGAGAAAATGCTGCAAACTCTCTGCAGGTCAGGTGGTATCTAAATACGGAGAAACTGTTAATGTTTTGGGTTAAAGATTCAAATTATTTCAAATTTCTACCATCTGCATCTTTGTGATATTCAAGCCTTAAGTCATTTGCATACAATCTCATTGCAGCATGGCGATTGCATACAATCTCTGACACAACGGTAGAGTTGCTGTCTTACCGTGCTTTCAACTCCATAGACCCAGGTTTGATCCCGACTACGTGTGCTGTCTGTCCGGAGTTTGTATGTTCCCCCGTCATCCTGTGGGTTTTCTCCGGGACCTTCGGTTTGCTCCCACACTCCAAAGACGTACAGGTTTGTAGGTTAATTGTCTTGGTATAAGTTTAAATTGTCCCTAGTGTGTGTAGGATAATGTTAATGTGCGGGGATTGCTGGTCGGCGCAGATTCAGTGGGCCGAAGGGCCTGTTTCCACGCTGTATCTCTAAACTAGACTGTTAAGGATGGAGACATGCCAGTGAGTGGAAGAGGTTTAGAGGGATGTGTGGGCACAGGGAAGAATTTATTACATTGAACTTAAGGTTACTGAATCAATTTACTGAAATTAAATATATATTTAAACCGACCTTCTACTTTTCCGATAACAGAATTTGTACTACTGCATCCTAATTGGGAGAGAGATTATCATATAAAAGTCACAGAGCTGATGGATGGGTTAACAGTTAATGCACGAACTGCAAGAACCACTGGATTAGCTACACTTGTTAACGGGTACGTCTACGAGGTAGAGGAGAATCGGCACCTGAGCTGACCCTGGCTTCCTTCTAATTTTATTGCCTCCTGAGAATATTACATGCGTTTGGAAAGGGTAGATCGGGGTGGTAGTGGGAAGGTGATGTTCAGAATGCTCCTGCTACCATTGGCTTACAGAGTAAATCAACTTAACCTCTGCTGTTCAGAAAGAGGCAGGAAAAGGATGACCTTTGCCTAGGAGGTGGGCCCCAGCCTATCCTTATAACTAAAACCTTGCAGTCATGGTAACATCCTCATATCACTGACAGTGCCCACCGGTACACTTGACCAGTGTCTGGCCAATGTAACCTGTGTCTGTGTCAGATGAATAAGAGTTACTATATCTAATCCCACCTTCTGTCATGGGTCTGCAGCTCTGCATCCAAATGGATGAGATTGTTTTGCCTCTGCACCTATTACTTTCTGGGTGAAAAGAAAAATCTCATCTTCCCTCTAATTCTTCTACACATGACTTTAATACTATTCTCCTTTTTTTCTAACCCTTTGCTAAAAAATATAGAGTAAGTGGAAGTACCTCCTAGTTTTATACAGCTCAATTAAAGAACCCACAGTTTTTGGGTTCCAAGGAAAATAACCCCGGCTTCCTCGTAACTACAATTTTCCAGTGTTGGCAATATTTTCAGAAACTTTTTCTGCCCTCTCACCAGTGAAATTGGCACCTTTCCTGCAAGATGGTAACCAAGCCTGCAGGCCAATCCTTAAATTGAGGTCTAACTTGTATTTTCTGGGTTTCTAGCATAACGCAAGGTTTATATTCATTGCTTTGACTCATAAAGCAATAGATTTTAATGTTTTTGTATGTACCTACTACTTCGAGCGATCTGTGTTTCTCCACATCTCTTGGTATCATTTGCTATACATGTTCATGCTTATCTACCCCTGCCCCAATGCATTACCTCTCTGGATTAAATTCAACTGCTATTTTTGCCCAACTGGTGCACATCTTCCTCACTATCAATCACATACATTATTTTTATTATCTGCAAACTTATTTTATTAAATCCCATAGTCTAGGTCTAAATCATTAATGTATGTTACAGAAAGCAAGGGACCAGGTATGGAGCCCCACAAATAACATTATGTCCATCTTTTGAGCTAATTTTGTCACTCTTCCATGGACCCATGGGATTTTACTTACCTGACCAGTCCATCAATTGGAACATGGAACCTTCATAAGTTCCTAAATTCACAAGTGATAGGAGCAAAACTAGGCCATTCAGCACACCAAGTCTACTCCACCATTCAATCATGGCTGATCTATCTTTCCCTCTTAACCCCATTCTCCTGCCTTATCATATCATATCATATATATACAGCCGGAAACAGGCCTTTTCGGCCCTCCAAGTCCGTGCCGCCCAGTGATCCCCGTACATTAACACTATCCTACACCCACTAGGGACAATTTTTACAATTTTTTAATTTTTTTTAATTTTACATTTACCCAGCCAATTAACCTACATACCTGTACGTCTTTGGAGTGTGGGAGGAAACCGAAGATCTCGGAGAAAACCCACGCAGGTCCCTGTGACCCCTGACACCTGTAATAATCGGTGTCAAATGTATTGCTAAAATCTAAGTAGACTATCTCAAACATCGTTGACTGTCTTTGTTGTTTCCTCAGAACAATGAATGGTTAGTCAGACACAACCTTCCCTCAACAAAGTCACGCAAATGATCCCTGAATAATCTCTGCCTTTCCAAATGAAGATTTACACTCTAAAATAAGCTGGGTTGGAAGTTCAGATGACAATATTCAGCCATGGTAAACTGAGAGCAAGAGTCAGAGTTCACTGAGCTTTTGAGAGACTGCTGCACATCGTCACCGAGAACACTTCCAACAATGCTAACCTGCATATTTAGGAGTGCACTATGGAAGAGTTATACTCACCATAAAGATTTTCCAGACACAGTAGATAGAGAAAAAGTACCCCAGAAAATTAAAATATTTTCCTTGGAATGTTTTTGAGTATTCAATCCTTTCCTGTAAAAGATAAACAGAACATGTACCTTTAGCACCATTTCTATGCCTCAAGAATGTCCCTGTTGCAATGAAAAATCGCAGCATCAATTCAATTTCACCTTTAGGTTACATTTGCAATTCCCCCATCTAATTATTTTCCATTAATGTGCAGCTTTTAAGATTGTGATCTATTTCTTGTGTTCAACTGCGTCAAACCTATTCAATTTACTTAGATTACACTGGGTCAAAGGCACGTGAAGATAGGAAAGACAAGATTTAAAACAATTATGCTATTTTTTTAATAAATCACTGACTATTCCACAGGTTGAATCTTGTGACCAATTCTGGTCATCGTGCACTTGGAAGGATGTCAAAAATTTGAGGAGGATTTAGTGGAACAATCTGATATTCTGTGGAGATTCTGAGCAGTGGATTGTTTAATTTGGAATACAGCCAATTACAGAGAGATTTAATAGGACCTAGACCAAGTGGACCCGTTGGGGCCAAACCTCTCCTGCACCTCTTCCCCCCCTCCCCCTCCCCTTCCCCCCTCAACCCCCCTTATCCTCCGTCCACCCCCTCCCTCCCTCCCCACCCTCCCTAGGAGATAGATTTAAACTTTAAAATGTGAATAACTTTAAAAATATAACACCGATTTCAATGAAACAACTTCCATTAGCACCAAAGGGACGATGGTGAGTAAGGTGGGCCTAAAATTGTTGCGCTATCGTGTACCGTTTTGGCTGTAGTTCAGGAACAAACAAACGAGAGTTTTAGTATACAGATGTTCAAAATAATGAATGTTTGATGAATAAGAGAAATTGTTTCCACCAGCTGGTGGGTCAGTGGGCGATGCAGATTTAAAGTAATTTGCAGAATAAAAGCGAGTTGAGAAGATTTTTTTTAAATGCTGTGAATTTACACCTTCTGAAATTGACAGTCCCAGACAGTCATCTCCATCCCTCATTAGAAAGGTTTTGAGAACCGATGCTTCTTTCTGGAACAAATATCCAATCAGTTCCCCTGCACCAACACTCTCATCCACCTTAGCAGAAAACAAATTACTGGAGGAACTCAGCAACTTAGGCAGTATCTGTGAAGGGAAATAAACAGGGAACATTTCAGGTTGGGACCCTCGATTTTCCTTTACCTTGCCTGCCAGATCCCCACTTATTATGCCCACTTTTTGTCCTCCTGTTTCCACTCTTAAGTGTACTCCTACATTTCTTATACTAATCATGGAATTCACTTCATCCAACTGTCTAAACCTGAAGGGTCTCGACCCGAAACGTCACCCATTTCTTCTCTCGAGATGCTGCCTGTTACTCCAGCATTTTGTGTCTATCTTCTGCCCAAACCTGATGTATGCATTCTTTGTTTTCCTGACAAAACCTTTTCTGGATCTGTCTCCAACTTGTCAGAATAACCATCCATTCTTATCCACTACTCCTACAGCCTCCTTGACTACACCTCCACCATTTCTGTCTTCTGTACGGATGCCATCCCTTTCTCTCTATTTCACTGTCTTTTCCACATTTGTTCTCCAGATGTCTTCTATTCCAGGACATCTGAAATGTCCTCCTTTTTCAGAATACATCCCCCCCCCCCCCATTGCAGTGATGATGTCCCCACTCTATATCCGCCACTTCTTACACTTCTGCTCTCAACTGTCCTTGCCATCAGACAGAACAGAGACAGAATTTCCCCAGTCCACACATTTCATCCAGCTTCAACGTAGTCACAGCACAAGAAACATTTTACCCTCCCAACCCTTTCTGATTTCCGTGCGGACCACTCTCTATGTGACTTCTTCGTTCACTGATTCCTCCCCATCCTTTTCTCCCCCACCCTCTGCACTTTCCCCTGCAACTGTTGGGATGTAACATCTGTCCTTACACCTCTTCCCTCACATCCATCCCAAGGACAGTTCTTCGAAATGAGACAGAGATTCACCCTCACCTCCTCCAAACTGTGTGGTCTCCATGTGGCCTTCTCACCATCACTGAGACCAAATGCAGACCAGGCAACCGCTTTGATAAACACTTGGGCTCTGTCTGCTGGATCTGGATCTCCCGGTTGCCAGCCATTTTAATTTCCCATCCCATTCCCACATCAACTTACTGTCCGCCCATGGCGGGACCAAGCACAAACAAGAGCAACAGCATCTCATATTCTGCCTGGGTAATCTATAACTCAATTGCAAATCTGCTGTCCCTTTCTCCCTCCTCCTACGTTCTCTGGTCCATCAACTGTTCCTTTGTCTCCACAGATCCTCTTGACTCACTGAATCTCTCCAGCAGTTTGTTTCTGATAAAATAATGACATCAAAGTGCCAGTGATCAATGTAAGCCCTTTAGGATGGTAGAATCAGATTCAACTGCAATTTTCAAAATGGAATTGAGTAACAATTTGAAAAATTATAATGGGAACTATGAGGGAAGTGCAGTGGTAGTGAGACTAATTGGATAATTCTTTCATAAAGTTGCAAGAGCTGCTGAAGGCACGAGCCTCCTTCAATACTGTGATTTTACTCACAAAAGCAAGCAGCCTTTATAGAAAGGGAATGCTTAACATATTTAATGCCTTAAATATACTTGATCTTTTCAGTATAAAAAATTACAAACATATAATGACTTTAGGTTTTAGACTCGAAAACCTAAAGTCTAAATATAATGAACAAAATGAAGCGTACACTATGCATAATACTGCAAACGGTGGACAAAAGGTCAATTTAATCAATACCTTTGTAGCATGAAGATCAACCGTTTCGAGAAATAATTGTCGGCTCAGTTCTTCCAGAGCATCTACTTCCTGCTGAATGAGTGAAAGATCTGAAGGAAGGTGTCAAAGAAAAGGGCAAATGGATACAATGCAAATCGTACGTTAGCTTGTGGGATAACAAAGCATCTTGTGGGGGATGACTAATGGAAGAAAGTATCTGCAATTTTCAAAAGGAATTGACAAGAAAATGTCAGTAGATATTGACAATTTCTTGTCAACATATTTATATATATATATATATATATGTGTACCTTTAAACTTCCTTAAGAACTACTGGGCATGCTTCAGATTTCTAAAAGCACAAAAATGACATAATTTAATTGAAGCAAGTGCAAAGAAAAATATATACAACAATGATGCCAGAATTGAGAAATTGTAATAATCAAGAAAAAGTGAGCAAAAAGAAAAGTGTGAAAGATAATATGAGTAAGATACTAAACATTTTGTAGGTGTTTGTGAGGTGACTGTAGTGGTGGTATTTCCATTAGGCAGGGGAGGAGTTTGCCATAACAATAAGGTGGTGATGAATAAATCAAGCAGGAAACTTAAGAATTAAACTTCTCTGCGTAGAAAGGAGGTGTAGAAAGGAGATATATTTGAAGCAAATATCAGAGATGCCTTTAAGGGAAGGTAAATGATGGGAAAGGAATGAAAAGTGATGGCAATATAATGGGGTGAAGTAAGGTTTGAGGTGACAGTAAATACTGGTACCAACCTGCTGAGCCAAATGGCTTGCTTCTGCACTGTAATTTCTATAATATTCCACATATTTTTTAAAAAAAAAGTAAAATAGCATCTCCAAATGGAAGGAGAATAAATGAAATGGCATTTAGTTAAAATAAAAGGATATTTTCACCATTGGACGATGATGATGTTACACTTTTGATCATTCCCCAAAATCCTGCAGGCTTATTCAGTACTTCCCCACGCTGGTACATCATCCTCATTGCCATTGCAATTCTAACAGGAAAAAACAAACAAAAATAAGTTGGATTTCTTACAGACACAAAATGCTGGAGTAACTCAGCGCGGCACAGGTAGCATCTCTTGAGAGAAGGAATGGGTGAAGTTTCGGGTCGAGCCCTTCTTCAGACTGACGTCAGGGGAGAGGGAGGTACATAGATAAGGAAGTGTATAGATAAGGAAGTGTTGGTGTGAAAACAGGACAAAGGGAATGGAGATCAAGGAAAATGCAGAAGATCATTGTTGGAAGAAGGTAACAACAAAGCAAACAGAAGTATAATGTAGACGGAGACAGTAAGACTGTTCGGAGAACTGGGAAGGGGGAGGGGATAGAGAGAGGGAAATCAAGGGTTACTTGATGTTAGAGAAGTCAATCTTCATACCGCTGGGGTGCAAACTGCCCAAGCAAAATATGAGGTGCTGTTCCTCCAATTTGCGCTGGGCCTCACTCTGACTATGGAGGAGGCCCTGGACAGAAAGGTCAGTGTGAGAATGAGAGGGGGAGTTAAAGTCTTTAGCAACCAGGAGATCAGGTAGGTTTAGGCGGACTGAGCGGCGGTGTTCATCGCAACTATCGACGAGTCTGCGCTTGGTCTCGCCAATATACAGGAGTCCACATCTGGAACAATGGATACAGTAGTTGAGGTTGGAGGAAGTGCAAGTGAACCTCTGCCTCACCTGAAAATACTGACGTAGTCCTTGGATGGAGTCGAGGGGGGAGCTATAGGGACAAGGGTTGCATCTCCTGCGGTTGCTGGGGAAAGTATCTGGGGAGGGGGTGGTTTGGGTGGGAAGGGATGAGTTGACCAGGGACTTGGGGAGGGAACAGTCTCTGCGGAAAGTGGAAAGGGGTGGAGATGGGAAGATGGGCTAGTGGTGGGATCCCGTTGGAGGTGGAGAAAATGTCGGAGGATTATGCAACGGCTAATGGGCGGAAGGTGAGGACAAGGGGTTTCTTACACCAGGCAGGCATTACCAATCAATGCAGTTTCTAACAACAAAAAAGGATATCCAGAACGCAACAAAATAGACAGCAAGGGTAAAGTTAGGAAAAAACACAATTCAGAACCAGACTTTCAATGTGACTTAAAATATTCAGTGTACCTGATTAAAAACAAAAGGCAGAGTATGGGAAATGGGTTGGAGCAGAGGGGTGGGGAAATGTAGAGAATTTGAATGTTATTATGTCGTAAATATATAAAGTTCTTATCTTAACCACAGAGGGTATTGTCAGGGGATGCAATCCCCTGGAGTTAGTTATGGTTGTCATCATCACCCATTAACCAATATAGTTCAACATTAACAATGTAAACATCATACAGAGAGAGTCAATAACTTCAAGTTCCTGGGTGTGCATATCTTTGAAGATCTGTTCTGGATCCAGCACATTGATGTGATCATAAAGAAAGCCCATCAATAGCTCTACTCTCATAGAAGATTGAGAAGAATCTGTATGTCAATGAATACTCTCTTGAATTTCTACAGGTGTACGGTAGGGACCATATTGACTGGATTGCATCATGGTCTGGTTCGGCAATTCGAACACCTCGGAATGAAGGGGATTACAAAAAGTGGTGAACACTGCCCATTCCATCACGGGTACTGACTTCCCCACCGTCGAGGGGATCTATAGGAGGCATTGTCTCAAAAAGGCAGCCAGCATCATCAAGGACCCACACCACCCTCGCCATGCACCCATTTCACTCCTGCCATCGGGAAGAAGGAGTCTGAAAACTGTAATGTCTGGGTTCAGGAACAGCTTCTTCCCAACCACCATCAGGCTACTGAATACTACGAACTCCAACTAAACTCCATACTACAAACTGCCTTGGTTGCACTATTGTATTTTTTATTTAAACATTTTTATGATAAACATTTTTAATATTTTTAAACATTTTATCTATTGAGTACCGCCGCCCGTCCCGGCATGTCCCGCGCCTAACCTTCCCCCCTTGGTGCAGCGTGGCGGCAGAGGATCCACAAGATGATCGTCGCCCGCCCCTCCCCACCCATCGCAGCCGAGCTGCAGGAGAGGCTTCGGCTCCACGCCCGGCCCGCAGGAGAAACGGGGCTGAGGTTAGTGCCTTCTCCCTGTCCACTCTCGCTCACCTACGGCCCGGGGAGACACTCCCTGCCCGGCAGTGGGTCCACACAGTCAGGAGACGCTACGGCTCCATGCCCGGCCCGCAGGAGAAGCCCGCAGGAGAAACAGGGCCGAGGTCACTGCTTTTTCCCTGTCCCCCCTTACCCGCCCACGGCCACGGGGGCACTCCCCACCCGGCAACGGCTCCACGGTTGGGCGGGGTGAGGGGTGAAGGGGGAGAGGGGTGGAGGGGAGGTGGGTAGGGAGGGGGGAGGTGGGTAGGGAGGGGGAGGGGGAGGGGAGGGAGAGAGGAGGGGGGAGGGGAGGGAGGGTACGGGAGGGGTCAAGGGGATGGGAGAAGGGAGGGGAGGGGAGGTGGGTAGGGAGGGGGAGGGGAGGGAGAGAGGAGGTGGGCGGGGAGGGACAGGAGGGGTCAAGGGGATGGGCGAGGGGAGGTGAGGGGGCTGTACCAATGCAGGAGAGGTTTGGACCCAACGGGTCCACTTGGTCTAGTATGACAATAAACCCTCTGACAGTCAAGTGAGAAGTAACAAAGGGGTTTGGGGTTTGGGAGAGGTAGAAATTTCTGTGAAAAGAATTTCCCCTAACAAATAGACCACCTAAACTGGATCGAGTTTAAAACACATTGTATAATCTCCTGAATGTAAATTATCCTTTTAGCTGCGAACCCACCTGTGGTGATAGTTACAAGAAAGGCACATCTTTCTCTAGAACATTTCGCAACCTCAGAAGGTGCCAAAACATTTTACACGGAACTAACTAAATTTTGAGGCGTGGTCAGCAGACAACTTTCAATAGAGTCGAGTGTGTTTAATTGTCATACGTGCCAGGAACAGAACAATGAAAACTTACCTGTTGGAACTTTACAGTCCTAATATAGCCACACAAAAATAAATGTACATTAATGATATAATAAATTGATGATCAGTAGTACTAGGTAATTAAACCATAACAGTGCAAAACCAAAGTACATAATGCAACCGAAACTATATTAGATCATTGCTGAGGTAGAGTTGTAGTTAGGTTTGTACAATGTGGTTTGAGAGCCTAATGGTCGCTGGGAAGAAGCTGTTCTTGAACCTGGAGGTCACAGTTCTCAGGCTCTTGTACCTTTGTCCTGATGGTACCAGCGAAATAAACATAGTCATGATTATGTGGATCTTTGATTATATTAGCTGCCTTTTTGAGGCAGCACATCCTGCACCTCCCTTCGATGGTGGGGAGGTCAATACCCTTGATGGACTGACTAGTCAACGTCCACAATGTTCTGCAGCTACCTCTGTTGCTGAACTTTCGAGTTACTGAACAGGCTGTGATGCAACCAGTCAGTGTGCTCTCTATTGTATACCAGTAGAAGTTCGATAGAGTATCCAGTGACATGCCTAATCTCCTCAATTATCCAAGTAGAGGGGCTGATGAGCTTTCTTTGTGATTGCATCAATGTGTTGGGCTCAGGACAGATCTTCAGAGATATGCACACCCAGGAACATGAAGTTATTGACTCTCCCTGTGCACTAGTATGTCAGCCAGTATTTTTGCTGTTAATTTTCTGGGCGGGTTTTAAACCCATGATACCTGACTCAGAAGTGAAAATGCTACCAAGGCTCACGCCTACTTGCTGAATTTGAAACTTATGAGAAATTGCATCCTTTAACCTCAAAAAACAAATCAAAAGACTGGAATTCTCAGATACTTAAAGGTGCAATGACGTCAGAAACCGTTGATTTTCATTGTTGAGATTCAATATCCAAATCAACTGAGAGTAAGATTCCAGTTTTTCCCATTATGCTGGATTGTCTTGTACTCACCAATTTGTTTTCTTTGACATAGTTGAACACTGAACTTTAAACCATATTTTTATCATCACAAACCCATTGCACTTTTGACCTCCCATGGCTGGAAATTTCCAATGGCCGGTCACATAAAAACAAAGAATGCCTTGCATTGTGCTGAAAGCCTTCCTCTGCTCCAGCTAGCCTCTCCTGCGGAGTTCCACAAGGCTCCATCCTAGGCCCCATTCTCTTCTCTCTATACATGCTCCCCCTTGGCCAAATCATTCAAAGGCACGGCATTTCTTTCCACTGCTATGCCGATGACACTCAGCTTTACCTCCCCCTGAAACCCAACAACCAGTCAAATTTAAACAGCCTCTCACACTGCCTTGAGGACATAAAATGTTGGATGGCACAGAACTTCCTCCAATTAAATGAGAGCAAGTCTGAGGTCATCCTATTCGGCCCCCCCGACTCCATCAAATCGATAACAGGCAGTCTTGGAAGCCTATCCTGCCTAGTCAAACCGCATGTCAAAAACCTCGGCATGATATTTGACTCTGCATTAAAATTTGATAAGCAAGTCAACGCTGTGGTAAAAGCCAGCTTCTTCCAACTTCGAACCATAGCTAAAATCAAACCTTTCCTCAAATTCGACGACACAGAAAAAATCATTCACGCTTTCATTTCCTCCCGCCTAGACTACTGCAACTCCCTATACACTGGGATCAGCCAATCTTCCCTGTCCCGCCTGCAACTGGTCCAAAACGCCGCAGCGAGACTCCTGACGGGTACCCGTAAAAGGGACCACATCACCCCGATTCTGGCCTCTCTCCACTGGCTCCCTGTACGGTACAGAATCAGCTTCAAGCTCCTCCTATTCACGTATAAAGCCCTAAATGGACACTCCCCCCCCTACATCAAAAATCTTCTAACCCCCCTCTCTAACTCCAGGTCCCTCAGATCGGCCGACTTGGGGCTATTCACTATCCCGCGGTCTAGGCTTAAACTCAGGGGTGACCGCGCTTTTGCGGTTGCAGCTCCTAGACTGTGGAACAGCATCCCTCTCCCGATCAGAACTGCCCCCTCCATCGACTCCTTTAAGTCCAGGCTCAAAACATATTTCTACTCCCTAGCGTTTGAGGCTCATTGAGGAGGCGCTGTGAACTGTTTGCGTGCTACTGTATGTTTTCATTTTTTTTTTTCTATTGGAACCTAATCAAATGTACAGCACTTTGGTCAACGTGGGTTGTTTTTAAATGTGCTATACAAATAAAATTGACTTGACTTGACAGAAAAACTGACTTTGAACGTTCTGTGCTATCTAGAAAGTGGTACGGGAAGGGAATCTCCTATAAAAGCAAGATAATTCCAAAGTAAAACCCTATCTTCTTTATTTGTCATGGTATTTAAAAAAAATGATATTTTATTAACTCATTATTTCATTAATTTTTTTAAAAACAAAAAACAAAGTTGATCGTTTTACAACACTAACGGTCAGGGTTGGATTTAACAGGGACATTCAAAACCACAAACGCTTTTAGCAAGTTTATAAAGAGGATCCGTTTCCGTTGGTCAGAGAGTCAGTAACCAGAGGTTATAGATTAAAGGTAACAAACTGGCAAAATAACCAAAGTAAAGAGTAGATTTTTTTCTAAATGCCACAAGTTCTTGTGATTTGGAAAATACCACATGACAGAACAAATGGAGAAGAATTAACAGAAATGTTCAAAAGGAGAGCAATAAAAACCCCAAACTGCTGAAGGAACTCAGCAGATCAAGCAGCACCTTGTGAAGGGAAAGGAATTGTTGGCAATTTGGATTGAGACCCGACATCATTCCTTTTGCTCCACAGACACAGCTTGACCTGCCTGCGGTTTCTCCCGCAATATGCTTTTTGCTCCAGCATTTGCAGTCTTCTGTAACGCCTTTCAAAAAGGGAGTTGGATAAATAATTTAAAAGGAAATAAAACACCGTAGACTATGAAAAAAAGAGCAGGGATGTGTGTCTACACTGGTACCCCACACAGTGCCGGGCATTGGTTTGTTTTTGTACCTTAGATCTGGGACCCCAACACTTACAGGTACATAACCTCTGCACTTTAAAAAAAATGCCTGCGCAGGCTGTGTGCTGCTGTACCAGAAACTGGCATAACCCTGCCCTCTGCTGATGCTCTTGCAGCAATGAAATTGTGCATACCACAGCACAGCTTGCTGAGCAGTGAATCAATGTGCAAAGGCTGTTGCTGGGTGGGCTGGAGAAGCAATGCAGCTGCTTAACACCGAGACAGATGTGGGGTTTGGCTGCACAATGAGTGCCAGCCATTACTGGGGATGGGCAGCACCAGCTCCATGTTTAAAAGACAACCAGACCACATGGTTTGCCTCATTACCCCCTATTGGATATGATGAATGCTGCTGTCTTTCCCTTTTTTTGGCTGCACAACTGTCCTTTGCCTGTATAGATTTCTCTTTGCTAAGATGTTCAAAGGCTCACCCCCAACCCACCCAAAAACAATCTTCACAAGCAACAATTGCATATTGCCTCGGAGACTCACTCCGCACTGAGCTGTGCAGCAATGAGGTGAATTTAACCATTTCATTGCTGAAGGAGTGCCAGAGAGCTATAATCAATGCTGCAATGATTCCGCTGACACTATTGTTCCTAGGATTTCAGTCTTTGTGCTCAACTGTGCAAGAACGCTTTGAAAAAGCTGGCATCAGGATTATGGATTGAAGGAAATCTTCCTGCACTGCATGATTCTACGATGAGTCCTTTTAGCTTTTGAGATACAGCTCGGAAACAGGCCCTTTGGCCCACTGAGTCCGCGCCGACCAGCGATCACCGCACATTAACACTATCCCACACACAAGGGACAATTTTACAAATTTTCCAAGTCAACTAACCTACAAACACGTAAGTCTTTGGAGGGTTGGAGGAAACATAGAAACATAGAAAATAGGTGCAGGAGGAGGCCATTTGGCCCTTTGTGCCAGCACCGCCATTCATTGTGATTATGGCTGTTCATCCACAATCAGTAACCTGTGCCTGCTCCCCATATCCCTTGATTCCACCAGCCCCTAGAGCTCTATCTTCCCTAGTTCCCCAGGGAAACCCCACGCAGTTCACAGGGAGAATGTACAAACTCCATATAGACAAGCGCCCGTGGTCAGAATCAAACCCAGGTCTCTGCAAGGCACCAACACTACCACTGCGCCACCATGCCACCTAACCGAAGAGAGAGCAGTGTCGTGCTGACACAGAGAGAGGGGTAAAGTTATTCCACTACCACGGCTTTGGGCCTTTGATTTATTGATTTTAATTGGGCCTGCTTGATACAGTTTAAAACATGATTTAAATCCAGGATCTCTTAAATCAAATGCACATTTATTAAGAGCATAGAACAGTTCAGTGCAAGAGGAGGCACTTTGGCCCACATCTTAAATGCAGAACATGATGCCTACTTACATGTAATCCCTAATTCCTGCATATGCTCCATATCCGTACATTCCCTGTATATTCATATATCTATTTCAAAGCATCTTAAATGTCACCATTGTATCTTCCTCCACCACCACCACCCCTGGCAATGCATTCTAGGCACCTACCAATACCTGTGCTGCAAGAACGTGTGCTGCTTATCTCCTAATCCCCTTAGTATTTGATATTTTCACCTTGGGAAAAATACGAGAGGGCATTCTTTATTCTTGAACAAAAAACAGAACATTGGGAGAACTCAGCGGGTCAAGCTGCACCTGTGAGACTTTGGGTCGAGACTGCGTGTTGGAACTTCATTTTTACTTACCTCATAAGAATTGGGAAGTTAGAACTGCAAATTACCCTGACAAGCCGCAGCACAGTAGATGGGCCCAACTCCTCAATTATGAAACTGAAAGTTTCAGGTTATGGCACGTAAAACAATCTCGTTTTATGTCATTGCCACGCTCATTTTTTCCCCCACTATTTGTGATTAATTTGTCATTTGTCTTCATTGGAATTCACTTTCTTTCTACAGTGTTTAAGGCAATATTAATCTGATTTGAATGGCTCCTACAGAGGTCCATGGTGCCATTTTATGATGCAAGCTAATAATGTGGGTCACAGACCTACGTTATATGGCAAGCATCTTAAAAACCACAGTGATATCACAACGAAGACTTCCTGCAAACCACAAGATGCATAAGAAAAGGTAAAAAGCTTTCAGACTCTAGTTGCAATGCAGTTAAACCACATCCGTCAAAAAATGTATTATCCCATAACAATATTATGCTTATTAGTAAGACTATCAGAGGGAAACAAGCAAATTAAAAAAATGTTCAAGAAAGTGAGTTTTTCTCTCAAGTTCTAAACAAAGAACATTAATGAATTTTTAAACCAACAAAGACAACTTACTATAACACCAAAAAATGAGTATAACATAAAACAAATAGGGAGTTCACACTAACCTGGTCAATATTTATCTTTCAATCAAAAGATTATATTGCTACAAATGGAACCTTGCAAGGCACATAGTTGTGTCTTATTACCACAGTGACTTCTCCAATTGGGACTTCTTGAGAGTTCTGTATATTTTGGTAAGTCCTAACATCAAGAAACGCACAGTACAAAGTCAACTGACTTTTAAACTGCATAAAGTGTTAAACTGTATAGAGTATAAGCTGACTTTTCTAAACACATTTGATACTGTGGGTGAGTATGTGCATTTAGCCAGGGATGCACATTTTCATGCAACACTGGAAAGGCTGGCGCAAGCTGGAAATACTGGCCATTTTTCACACTTTTAAACGAATGTCTCTCAGAAAAGAAACCAAAGAAAAAGTAGTAGAACATGGGAACAAACTATTAATAAATCCTTCAAAATAGTAACAGAAAAAGTTGCAGACACCACTTAATTTTCTTATTAATTGGTATCGATAAAATCTATGACATTCTCCAACATTCCCGTCACGTCTCCAGACCATTTCGATTCTGAATACTGTTGTTTTTGACTGCATTTTCTTTCAGTTTCTTGTCCCACTTTCAAGTGCTCTCCATTCCATGCAATTTGTTGAAAGAATGGATGTTGCAAAGGTGAACGACAGGCAAAGTGCAGCTTACCACCGGTTTACACGTGGGACTGCGAGATTTTTATCTAATTCATGTTAACTGACAAAGCAGATGAAGATACTGCACCATGACCACAGTTTGTTTTTAGTTATGTTACAATCATTTTCAGTAATACCATGCTTTTCCACAAAATGTTCTTCAATAGGAACATCATCAGGTAACGTTTAACACTTAGCCACCTGAGAAAAACATTAAAATACGACCAAAGCTTGGGTCCAAGGCTTTGGTTTTATAGAATACCATCACGCACGTGAGGTGCAGAAGTGAAGGAAGGAAATTCCAGAAGTTAGGAACAGATAGCACAAGGCTCTTAGTTTCCATTGCCATAAATTTGGTTCATTCTAACTTATGTTCATTAACTTACACTGGCACTCAGTGAGGTAGACCCTCAGTTTTAAAATTCTTATTCATTGTGTTCAAAAGCTTCCACGGTCTCCATCTTTTAATCACTCCCAAGGCTAAGCCTCTGAAATTCTAAGCCTTCCCAATTCACTCATTTTAATTGATCTATCACTGGTGTCTCTGCCTTCAAATATCTAGTGCCAAGCTCTGGGCTTTCTTCTCTTAACCTCTCCATCTTTCTTTTCTTACAATCAATCTTTACTCGTTTTTCCCAAATAAGCCCTTTGTGTGGCTCAGAGTAAACTACGTGTGGTGACAGTGCTACTGCACTCCATTACGTTGAAATCGTTATATACAAACACAACATTGTTATTGTACACTATTTTTGTACAGAACTTGAGCCCTAACCTTAAATTTTGATGTAAAGGAAAATACCTAGTATTCTCTGTTCTGTAGTTACCTCTTCTTCTTGCTGATGATCATATCCATGGTCTGCAGTAACCGCCGCTCCAGCGCGAGAATGTCACTATCAGTTACATTCCTGGAGTGCAAAATAAAACACAGCCCCAGTCACTTATTAAAATCTGAATTAAGTGAATCCAGTGGATAGTAATTAGCAAAAGGACACAAAGTGCTGGAGTATCTCAGCGGGTCAGGAGTAATCTCTGGAGAATGTGGATAGGTGACATTTCTGATCAGGACCCTTCTTCACACTGATTGCAACCTGGAGGAACAGCACCTCATATTCCACTGAGGTAGTTCATGATCTAACAGCGTGACCATTGAATTCTCCAATTTAGCTAAGTAACCTACAAACAACCCCCAACTCTGGCCTTTGTCCAACTATCTGCCAATCAAATTCCCACCTCACCCATATCCACATATCACTTGCCAGGCTTTGTCCTGTCCCCACTTTTCTTCCAGCTTTCTTCACCCCCCCCCCCACCCTACACCACCACCACAATCAGTCTGAAGAAGGGTTCAAATCCAAAATGTCACCTACCTATGTTCTTCAGAGATGCTGCCGAATCTGCTGAGTTACTCCAGAACTTTTTGTCCTCTTTTGTAAACCAGCATCTGCAGCTTCTAGTGTCCCCATTTAATAGCATAGTCAAAGGTAGACACAAAATGCTGGAGTAACTCAGCGGGACAGGCAGCATCTGTGGAAAGAAGGAATGGGTGATGTTTCGGGTCGAGACCTTTCTTCACACTGATGTCAGGGGAGTGGGCGGGACAGAGATAGAATGTAGTCGGAGACAGTAAGACTGGTAGGAGAACTGGGAAGAGGATGGAGAGAGAAGGAAAGCAAGGACAATTTGAAGCTAGAGAAGTCAATATTCATACCACTGGGGTGTATGCTACCCAAGCGAAATATGAGGTGCTGTTCCTCCAATTTGCGCTGGGCCTCACTCTGACAATGGAGGAGGCCCAGGTTAGAAAGGTCAGATTGGGAATGGGAGGGGGAGTTCAAGAGCTGAGCAACCAGGAGATCTAGTAGGTTAAGGCAGACTGAGCGGAGGTGTTCAGCAAAACGATCGCCTAGCCTGCTCTTAGTCTCGCTGATATACAGGAGTTGACACCTGGAATAGCGGATACAAAGATGAGGTTGGAAGAGGTGCAAGTGAACCTCTGCCTCACCTGAAAAGACTGTCGGGGTCCTTGGATGGAGTCGAGGGGGGAGGGAAAGGGAAAGGTGTTGCATCTCCTGCGGTTGCAGGGGAAACTACCTGGGGAGAGGGTGGTTTGGGTGGGAAGGGACGAGTTGACCAGGGCGTTGCGGAGGGAACGGTCTCTGCGGAAAGCTGAAACGGGTGGAGATGGGAAGTAGTGGGATCCCGTTGGAGGTGGCGAAAATGTTGGGAGGATTATATGCTGTATGCAATGGCTGATGGGGTGGAAGGTGAGGACAAGGGGGACTCTGTCCTTGTTGTGTATGGGGGGAGGGGAGCAAGAGCGGAGCTGCGGGATATCGAGGAGACCCTAGTGAGAGCTTCATCTATAATGGAAGAGGGGAACCCCCATTTCCTAAAGAATGAGGACATCTCCGATGCCCTGGTATGGAAAACCTCATCCTGGGTGCACATGCGGTGTAGACGGAGGAATTGGGAGTAGGGGATAGAGTCTTTGCAGGAAGCAGGTGGGGAAGAAGTGTAGTCTTAGTAGCTATAGGAGTCAGTGGATTTGTATAGATGGCGATCAATAGTCTGTCTCCTGTGATGGAGATGGTGAGATCTAGAAACGGTAGAGATGTCGGAGATGGTCCAAGTGAATTTGAGTGCAGGATGGAAATTGGTCGTTAAGTTGATGAAGTCAGTGAGTTCTGCATGGGTGCAGGAGGTAGCACCAATGCAGTCATCAATGTAGGGAAGGTAAAGTTCGGGGAGAGGGCCAGTGTACGCCTGGAACAGTGATTGTTCAATGTATCCTACAAAGAGGCAGGCATAGCTAGGGCCCATGCCAGTGCTCATAACTATGTCTTGGATTTGGAGGAAGTGGGAGGAGTCGAAGAAGTTGTTGAGGGTAAGGACCAGCTCTGTTAGGCGGAGGGGCGTATTAGTAGATGGAAATTGGCTGGTTCTGCAGTCGAGGAAGAAACAGAGGGCTTTAAGACCTTCGTGGTGGGGGATGGAGGTGTAGAATGACTGGACAGCCATAGTAAAGTTGAGAGAGTGGGGACCTGGAAAACAGAAGTCATTGAAGAGACAAAGAGAATAGCACGATCACATTGCCTGGGGAGGTAATGGAATGATAAACAGCTGCTAAACATGACAGAAAGTGGAATTCGTGGCAGGGACCCAATCACACTTTGTCCTGGGTGTTGTTGGTCTTCCAGTCCTGCTGTAACTCTTCCTACCCAGGCAGATGGTGAAAAGTCATCACATCTGATCTGAGCCTCACTTATTTTGCACATGGGTTCGTTCCTTTCAGGTGAGTGCATGATGGTTTTTACTATGGAGTTTTGAGATGTCTTTTGCCCAGAATGAGAAATTGGTGGATGGGGAAAGATCTGGTATGTGTTCAAAATTTAAGGAGTGGGTTCACATTCAGCAAGAGAAGGGATTGTCTTAAAATTTAGGGAGATGCTGGATTTGACCCAATAAGAGATGGACAAAGGCACAAGAAACTGCAGAAGCTGGAATCTTGAGCACAACATAAAGTGCTGGAGAAACGCAGCAATCAGGTAGCATCTGTGGAGGGAATGAACAGAATTTGCATGGAGATCCTTCTTCAGACTGAAAAAAAAAAAAATATGGCATGTCCTTGCCTGCTTCACTTCCATGTCCAACTGACCCTGACTTGGAGCCAATCCTTATCCCAAGTTACGGATTTCAAGAGATGAAGGAAGGTGCAAGAAGGAACTGCAGATGCCGGTTTTAACCGAAGATAGACACAAAAAGCTGGAGTAACTCAGCGGGACAGGCAGCATCTCTGGAGAGAAGGAATGGGTGATGTTTCGGGTCGCGACCCTTCTTCATTCGAGGAAGGTGAGTTGACTACACTGTGAGGCATGACTGGCAGTACTTGCTAGCCTACTCCAGCTGTGACAAATCCTAATGGAATAATAATGACATTGAGGCTTTACCAAAATATAATCATCTACATTCTCACCTCAGGAAGTATGACATGTAGGTGTATGGGCAATTAACTGCACCAAAGCCTGACAACAACGCCATTAGCGTGACACCAATGACACCAACTCTGCTGATCAATTGTTCAATTGATAGAATCCCTGCTGGGGAGAAAAAAACAAATAAGACATACTTGCTCAAAGTGCAAGGTTTTAAAATATTAACTCCAGCATAAATAGAAATTGCAACCTTTCCTACACATCTTTTATTAATGGCCCAGATAAGTAAATTCCTAACTTAAGATTTTTACTAAAACATGTCAGAATAACATTTTTAAAACATACCTAAAGTTTTGTAGGTATAAATTTGTGCAGTATTTTGATATTACTCTTAATGGAATTTCATAATGTACTGAAGAAGCCATTTATTGGATATCTAGTCAGAGTTTGCCTGCTTCAGTGAGCAGTCTCAGCTATGAGCCTGTGATAAGCAGTTAGATCTGTCCCAAGAACGACCAATATACTTACACAACAGTTTCAAGCAGAATCGATTCCGAAAATAAGTCTGGTCTGTGCTTCTCGATTTACAAGGCATTGAAGCAAAGTAGGTCTCATTAATTTTCAGGTAATTCTGTGACTCATTTGAATCTGCATCCTTCTAAAAATATTTTTCAAAATCCCAACATATCAATATCCCTCCAATCTATTCTTTACTCTGTATCTCTTTAACTTTCCCCTGGCATCTGCAAGAATTGATATGCAATTGTAAAATAACATTATAGCCGCAACAGCATCCAATCGCAACTTAATAGGGGTCAACGCCAAAAACTCACGATACAGATGTATGGATTGCAATGCATAATCAAAGCGCTGAAAACCACACCTGCAGACATTGTGTCCAGGTGCAGCTCCTGAATAAACGTGTTGGGGAACTGGAGAAGCAGCTGGATGACCTCAGGGCCATCCGGGAAAACGAGTGTTTCCTGGACAAGACCTTCAGTGAGGTTGTCACGCCAAGGATACAGGAAGAGCGAAGGTGGGTGACCTTGAGAAAGGGGAGTAAACGTGGAGAGCAGGAGACCCCGGTGGCTGTACTTAATGAAAACAGGTACACCCTCTTGGGAGCTGTCGGAGCAGAAGACGCTTCCAGTCTGAGCGGCGGACACGTCGGTGGCTCCAATGAGACTTGACCGGCGAGACCGATGTCGGGCAGAGCCATAGCGGTGGGTGACTCCATTGTCCGAGGTGCGGACAGGAGATTCTGTGGCGGCAGTCGAGACTCGAGGATGGTCTGTTGCCTCCCTGGTGCCAGGGTTCAAGATGTCTCGACCAACTTCAGAACATCCTCGACAGGAAAGGTGAGCAGCAGGAAGTAGACAATAGACAATAGGTGCAGGCGGAGGCCATTCGGCCCTTCGAGCCAGCACCGCCATTCAATGTGATCATGGCTGATCATTCTCAATCAGTACCCCGTTCCTGCCTTCTCCCCATACCCCCTGACTCCGCTATCCTTAAGAACTCTATCTAGCTCTCTCTTGAATGCATTCAGAAAATTGGCCTCCACTGCCTTCTGAGGCCGAGAATTCCACAGATTCACAACTCTCTGACTGAAAAAGTTTTTCCTCATCTCAGTTCTAAATGGCCTACCCCTTATTCTTAAACTGTGTTCTGGACTCCCCCAACATTGGGAACGTGTTTCCTGCATGTGGGAACCAAAGACATCGGGAAGAAGAGGAAGGAAGTTCTGCAACGTGAGTTTAGAGAGTTAGGAAGAAGACTGAAAAGTAGGACTTCTAGGGTGGTTATCTCTGGATTGCTTCCTGTACCTCGTACTGGTGAGGGCAGGAACAGGGAGATAGGTGATCTGAATGGGGGGGGCTGGTGCAGGGAGCAGGGATTTAGATTTATAGACATTTGGGGTCTCTTCTATGGTAGGGGTGACCTGTACAAAAGGGGTGGGTTACACCTTAACTGGAGGGGGACCAACATTCTGGGAGGCAGGTTTGCTAGTGCTGCACGTGTGGGTTTAAACTAAATAGTGGGGGGGGGGGGGGGTTGACAAATTGGGAGTATAAATACGAAGTTAAAGGGGAAGTGAGTACAGGAAAGGTTACAAAAGACTCCCAAATTAATGGGAACAAAAGTTCAAGAAGAGATAAGAGTGTAAGGTCAGGGGCAATAGTGAGAGGGGAGGTGAATACCGAAGTTTAAGTGTTGTATATGAATGCGCGAAGTATAAGAAATAAAGTGGATTAGCTTGAGGTTCAGTTAGAGATTGGCAAGTTTGATGTCGTGGGAATTACAGAGACATGACTGCAAGAGGACCAGGGCTGGGAGATTAATATTCAGGGAGTATACGTCCTATTGAAAAGACAGACAGGTGGGCAGAGGGGGTGGTAAGGAATGAAATTCAGTCCCTAGCGAGGGGTGACATAGAATCAGGAGATGTAGTCAGTATGGATAGAACTGACAAATTGTAAGGGTAAAATGACCCTAGTGGGAGTTATCTACAGGCCCCCAAACAGTAGCCTGAATATAGGGTGCAAGTTGAATCAAGTGTTAAAATTGGCATGTAACAAAGGTAATGCTACAGTGGTTATGAGAGATTTCAACATGCAGGTAGAATGGGAAAATCAGGTTGGTACTGGACCCCAAGAAAGGGAGTTTGTGGCGCGCCTCCGAGATGGATTCTTAGAGCAGCTTGTACTGGAGCCCACCAGGGAGAAGGCAATTCTGGACTTACTGTTGTGTAATGAACCGGATTTGATAAGGGAACTCACGGTAAAGGAACCATTAGGAGGTAGTGACCATAATATAATAAGTTTTAATCTTCAATTTGAGAGGGAGAAGGTAAAATCAGAAGTGTCATTATTACAGTTGAGCAAAGGAGACTATGGAGGCATGAGGGAGGAGCTGGCCAAAGTTGACTGGAAAGAGACCCTAGCAGGGATGACAGTGGAACAACAATGGCAGGTATTTCTGGGAATAATGCAGAAGGTGTAGGATCAGTTCATTCCAAAGAGGAAGAAAGATTCTAAGGGGAGTAAGAGGCGACTGTGGCTGACAAGGGAAGTCAAGGACAGTATAAAAATAAAAGAGAAGTATAACATAGCAAATATGAACGGGAAGCCAGAGGATTGGGAAACTTTTAAAGTGCAACAGAAGATAACTAAAAAGGTAATATGGGGAGAAAAGATGAGGTACGACGGTAAGCTAGCCAAGAATATAAAGGAGGATAGTAAAAGCTTCTTTAGGTATGTGAAGAGAAAAAAATTAGTTAAGACAAATGTAGGTCCTAGAAGACAGAAACAGGTGAATTTATTATGGGGAACAAGGAAATGGCACACGAGTTGAACAGGTACTTTGGATCTGTCTTCACTAAGGAAGACACAAACAATCTCCCAGATGTATTAGTGGCCAGAGGACCTAGGGTGACAGAGAAACTGAAGGAAATTCACATTAGTCAGGAAATGGTGTTGGGTAGACTGATGGGACTAAAGGCTGATAAATCCCCAGGGCCTGATGGTCTGCATCCCAGGGTACTCAAGGAGGTGGCTCTAGAAATCGTGGACGCATTGGTGATCATTTTCCAATGTTCTATAGATTTAGGATCAATTCCTATGGATTGGAGGGTAGCTAATATTATCCCACTTTTTAAGATAGGAGGGAAAGAGAAAACAGGAAATTATAGACTAGTTAGCCTGACATCGGTGGTGGGGAAGATGCTGGAATCAATTATAAAAGATGAAATAGTAGCACATTTGGTGACAGGATTGGTCCGAGTCAGCATGGATTTACGAAGGGGAAATCATGGTTGACTAATCTTCTGGAATTTTTGGGGATGTGACTTGGAAAATGGACAAAGGAGAGCCAATGGATGTAGTGTACCTGGACTTACAGAAAACCTTTGATAAGGTCCCACATAGGTGATTAGTGGGCAAAATTAGAACACATGGTATTGGGTGTATCCACTGACATGGATAGAAAATTGGTTGGCAGACAGGAAACAAAGAGTAGGGATTTAATGAATCCTTTTCAGAATGGCAGGCAGTGACTAGTGGGGTACCGCAAGGCTCGGTGCTGGGACCGCAGCTATTTACAAGACACATTAATGATTTAGGCGAAGGGATTAAAAGTAACATTTGCAAATTTGCAGATGACACAAATCTGGGTGGTAGTGTGTACGTGAGGAGGATGCTATGAGGATGCAGGGTGACTTGGACAGGTTGCGTGAGTGGACAGATACAGGGCAGATGCAGTATAATGTGGATAAATGTGAGGTTATCCACTTTGGTGGCAAGAACAGGAAGGCAGATTATTATCTGAATGGTGTCAAGTTAGGAAAAGGGGAAGTACAACGAGATCTGGGTGTCCTGACAGTCACTGAAAGTAAGCATGTAGGTACAGCAGGCAGTGAATAAGGCTAATGGCATGTTGGCCTTCATAACAAGAGGAGTTGAATTTTGGAGCAAAGAGGTCCTTCTGCAGTCGTAGAGGGCCCTGGTGAGACCACACCTGGAGTATTGTGTGCAGTTTTGGTCTCCAAATTTGAGGAAGGACATTCGTGCTATTGAGGGAGTGCAGCGTAGGTTCACGAGGTTAATTCCCGGGATGGCTGGACTGTCATATGTTGAAAGAATAGAACGACTGGGCTTGTATACACTGGAATTTAGGATGAGAGGGGATCTTATTGAAACATATAAGATTATTAAGGGGTTGGACAGGCTATAGGCAGGAAACATGTTCCCGATGTTGGGGGAGTGCAGAACCAGGGTCCACAGTTTAAGGAACGGAGATGAGGAAAAACTTTTTCACCCAGAGAGTTGTGAACCTGTGGAATTCTCTGCCTCAGAAGGCAGTGGAGGCCGATTCTCCGGATGGTTTCAAGAGAGAGCTAGATAGAGCTCTTAAAGATAGCGGAAGGCAGGAACGGGGTACTTATTGTGGATGATCAGCCATGATTACAGTGAATGGCAGTGCTGGCTAGAAGGGCCGAATGGCTTACTCCTGCACCTATTGTCTATTGTCAAGTCCAGTCAACGGGAAAATCTTCAAAAGCCATAACTCAGCGAGTCAGGCATTATCTCTGGAGAACATGGATAGGTGACGTTTCGGGTCGGGTCGCTTCTTTATTTAGCAAGCCATTCAGCGTTCAGTCCTATATTTAAATGGTAACAATTTGTGCCTTCATTATATATTGGAAAGGGAGCTACCAAGTTTGGCCGCTGAATATGCCAAGAGTGATAAATTTATAAGATCAGCGTGAGCAGCTGCCTAGTAAAACCACTTAGCAGTTTTCACCCTTAATGTCTGTGGCACTTCTTGGTATCCCATGGAAGATAAACAATTTTGAACATAACGGAAACAAAGAGGTTATGCATCCCAGCACTCATCAAGCAAAGACGATTTTACTTGGTCATTTGTGACCATAAGATCAAAGAGTTCACATCCTGAAGAACAAAATAGATGTGGCCCAGCTAAAACAAGCATCAGATAATGACCCAAAGCTCCACTGAAGGATGCAGTAAAAGGGAAGTGATAGATTTCAATATTGGTTATGATGTGGGAAACCAGCTAATGACAGAAGTGAACAGTGAAATTGGGTGTGGGTAGGGATGAATCAACAAGTTCCCAATAAATACCAAAATTAGGCCACAGTATGTATCAACAAGACTGTGACCACTTCAGCTTCATGTGACCCAAACCACAAAGTTCCTTTCATGCTTTCTGTTCTCAATGAGAACTATCTAGATGCCAGCATCATTCCATGTCACCTCCATTCACTTTACCTTTAGCTTTAACCCATCCCAAAACCCGCTGCAACATGCCTGTCTCATCTCCACTCAATCTTACCTTCCCCATTTCCACTGAGCTTCAATTTGTCCAGTCCCCACTGAAATGTCAGCTGGCCAAAACTCCTAATGAATCATTCACCTGCCTGGCAGTAATTATTTTTAACATGTCCATTGAAAACTACTGTTACTCCCCAAACAGTAACTATTTCACGGTCCCCCTGCACTGCCAGCACTGCCCTTTCCCCTTGCCCAGCCACTATCCCTCTTGGGATCACACCGTCATCCAGTTTGCAACAATGTATCCCTCTTGGAATCACATCGTCCCTAGCCAACAATCAGTCTATCGGAACCACCCTATCTACTGTCATCTGTTGCCAGCCCTGATTTGTCCTGGTCTTTTCTTGCTTCCAGTTCCTTCCCCCTACAATCAATCTGAAGAAGGGTCCCAATCTGAAACATCACCTATCCATTTTCTTCAGAGTTGCTGCAGGAGAAGCTCATGATGTCCTTCTATCGCTGCTCCATCGAGAGTGTGCTGGCATACTGTATAACCACATGGTATGCCAGCTGCTCAGAAAAGGACAGGAAGGCCCTTCAGAGGGTCATCACGACGGCCCAGAAGATCATCGGCTGCTCACTGCCCTCTCTGGAGCACCTGTTCAGCCTACGCTGCCTCAGCAGAGCAGGCAAAATAATAAAAGACCCATCCCACCCCGGCCACCGTCTGTTTGTTCTTCTGCCCTCGGGTCGACGTTTCAGGTCGATCAAATCCCGAACAAACAGACTCAAGAACAGTTTTTACCCCAGGGCCATACGAGAACTGAACACTACTTTCTGCACTAGGTCACACTGTTAAAACTTTTGTATTTAATACATTTGTATTTATTTGTTTTGCATTTATTGCATATATGTTTTACTTTTCGTGTTACGCACTGTCAGGATTGCTATTTTTAATTTCGTTGTACCTGTTGCGACGACAATAAAGGAATTCTATCTTCTATCTATCTGACCTGCTGAGTTACTCCAGCATTTCTGTCCACCACTACATCTTTATCTGTGCAGTCTCCATTGCATCTTCATCTATGCAGTCTCCGTTGCATCCTCACCTGTGCAGTCAATGCTGCACATTCTGTTGCCCATCCACCATTTCTCCATACCTCTTCCTTCTCCCACTGTGCCTTCCTCTTTTCCAGTCCCCTTATGTCTCTCCACTGACTTGTTGGCAATGAACATTCATTCCAGAACTTATTGAATCTTCACGCTGGATATTCAGCACTGTATCTTTAATCTGTCCAACCGTAATCACCTTGCAGTCCTGTATTTTCATCCTGCACCAGTCCCACAGAAAACTCCCCAGGCATAGCTCCCACTGCACATTCGCTTTGAATTTTCACCCTGCCCAGTTTCCATTGAGCTTTCAATCTGTGCAGACCCAATTCCTTCACCCTGCCCAGTGCCCTTGAAGGGAAAACCCTGATACCAGTATTATTTCATCCCACCAAGTTTCCCACCCACCCTGCTGTGTCCTAATGCACGACTGTCCAAAAGAAGGTTATCTAAGATTCCAACAGGATACAGAATTGGCTTCATTGGTAGGAAGCAGAGGGTGGTGATGGAAGGTTGTTTATCGGACTGGAGGCCTATGACTAGTGGCAGCCTGAGAGATCGATGACGTGCCCATTGCAGTTTGTCATTCATATCAATGATTCGGATGAGAATGTACAAGTCACGATTAATAAGTTTGGATGGGATGCAGACGGGCACAGAATACAGCTCAATACTTTGCAAGTCTTTGTGGAAATTGTACAGCTGCGGATAGATAAACATCTCGTCAGTATGTTATCTGTAAAAATCTACAAATTAATTCATCATCCCCAGGGGGTTAGAATGGACTCACCGTGTTTCGGGCTTAAGATGGGAAATGGGTCTCCAAGTTTCCAGAAAAAGTACATGAATGTCAACCAAACGACACAGGCAAACAGGAATCTTTTTCGCTGCACTGAAGAGAACATGATGATTATTTCCACAGAATCACAGAAAGATGCAACATAGGAGATCATTTGGCCTAAGGTGCTCAACAATTGCTCTTTCCCTAGAGCTTACAAATATGCCAAGACCCTCTAAGAAACCTGTGACTGAATTTGCCTGCCACGCATTCCAGATCATTGTAATTCACGGTATCAAACATTTTTCCATCTCCCTCCAGTTTTTTTGGGTACAACATGGAAACAGCCCCTTCAACTCACCGAGTTCACGGCAACCATTGATTACCCATTCTATGTTATCCCACTTTCACATCCACTCCGTACACACTAAGAACAGTTGACGGTGGCCAATTAACCTATGAACCCACACACCTTTGTGATGTGGGAGGAAATCAAAGCAGCCAAAGAGAACCCATGTGGTCAGAGGGAGAATGTGCAAAAACCACGCAGACCGAAGCACCCAAGGTCAGGATCAAACCCAGATTTCTGGCGTTGATAACCTTAATTTTGTGTAACCAACTATCCTCTCATTAAAACAGGTTTCACTTTCTCCCTATCTACTTTACCAAAACCTTTCATATTTCTAATCCATGCAACATCTTGATGACTTCTTTTCCACTCTCTCCAAAGCATTCACATTCTTCCTGTAATGCAGCAATCAGAACTGTATACAATAGTTTAAATGTGCCTTCAGCAAAATTTTATATAGCTGCAAACTGTTTTCCCAAATGTTACACAACACTCTGAGCGATGAAGACAAATATGCATATACCCTCTTTTCCATCCTATCTACCTTATAGAGTCATAGTCATAGATTGATAAGGTGTGGAAACAGGCCCTTCGGCCCAACTCGCCCACACCGGCCAACAATGTCCCAGCTACCCTAGTCCCACTTGCCTGCGCTTGATCCATAACCCTCCAAAACTGTCCTATCCATGTACCTGTCCAACTGTTTCTTAAACGATGGGATAGTTAAGCTCACAGATGTTAAGCTCACCAGCCAACATCACTGGTTTCACAGTGCTACGAATAACTAATGGACTAAGTAACACAGGTAACTAATGTACCTTAATCTTAATGATTAGACTACTATGAAGACCTTTTGAAGGCTTTACTGAAGTCCATGGAACATAAGATGCAACCTTCCCCATTTAATGCCAAGTTGACTATCCTGAATAAGGATTTTCCAGATGCAATATGGATCATCACTCCACTTTAGATTCAGATTTATTAATGTGATATCTCTATTACTAAGTTCCAAAAAAATACTAAAACCCCTTCCTGCATCGTCATGGCTACCAGCAAGAAGCTTGCACAATGGCCCAACACAATCCATTCACATCTTAAAACAGATCCAAAAGACCAAGTTCAATTTATTTAAAAAATCTCTTCCTCCTGATAAAATCCCTATATAGCCTCACCCCTTCTTTTCTCCCATTCTGCAACATTCCAGGATCTTCCCTCTCTTCCGATTCCAGTCTCTTAATCATTTCAAATGTTAACTACTCCAATACTGATGGGTGTGCCCTCAGCGGCCAAGATCTGAGTGCTGTAGTTGCCTTTCTAAGCATCTTCATCTTTTTCTCTTTTTGTCTTTAAGACATTTATTAAACCTTATTCTTTGACAAACATTTGAACACTGCCCTATTCTCTCCAAATTATAAATTGGCAAACATAGGGGCAAATAAATATGGGCAGCATAGCGATAGACTTGCTGCCTTACAGCACAAGAGACTCGGGTTCGATCCTGACTATGCTGTCTGTATGAGTTAGTACGTTCTCCCTGTGACCACGTGGGTTTTCTCCCGGTGCTACGGTTTCCTCCTACATTCCAGACGTGCAGATTTGTAAGTTAATTGACTTCTGTAAAATATCCCCAGTGTGTTGAATAGAAATAGTGCACAGGTGTTGGCTGATTGGCGCGGACTCGGTGTGCCGAAGGGCCTGTTTCCACCCGGTATCTCTAAACTACAACAAAAATTTAATTTGAATACCAACATCTTTCACTCTCTCACCATTTAAAAAAATGCTCTGCTTTTTTTACATTTAAGTGCATGACCAGACATTTTTCCACATTATATTCCTTCTTTAAGGTTAAAAGCAAGCATCGGAATGAAACATTTTGGCATCTTTACTAGTATGTTAGTATGTAACAATAGTCTTGAGATAGTCTTTAGTTCAACCTACTGTAAAAATGCAATTTATTTCATATTTATACACACTGCAGCATGATATAGCATGATTACTTACAAAGTCGAATGTTGCTGACCACGAAATAGCCGATGTAGAAAGGGACGATAAAAATTAGTGCCACGAGTGTGACATATAAATTCAATTTCCAATGAAAATATCGTGAGCTGGAACAAGTTAAAAGTATAAATCAGTCTAAATGCATTAAAATTTCTGCTTTGCCAAAATGCAGCTATTGAACAGCTTAATTAATGACTGTTACTTATGTTTTTTATTTGTACAGTAAAGTCCTTACTTAGCATCTGGAAATAAAATTTAGGTTCCTTATTCTCTGGAGTGTAATTATATATCCAAATGGACCTAGTGTCTCCATCTGGCAAGTATTAATCCAATCCAATGAGACCAAGGTAAACATAGCACAAAAAGTAAGGAAATTTGTGTTTGGTAGATTATTTATTTGTTGTAACAATGCTTCTTGGCAATAAATCTTATACTGTTGGAAAGCCTGTTTATTTCCCTTTTAAATGGTGCCACATTTGTAAGGAACATGCATTTGTGGGATGAGCAGCAGAGCTGAGTATATGGGTTGCGCCCATGAAAAATTTGCCAAATCTTCTCTGCCAATGCCAAACAGCTTATTCTGCTGTTGCTATTGACTTGTTTTGAGCTTCTGGTACCCCCAGGTGCTGACAATCAGGTGCCTGATTGGCACCTGATTGGCAGCATCTGTGAGCATGGGCCTGCTACAGTGGTCAGTAGGTGTCTGCTCCAAGAATCGGCATGCCACGTTTGACTGATCTGGATAGGGCCCGTGCGATAGGGCAACTTCAAGCTGGTGTTCCGCAAAACCAAGTTGCGGCATTATTTGGAGTGAGCCCTAGTACCATCTCCAAAGTGAAGGCCAAGTTCCATATAACGGGGGATGTCAGAGACAGGCCGCGAAGTGGGCGTCCCAAGAAGACGACACCCGAAGAAGACCGTTTCCTCCCCCTGTCAGCATTTAGGAACCGTAGGCTGTCTTCTACAGATTTGCAGTCAAGGTTTGCAGGACGATATGGCCGACGGCTCTCTGCCCAGACAATTCGGAACAGACTGCACGCAGCCGATCTCCGGTCTCATAGGGCTGCCAGGAGGCCTGCCATGACTGCCCTTCACCGTCAGGCCCGTTTGCGCTGGTGTCGGCAACACGTGCACTGGAACCTGAACATGTGGAGGAACGTTATGTTCAGCGATGAGTCCAGATTCTGCCTACGGCTGTTGGATCATAGGGTCAAAGTGTGGAGAAGACGCGGAGAACGCTATGCTGATTGCTGCACCGATAGAGTAACATCTTTTGGTGGAGGCAGTGTGATGGTGTGGGGCGGCATCTCCCTCACTGGAAAAATGAGGCTTGTCATCATTGGAGGCAATCTCAATGCAGAGAGATATCGAGATGAGATTCTGCAACCAGTGGCAATCCCATATCTCCACAGTCTGGGACCGAACTCTATCCTCAAAGATGACAATGCTCGCCCCCACAGAGCAGGGTTTCTCAGAGACTACCTCCAGAATTTGGGAGTGGAGAGGATGGAATGGCCTGCCAGCAGTCCTGACCTCAACCCCATTGAACACTTGTGGGATCAGCTTGGGCGTGCTGTTCGTGCCAGAGTGACCAACACAACCACGTTGGCTGACTTGCGACAAATGCTGGTTGAAGAATGGGATGCCATCCCACAACAGTGTGTGACCAGCATGAGGAGGAGGTGCCAGGCTGTTGTGGCTGTGTATGGTTCTTCCACATGCTACTGAGGCTCCTGTTTATTAAATGAATAAATTGTTAAATTGCCAATATGTCTTGTTTCTTCAGACTTCAATCATCCAATCCACCAAACAACACCGAACAAGTGTCAATGGCAGAATAAGCTGTTTGGCATTGGCAGAGAAGATTTGGCAGATTTTTCATGGGCGCAACCCACATACTCAGCTCTGCTGCTCATCCCACAAATGCATGTTCCTTACAAATGTGGCACCATTTAAAAGGGAAATAAACAGGCTTTCCAACGGTATAAGATTTATTGCCAAGAAGCATTGTTACAACAAAGAAATAATCTACCAAACACAAATTTCCTTACTTTTTGTGCTATGTTTAGATAATTGGAGACTCTTAGGCTCCCAAGTACTGCGTCACTCACAGTAAATTGATTGCCTTCGATTCAGTACACAGATCAAAAGAAGGCTCAGACTAGATGCAAACAGATTTGATAGGATAACAATACCTTACATTTGTTCTGTATAACAATGAACGTGGAATGAATCTGGGTGGCTACCTTGCTGGCCTAAATTCACCATTTCTACCCAATGGCAAGAACCATCGTCTTCCATTTTCTATACTAGTTCAATTTCATTGAAATATTGCTTAAGATATAAGAACTGAAGAATTAGAAACATGCAGGTAATTCTATTCTTGTGCATGCACTACCATTCAATAAAATCATGACTATGTTTTTTAAGATACCACCAACATAGATCACATAATCCTTGGATTCCATAATTCAAAAAAAATATTATTGACCTCTGTCCTAAATATTCTCAACAAAGGATCTTCCCCGATATTTTTGGTTAGAGAATTCCAAAATATCACTATCCCTGAAGAAATTTCTTCTCATCTGAAACCTGAATAACTGATTCTTCACTTCCAATGGTCCCAGACAATTCAGCCAGTTAATCCTTCACCACCTTGTCAAGTCCTGCAGAATTTCAATGAGATGATCTCACAATCTTCTAAACTCCAGAAAATAAAGGCATAGTCTGATTAGTCTCCTCACAGCACCACACACTCCTCCCTGCCTCCAACTCAGGAATCAATCTGATGAACCTTCCTCCACTCTATCACGTTTCTTCTTGTTTATGTCACAAGTCCATGACTTGTGTACACTATATGAGATATGATATCACCGGGGAATATTATGAAATAAAAGATTCTCAGTAAAGACTAGCGGCAAATATGTCATCACCCTAATAACTATATGATCTGTTCTCATAAATCCATATCTAGTGATCTTTATAAGAAATAACCCTCCAAACAGCTCAAAGTAAACTGCACATGAAAGAAGGAAAAATCGTTTTGCTCTTTCGGTTATTCTTTTTACTGCTCTGATAAAGTGTGCAGTGTGCTACCTTTATGTCTTTCCAGTCTTAAAACTAGAGCAACATCATGCAGGAAGAAATGATGTTGTTCACACAAAGGATGGTGGAAATCTGGACTCATTCTCATAGAAAACTGAAAATTCTAGAAAACTATACATTTCTAAGATTGCATAAAAGAGACTTCAACTGAGGTCAATGAATATGCTGTTGCAAAACACGAGCCCTGAATAGACTTGAAGGGACAAATGTTTTACTCCCGTTCCTGTTTGGTATAGTTGTTGGTTGCTGCCACCTCTTCTCTCAACCCCCTTTTAATATTCCACGATGTAAATCACCTGGCATTGGTAACTTTTTCCACCCACTCAATTAATCTTCAGGAATATTTTATTGTTAATGTTAATGTTCACATCTACTTATGTTGCGTTTAACATACATTTCATTAATTTTATCAATCTTCCAAAAAACGCTCAATCCCCATAAGGCAGAAGTATGATTTAAATGAAACAATGGCCACAAATGATAACTAAAGCCAGATTGTAGAATTGTGACAATGTGAATGTTGGATGTTCTTTGAAATCCATGTCCAAGATACTGATATAAAAGCCGTTTAAAAATGAAAGCTGTTGAAAAATGACAAGCACTAAAATATGTATAGATTAAGAGTACCTGAGCCAAAAAATGCAGCATAAATTTTAGAGTTGGCTCTTGGAATAGTTCAATGAAAACACATTAACAGTTGGTGACTGAAATCCTGTTGGCTCAGATTGTATACATCGGAAACAAGCAATTCTTAAAGGCTGATTTAATCTCAAATCTCACACAACAGAGATAACAATCCAAATGTGTCACTAAAACTGAAAGTCTGACACACGCATACATTTGCAGCAATATAAACAATCCTGCTGCACTATTCAAAGAGCAGAATTCTGCTTGATGACTTGGCTAAACTAAACTAAACTAACATAAATGAGAAAAAGATTTTATAGTAATCAGCACATTATAGTTTGCAAAATCCTGCTGTGAAGCAGACCTTCTTGATCGTTAACATTATCACAGTGACTGCCGTACAAAAATCCTTCCCTGAGATTGTGAAAGACGTAAAAGAAATACAAGTCTATTTTTCTTTCAACCAACATCACCAGAAACAGTTTATCTGATCATTCACTACTGCTGTTTATGAATGTTTGCTGTGTTCAAATTGATTGCAATGTTTCCTATATTGTAACACTGACTACAAGGAGCTTCTTGGGTTATGGAAGATCTGACTTATGAAAATTTGGTTTTACACAAATTCTCCCAGACTCTGCCCTCAGGCATAGCACTCAAATCTCTTCATCAGGAAACAATGCATAGGTTAACCACCAAAAAAATGTTTGCCTTCTCCAAACTCTCCTTTAGACAAGATCAATTGTCATGAACCCCAAGTCATCTCACATTAGTGCACACTTTCTTTTAATAAACTGCAGATATTTGATCGCTGATTAGCGGATTAACTTCACCAGCCACTCAACAGGGTTGCATTCAAATAAATATTTACAGTAACTCAGTGGATCGTCCAGTTTTGTTTTTTAATCCAGATCCTAGTCTATTGTGTCTCCAGATAAACATTTGTCACAGTTCACTTGCTAGTAACAATTCTTTTCATCTACACTGTCTTTCTACAGCCTACTCTTCACAAATCGGTTCCGAGTGGCTGCCAAGGCTAAATATTCCACATTACGTTTTTTGAGAAATTCTGCTGTAATTTTTGATAACCATCTTCGTTGTGTAGTTGCAAATGTACTAATTATGCTCTCTACATTCTCATCCAAATCATTAATATAAACCACCAAAAGCAATGGGCCCAGCACTAATCCTTGAGGCACACCACTAGTCATAGATCTCCAGTCCCAAAAGCAACCATCTACAATCACCCTGTGCTTCCTTCCATTAAGCCAATTCTCTATCCATTCAGCCTGCTCTCCCTGGATCCCACGTGATCTAATCTTCCAGAGCACCCGAACATAGAACCTTATCAAATGCTTTGATGGTGCCCATAGAGAAAACGTCTACGGTTTTGCCCTCATCAACCTTTTTGGTTACTTCTTCAAAAAACTCTTTTAATTCATAAGACACGATCTCTCATGTACAAGAACATGCTGACTATCCGTAATTAGCCCCTGTCCATCCAAATGGATATATATCTTATGCCTCAGAATCCTGTCTTGTACCTTGTTGCCTGCCACAGATGTCAGGCTCACTGATCTATAGTTCCCAAGTTTTTCCTTGTGGCCCTTCTTAAATAGAGGCTCACTATTAGCTAGTCTTTTGGTACTTTATGCGTGTCTAATGATGATTAGTACAGATGTCAGAAAGCATCCTACTTTTCAGGTGTTTCTTTGGCCTTTGGAAAAGGCATATCAATTGGCCAGAGGAAGCAGCAAACCAGAGGACTGGGTGAAAATTAATTCCAAATACATGTATTCCAAATCAGTCTTTAAGGAATTCTGCTACCCTTTATATACAACTCAACTCTGATGCTTTTGTGCAGACTAGGGGGTTTAAACCCAAGCAATTACAATAAAGGATACTTATTCACAAAATGCTGGAGTAACTCAGCAGGTCAGGCAGCATCTCAGGAGAGAAGGAATGGGTGACGTTTCGGGTCGAGACCCTTCTTCAGACTGAAGAATGGTCTCGGCCCGGAAACGTCACCCATTCCTTCTCTCCTGAGATGCTGCCTGACCTGCTGAGTTACTCCAGCATTTTGTGAATAAATACCTTCGATTTGTACCAGCATCTGCAGTTATTTTCTTATACAATAAAGGATACACTCACCTGCTATTTAAAAGACCCAGAATCTCAAAGATGATGAGTTCAAACATAGTGCAGGAGAAAGCAAACATCACAGAGAAAACTATTTGGACAACATACTGTCGGACCTACAACAAAAAAGAGAGTTGGCATTATACTCTTCACTTTAAACACAAGGAACACTGTTGCATTTCAAAGAGAGCATTGAATCACATGTGGAAAACAAGGCATTCAAAGTAAATTGAGGTGGTTAAGAACTAAGGAAATTAGCTCCAGTCTGTGCATCATGCTTTCGTCATAGTCATACAGCATGGAAACAGTTTGTTTACCCCAATTTGTCCTTGGAGACCAAGATGCCCCATCAGCTTATGTTTGGTCCATATCCCTCTGAACCTTTCCTATCCAAGTACCTGTCCAAATGTATTTTAAATGTTATTATAGTACCTACCTCAACTACCTCCTCTGGCAGCTCGTCCATGTACCCACCACCCTCTGTGTGAAAATGTTGCTCCCAACTCACCTTAAACCTATGTCCCCTACTCTGAGTAAATGACTGTGGATTCAGCCTATTTGTCCCCTCATGATCTTATATCCCTCATAAGAATACCCCTCAGCATCCAACTCTCCAAGGAATATAGTCCTAGACTGCCCAACCTGTCTATAACACCAAAGTCCTCGAGTACTGGCATCATCCATGTAATTCTTCTCTGCACTCTTTCCAGCTTAATGACCTGGTATAAAGTTGTTTTGCCCAGTGGTTGTGTGCGAGCCTTTATTCTTCACATTGTCTTCCTGCACTTTCACAGCCAGCATCTCTGGAGAACATGAATAGGTAATGTTTCGTGTCAAAACCCTTCTTCAGACTGATTTTATATGTTCATTATACCTAGCTCTCTGTGTGGTCAATGTTCATTATACAATGCAATTTGTGTGCTCTACATGTGGTTTAACTGAGGTACCCAATATCTACAGCTGTCCACAGAGCTGTGCATATGGCCTAATCAAGATACATGCAGTTCAGTACTATCTACAGTTCAGTGTGAATTTATTGATGGGGAATTTACCTCATAGTCCTTGAACAACTGGCGCATAAAGAAAAGCCATCCAAAGCCAAAAAAAAGTATCTGGTGATAAAAAAAAGAAAAAAGAAATCCAGTTACATTGGAGCACCAAAAGAGTTCAACAATTGTATATATTGTGTAGCAAAGGTAAATGGCTCAAGACGCATTACAGATATTAAATCCCACAATATTTAAGACCAAAATGAATGGGCATGGGAATGTTAGGACAGGTGATCAATAGCTTAGTCAATGAAGACAGTAGATGTCTGCAGATGTTGGAATCTGGAGCAAAAGAACTAAACTAAGAAATCACCAGGTCAAGCGGCATTTGTGAAAACATGGAGATAGTCAACATTTCAGGTTGAGACCCTGTTTCTGGACTGAGTGTAAAGGAAGATGGCCAGTATATAAAAGTGAGAGAGAATGGTGAGACAGTCTGGCAAGTGATGTGGACCCAAATAATTGAGGGATCAAATACAGATAGAACCAGGTTGGAATTTAAAAAAAAAAAAGGTGAACAAAGGAAAATATATAATGGGTGGACTGGTGGGAGTGGAAAAGGAACACCAGGCGATGTTGATTGTCTGAAATTGCTAAATGTAATGTTTATATCATTGGGTTGTAAGCCACCCAAGTGGTACATAAGGCACTGTTCTCCCAGTTTGGCCTCACCGTGGTAGTGGAGAAAACGGAGGACAGACAGGCCAGTATGGGAAGGGGAGTTGAAACGACATACAACCTGAAGCTCAAGATGGCGGATGTAGAGAGTGTAAATGCACTGTAGAACAGTCATCTAGACTATGCTAGGTCGCACCAATATAGAGGAGGCCACATTGTGAGCATCGAATCCTATGGATGAGGTTTGGGGGTGGAGAGTGGAGGTTTAAAGATCATCCTGAAAGAGGGAGAGATATAAACAGAGAATCCAGGACATGGTTTGGGGCTAGGATAGAAGTTGCAAATTTGGATGCGATTAGTGTCCAGAGGGCGAAAAGAGACAGATCTGCCTTGAGTACACTGGAATGGAATGAAATCAATGCCATTCTCTTGGCTCTATACTTGAAAACCACATAAAATCAATAACTTACATTTATGCTTTTAATACATTAAAAAAATATCATTAGGAACAGACTAAAGATTTGATCAATTATGCAGGTTTTAATAACTGAGATAAATGACAAAGGCAGAAAGAAATTTGTGAGTGAATTGTAGAATTTTGGTCCTTGTGGTGCTGAAGCCAAGCTCACTGATATAGGAACTACTGCAACCAGCTTCCGCGCATCAGGAATCATTAACATTTATGGAACAAGAGGAGGCCATTTGGCCCACTTTAGCCTTGCTGTCAAAAGAACAAACAAAGTTAATTCCACTTCCTGGCACCCAATGCATAGCTTTTACAACCTCATCTACTGCATTCGGTGCTCCCGGTGTGGGCTCCTATATATCTGCAAGACCAAGCGCAAACTGGGTGATTGTTTCGCTGAGCACCTACGCTCAGTCCGCTTTGGCCTACACGATTGCCCGATTGCCAAACCTTTTAACTCCCCTTCCCATACTGACCTGGGCCTCCTCCGCTGTCAGAGTGAGGCCACACGCAAATTGGAGGAACAGCATCTCATATTTTGCTTGGGCAGCTTCTAACCCAGTGGTATGAACATTGAATTCTCTAATTTCAATTAACTCCTGCATTTCTCTCCCCCCCCCCACATCATGATCCCCCCCCCCCCCACATCATGATCCCCCTCCCTGACCCTAGACATCCTACTAATTCCATTGTTCGCACCCTTCCTGATGTCATCTTTTGCCGGCTGTTTCTTCTGGCCTTCTCTATCTTTCAGTCTGTCCGATCCAAAAGGTCACCTATTTCTTTTCTCCAGAGATGCTGCCTGACCCGCTCTAGTTACTCCAGTATTTTAAGTCTATCTGTAGCTTTTTGCAAACAGAATTGTGATAATCTGTTTTAGTGACTTTAATTGGTTGGGGACATTGATGATGACACCTCGTGGAGAAAGTAGTAGAGTTACAAGACTTTTTAATGAAGGGTCTCAACCCGAAATGTCACCCATTCCTTCTGTCCCGAGATGTTGCCTGACCCGCTGAGTTACTTCAACATATTGTGTCTACCTTCGACACAAACCAACCTCCCTTCTATTGACGCCATTTATACCTCACGCTGCCTTTGCAAGGCCAGCAGCATAATCAAGGACAAGTTACACCCAGGCCACTCCCGCTGGGAACAATCTGCTGGTGTGCGTTTTCACACTTCAATACATTTTGGCAGATGGGCGAGTGGCCAGAGGAAATGGTAAAGGCAGGTACATGGATAGGAAAACTTTAGAGGGAAGATAGACACAAAATGCTGGAGTAACTCAGTGGGGGGCAGGCAGCATCTCCCATTCCTTCTTCCCAGAGATGCTGCCTGTTTCGCTGAGTTACTCCAGCATTTTGTGTCTATCTGGTGTAAACCAACATCTACAGTTCCTTCCTGCACAAAGTTTAGAGGGATCTGGGTCAAACGCGGGCGAATGGGACGAGCTTAGGAAGGCATCTGTGTCGGCATGAACGAGGTGGGCGAAGGGACTGTTTCCGTGCTGTGTAACTCCGTGACCCATGCTTGAATGATCTCTCATAGGAGGAGAGTACGCCGGCATCCACAGGCCTGGTTACCCAGCGGTGGCGGGTCAGGGGAAAGGCGGTAGAATGGGGCCGAGGATGGCGCCGACAAGATGCACGCAGGGTGGGAGCCTTGGCATAGGGCGCTGGGGGAAGCGGCAGCGCCGGCCTGCGCTCCCAGCTACTGACCTGCGAGGAAAACATGATGACAGAGTCCACAACAAACGACATGGCGACCTCCCGCTCCCGCACGCGTCATCACCGCGCGTCGCGGCGTGACGCAGGGCGAGAGGAAACCATGGCAACGGGAGAGGGCGTGTGGGGGTAACTGAGAGGGATGGTGACAGGCTGTGGGTGATTGAGGGAGTGGGAGAGCGATGAACTGATTGAGGGAACGGGTGAGGGATGTTGGTGTGAGAGTGGGCGGGTGAAGCCGGGGAAGGGAAGGGGAGGGGAGGGGTGAATGAGGGAGGGAAGGGTGAATGAGGAGGGGGAGGGGTGAATGAGGAGGGGGGGGGGTGAATGAGGAGGGGAGGGGTGAATGAGGAGGGGGGGGGGTGAATGAGGAGGGGGGGGGTGAATGAGGGAGGGGGGGTGAATGAGGGAGGGGGGGTGAATGAGGGAGGGGGGGTGAATGAGGGAGGGGGTGAATGAGGGAGGGGGGGGTGAATGAGGGAGGGGGGGGTGAATGAGGGAGGGAGCGGGTGAATGAGGGAGGGGTAAATGAGGGATGAGAGGGTAGGGGTGATTGAGGGATGAAAGATGGTTAGGGTGAACGAGAGTGAGGAGAGGAGGGAGGGTCAATGAGGGGGGAGAAGATGAATGAGCGAAGGGAGAGGAAGTAGTGGTTGAATAAGGGTGGGGAGGGAAGGCGTTAGGGTGAATGAGAGAGGAGAGGGGAGGGTGAATGAGATAAAGAGGGTGAACAAGGGAAGGGAGAGGAGGGTGTAGATGAATGAGGGGGGGAAAGAAGGAGTTAGGGTGAATGAAAGAGCAGAGGGAAAGGGTTAGGGTGAATGAGGGAGAGAAAGGAAGAAGGAATGGGTTAATGAGGGAGGGAAGAAGATGGTGAATGAGGGAGGGGAGAGAAGGGAATAGATCAGCGAGGGAGAGGAAGGAAGGGGTTAAGGTGAATGAGGGAAGGAGTTGGGATGAATGAGGGTAGGAAGGGAAAGTGTTAGGGTGAATGAGGGAGGGGAAGGTGAGTGAAGGAGTGGGTGAATGAGAGGGGAAGGAAGGTGAAGGAGTGGGTGAATGAAGGGGGGAGGGTGATTGAGGGAGGGAGGAATAGAAAGAAAGCATTGTGATCCGACTTGAAAATACAGCGCTGTGCACACTCTCTGTGGCTTTGATAACTGGGGCTCAGAACCAAAAATAGTCTTTCCAGTGTCTTGTAACGGTCACTTTCCTTGCATAGATATTCCATACAATAGACAATAGGTGCAGGAGTAGGCCATCCGGCCCTTTGAGCCAGCACCGCCATTCAATGTGATCATGGCTGATCATTCTCAATCAGTACCCCGTCCCTGCCTTCTCCCCATACCCCCTGACTCCGCTATTGTTGTTAATAGATCCGCACACCTCTGTTAATAGACACAGAAACATAGAAAAATAGGTGCAGGAGTCTAAAATCAGTGCCCCATTCCTTCTATTTCCCCATATCCCTTAATTCCTTTAGTCCTAAGAGCTAAATCTAACTCTCTTGAAACAATCCAGTGCCTTCTGTAGCAGAGAATTCCACAGATTCACTACTCTCTGGATTTTTTATTTTTTCCTCATCTCAGTCCTAAATGGCCTACCCCTTATTCTTAAACTGTGACCCCCTGGTTCTGGGCTCACCTGCTTCCTGCATCTAGCCTGTCCAATTTTTAAAGAATTTTATATGTTTCGATGAGATCCCCTCTCATCCTTCTAAATTCCATTGAATACAAGCCCTGTCGACTCATTCTTTCATCATATTGCAATCCCGCCATCCCGGCAATTAACCTGGTGAACCTACACTGCACTCCCTCAATAGCAATAATTTAATTCCTCAAATTAGACCAAAAATGCAGACAATACTCCAAGTGCAGTCTCACCAGGGCCCTGTACAACTGCAGTAGGACCTCCTTGCTTCTAAACTCAAATCCTCTCATAATGAAGGCCAATTAGGTTTCTTCACTGTCTGTTCTACCTGCATGCTTACTTTCGGTGACTGATGTACAAGCACACCCAGGTCTCTTTGCACCCCCCCCCCCCATTTCCTAATCTGACACCATTCAGATAATAATCTGCCCTCCTGTTCTTGCCATCTAAGTGGATAACCTCACATTTATCCATATTATACTGCATCTGCCATGCATATGCCCACTCACTCAACCTATCCAAGTCACCCTGCAGCCTCATAGCATCCTCATCGCTGCTCACACTGCCATTACACTGTCTATGCCCTGTTGCTATGCAAGATTGTTTTATCTGTGTAGCACACCTTCCAGTTAAAAAAAACAAACTTGGCGGAATTTAGCGCATCAGGCATCATCTATGGAGAGGATGGACAGATGTCTTCCCTCCACAAGTGCTGCCTGGCCCACTGAGTTCCTTCAGCACTTTGTTTCTTGCTTGAGGTTCCAACATCTGCAATGCTTGTGTCTCTTTCCAGTTTAGTTTGCAGCACTTTACTCTTTTCACTAAAATATGTCACTTCATACTTTGTGCTTTGTTTAATTGTGAGCGAACCTATCCATTTTACCACCCTCTCCTCTCCTGAAGACTGCCACTATTCTTGTACACCTGTTCAGACTGTTAATAAATCTAAATAATTATAAACTGCACACCTTAACGGTATCCTATCTTTCTGTATGCTTGCTATAGTTTTGATTGCTGACCACCAGAGAGCAGCAGCAAGCAACATAACGGTTCCTTTGAAGACAACACAAAAAGCTGGAGTAACTCAGCGGGACAGGCAGCATCTCTGGAGAGAAGGAATGGGTGACGTTTCGGGTTGAGACCCTTCTTCAGTTTGATTACTATGTTCCACATTAAAGCTCCAGCTAGTGGAAGAAACGAATGCTATTGGGAGAATTCCTTTTGCAAGTGGCATTCTTGAAAAGGATGCTCATTTAATGAAAACCTTATGCTGGAAATCTGCAAGGTAACAGAAAATGCAGGAGGCTAGCTTTCAGTCAGTGAATTGAATATAGGAGTTGGGGTGTCATGTTACAGCTGCATAAGATGTTGGTCAGGCCATATTTGGAATACTGTGTACAGTTCTGGTTGCCCTGCTGTAGGAAGCATGTTATTAAACTGGAAAGGGTGGAAAAAAAGATTTACAAGGATGTTACTGGGTCTGGAAGGTTTAACTTTATTTTAAGAAGATACTGCAGAGGCTGGTCTTTTTGCTGTGGGGCACAGGAGACTGAGGGGTTACCTTAAAAGAGGTTTTTAAATCATGAGGGGTATAGATAAGTCACAGTTTTCTTCCCGAGGGTAGGTATTGAGTAAAACCAGAGTGCACTGGTGTAAAATGAGAGGGGAACATTTTAAAAGGGATCTAAGGGTCAACATTTTCACACAGGGGATGGTGCATATTTCGAACAAGCTGCTAGGGAAATTGGTTGATGCAGGTACAATCATGACATTTAAAAAACACTGGACAGGTAAATGAATAACAAAGATTTGGATGGATGTGGGCTAGACAGGCAAATGGGATTAGCTTGGTTAGGCAACTCAGTCAGCAATGATGAGTCAGGCCAATGGGCCTATTTATGTACTGTGTATTCTGACTTAAAGCATGTGCAGGTCAGGCAGTAAGAGATATAAAGTTAACGTTTAGGGTGAGGTACCCTGCATGGTGTATAAAGAGCTGATCAGTATGGGAGAGAGACTCAGATACTGCATGTGCACCAGCATTGAACAAATCTTTCTTAGTCCCAGCATTTTCATTTCTTCTCATGTCAGGCCACTGGTCTGGCTTCCCTGTCTACTCAATCCCTTCTTAAATAGAGGGGTTACATTTGCTGCCCTCAATCTGTGGGAATAGTTTTGGTCATCTGGTTGCATATGTCCTGAAGTAGCATGGTGAGAACCTGTTGATAAACCTGACATAGAGCACTTTGCTATGTTATAAATGCAATATCAATGTGTTTTGCTGTTTTTACGAAAAAACTGAGAGAACATCACAGCTGATCAGATCAAGGGTGTACCCACTTATTCACTGAAGAAATGTGGCAGCTAGTTTAGGTACAGAAATATTTCCCAAACAATATTAAGATTAAATGTTTCAGTCTCTTACTTGAGTAACAAATTTGGAGTGAACTACCTGGTTTTCTTTTGGATACCACCATGGATATTAACCTCCCCAAACCTTGTGCATGACCTTTTTAAATGTCTTATTGGAAAGAGAAAGCCTCTGCTGATGCAATTCTTACTCAGCATGGACTTGGAGTGTCAGATGGATATGTAGTCAAATCTCTGGAGTGGGTTTTGAACCCACAACCTTCAGGGTCAGAATAGTACCCATTGAACCAATATTTAATTAAAAGGGGTTCTAATGCAATCCGAATAGGGAGATTTTCCAGAGAAATAACTTAATTCTCTACCTCCAGCACCTTCTGTGCTCCACATTGGATATTTCAAAATATACCTAAGAGAAATAAATGCTTCAGCAGAGAATGAAGGTTTTGTCAATCGGGTGAGGTGAGGAAGGCTGGCAGGAATTTGTGGAACATTAAACACCAGCAGAGACAAGCTGGCCGAATGCCTACACATATACTGGAAATTCAATGTAATTTATGAAATGCAAAGTTCTATGAAACAAGGTTTGATATATTATTTTTTAAATTAATTTTATTTAAATTTTAACAAAACACATACATGTTACAGCTCATCGTACCCAATGATACCTACATTATAAATTCGATTATACATTATAAATTCGATTATACATGTATTGTTCTGTATTATCTCCCCACCCACAACCCCCCTCCCCCCACCCCCCAGTTAGAAAAAAGAGGAAAAAGGAGAAGAAAGAAAGAAAAAAAAAAAAAAAAAAAGAAAGAAAGAAAGAAAGAAAGAAAGAAAGAAAGAAACCTGGAGACAAGAAGGAAACACTTCCGGCTAATTTCTTATTAAATTCTTTTTAAGGGTATCAAAACAATCCTGAAATTAAATATTTCCAATTCTTAATCCTAGTTTTAAAGTGAATGGGTTCCAAAGTTTCAAAAAGAAATCATATCTATTTCTCAGATTATAAGTAGCTTTTTCTAATGGGATACAACTACGCATTTCTGCATACCATCTTTCAATTCTTATTTCCTTATGATCTTTCCAAGTGACCGCTACACATTTTTTTGCTATTGCTATTGCTAATTTGAGAAATCTTTCCTGATATTTATCTAAAATTAATCTTGGTAATATTCCTTTAGTATCTCCCAATAAAAACAACCTTGAATCCAATGGTATGGTCTTATTCATCAATTGTTCCAAAAAGTTTTTTAGGTCTTTCCAAAAAGGAGTTACCTTCGGACATGCCCATGTGGAGTGTAAAAAAGTACCCACATCCTGGTTGCATCTAAAACAAATGTCAGGTAAATTTGGATTTAAATTGTTTAATTTTTTTGGAGTTAAATATAATTGATGTAAAAAATTATATTGTACTAAACTATATCTCACATTAATAGTATTTTTCATACTTTCTAAACACAATCTTTCCCAACTTGGTTCATGAATGCTAATATTCAGATCTGTTTCCCATCTTTGTCTTGATTTTTGAATTCCTGTCTGTGGACTAGATTTTTGTAATAATTTATACATTGAAGATATAATTGTTTTTGTTCCCTTGCCCTGAATCAGGGATTCAATTCCTCTAATTTGAAATAAAAACATTGAATTACCTAACTTTTCACTTAAAAAAGATTGTAGTTGATAATAGAAAAAAATACTGTTCCCTGGAATTTGATATTTGTTTCTCAATTGAGAAAATGTCAAAAAATTATTTCCTTCATAGCAATCTCCTATATGTTTAATACCCTTCTGTTCCCAGACTTGTAATATTTGATTATTCCAAGCAAATGGCAGTAATCTATTTTTTACTAATGGAGTTTTAGCTGTTAGAAAGAATCTTTTATCATTAGCTTTAACTGTTTTCAACAATATATTAATTAAATGTTTTAGCAAAGGTGACTCTTGATCCTTAACTAATAGCTTCGCTTCCCATTTATAGATAAATTCTTCTGGGCATAGTTCTTTTATTTTATCCATTTCAATTTTAACCCTTGCTGTTTTTCCACCCTCTTGATAAAAGGATGAAATAAAACTCATTTGTGCTGCCAGATAGTAATTTTTAAAATTTGGTAATTGCAGTCCACCTAATTCAAATTTCCATGTTAATTTTTCCATAGACACTCTTGGCATTTTACCTTTCCAAAGAAAATTTCTCACAATTTTATTCAATTCTTGAAAAAAATTATTTGGTAAAGGTATAGGCAGTGTTTGGAATAAATACTGTATCCTCGGAAAAATATTCATCTTAATACAGTTCACTCTCCTTAGCAATGTAATTGGAAGATTCATCCATTTCTTCAAGTCCTCATCTATTTTTTTAATTAGTGGTTTATAATTTAGTTTATACAGATTGTTTAACTTATTATCTACTTTAACCCCTAGGTACTTCATGCCTTCTTTTTGCCATTTAAACTGACTTTCTCTTTTACATTGATCATAATTACCTTCAAAAAGAGGCATTATTTCAGTTTTGTCTTTATTAATTTTGTATCCTGATACTTTCCCATATTCTTCCAGTCTGAAATATAATTTTCTTAAGGATTCCAATGGTCTAGTAAGACAAATTAAAACATCATCTGCAAATAAAGTAATTTTGTGATTTTCCTGATTAACTTTAAATCCTTCAATGTCTAAATCTGATCTTATTAGCTCTGCCAGAGGTTCAATGGCCAATACAAATAAAGCCGGTGACAAGGGACATCCCTGTCTACTAGATCTTTCCAAATTAAATGATTGAGAAGATTGGCCATTTGTCACCACTTTGGCTTTAGGTTGTTTATAAAGAGCTTTTACCCAGTGAAACCATTTCCCAATCCGTACTTCTCTAATACTTTAAATAAAAAATCCCATTCTAACCTGTCAAACGCCTTTTCAGCATCTAAAGCATCTAAAGGTTTGATATATTATTGAAGAAGAAAGGGGAATGGTAGAACATTTGCTCTGGATATAGGTTGTAATCTTTCCTGTAAGCACACAGAGTGTACAAACATTATCAGAGGTAACATTTATTTATTAATTTATATTTATTTAAATGTTTTCGAATTTAAAACAGAAAGATGTCATTTATCCCATTTGGTGTATGCCAGCTCCCTGAGCAATCCCATGCCTCCACTGATTGTCTCTATAATTCCCAACAACACTCCAGATTCTACTATGTGCTTATGTGCTAGGAGCAATTAGATTCACCAATTAATTTACTAATCCACAATGAGAAAGTCAACTGGGATGTGGGAAGATTCTGGAAACCCAGTGGAAATCCACACATTCACTCGAAGAACGTGTAAACACTGGGTCTCTTTGTTAGGGATCAACTTCAGGAGCTCCAACCGCAGGAGGTTCTACCGCCCCGATCGATGGAGCCTCGATCGCCCATTTGCGGGGGCTTTAATCGGCAACTGCAGGAGCTTCGATCGCCCCGACTGCGGATGTTTTGATCACCCCGACTGCAGGAGAAAAGGAGGAAGAAGGTAGAAGTTATTCGCCTTCCATCACAGTGGGGAATGTGAGGTCGCCGACAAACAAGATAGACGTACTGCCTGCACTAGGGGGAGACTCGGAGGGATTGCTGTGAGTGCAGGGATCTTGGTGTTTTGAGGGGACATCGCGCCATGAGAACATCCTGGAGTCTGGTGAGAGTGTGGACGGCTTCCCGAATGTTCGGGCGGGCAGGGACTGCAGAGAGAGTGACAGCTGTCGGTACAACTCTGGTCACATCATGGTGAAGGAGCATGTGTGTGGCCCGGACATTGAACTGATGGCTGTGGGTCTCCGCTTATGCTGTGTACCCCCAGGGATTCTCATACGCCGCTGTGGTGGCTGTTTATGTTTACATTTTTATGCAGTTTTGTATCTTGTTGCTTTTTCTGGTATGACTGTATGGTAAATCAAATTTCACTGTACATCGGTACACGTGACAATAAAGGACCATTGAACCATTGAACACTTAATAGTTAGCACCAGAGGTCAGGATAAAACCTAGATCATTGGCGCTGTGAAGCAGCAGGTAATGAGCTGTATCATTGTTCCATATTAATGTGATTTACTCATTGCTATCTATCAATTATTCCATTACACTGAAAAAAATCTCTCCTTTGCAAGCAAGATTGGATATATTGTACAACAGGTTCATCACATGACCAAAGTTGGACACAAAGTGCTGGTGTAACTGAATGGGTCAGTCATCATCTCTGGAGAAAAAGGAATGGGTGACGTTTCGGGTCAGGATCCTTCTTCAGACTGGAATTCTTGTCAGTCTGAAGAAATGTCCTGATCCAAAATGTCACCCATCCTTTTTCTCCAGAGATGCTAACTAATCCGCGGAGTTACACCAGAACTTTGTGTCTTCCTTTGATATAAACCAGCATCTGCAGTTCTTTATTTCTTCATCAGATGACCATCTCCTCCAGATTCTGTAATATCTATATTCTCAGTGGTTCACAGGTCATTTGCCCGTGAATTAGAAAGCTGAGGGATAAAATCCCACACCGGATCCATCACCTTGAATCCAAGATGGCATTTTACTTCAGCAAAACGTGCTCCTTTTTGGAGATGCCATTTTTCAATGAGTGTTGAACCAAGATTTTATCTGCTCTTTCTGGTGGAGTTGAACAGTTTCATGGTATTATTTTGAAGAAGAGCAGGAGAATTATCCCTGGCACCCTGGGGAGAAGGATTATTCCACAAAACACAACACAAAAATATGTGATCTGGATATTTATCACAAAGCCATTTGTGGGATCTTGATTTGCACATACAGCCCACTATATTTTTTCTGTATTACAATAGTGACAATGCTTCAAAAACATCGGCTATTGTGAAATATATACATTTTTGCTTTTTTCACATACAGCCTTGCTGTCTTCAGTAAAAATGGAATTGCTAAACTTTTGCATGTGCCTAAAAACAAGTTTTAACTCCTTGTTCTCAAAGGTGTCTGACTAGACAGCCTCAGAAGCAAATTGGACTTAAAGATATCAATGTGTTCGATACAAAAGTATTATTCAGATTACAGAGTAATTCATAAAGTCGTTTCTTCTTAATTTAAACAAATAGCTAGATTCCTCGGGGTGATTAGTGAATGCAGTCTGTATTTCCAGAGGAACCTGATTCTTGTAATACAGTATGGCCATATAATTTTCTAGCTGTTGAGAACACAGCTTAATCCAACTCCCAGTTCTTCATGACATTAAAGAAGTATTTCTTTGAAGTCCCCTTTGATTTGTTGTTTGTTATATCAGTGACGTCATTACACTTGCAATGACTGCTCCATGTGGAATAAACACGTCTTTGATCAGTCCCAGAACACACACGTGCTGCTCTAACAAGAACAAATTGTTGAATCTCAAGTGCGATGTTAACAATTTTATCTGAAGTATGAACAAAGTGCTGAATTGTCCCCATAATAATTCAACACCAATTGAAACTTTCGAAAACCTTATGAGTTCATTTCTGTTTGTTTCTGCTGCATCTGGGTTCTACTACCAATGTTCCTTCTGTCACCTTTAATTCTTTCCTTTATATTTGCAGGTTTAGTTGCAATGGTAACTCGTGTTTTCACTTCCATGGGAATTAAATGAAGAGACTATTGGGTGTGTGTTTCCAGGGGTTTGAAGATGCCAAGTGCTTCACTGAGACTTGGCGCATTATTTATTATTTATTCTCAGTCGGCATGTTCAAACACAGTGAATGAACCTGTGCAATTTGGCCTGTTACCAAATATTGATGGTTTGAGTGCAAACTGAAAATTGCATGATCACTTCATCTTTTCATACAATGCAGAAAGAGGCCATTTGGCCCATTGAATCCATTGCCAACTCACGGAGCATTATAACCCCCTCTTCCCCTCCCCTACACTCCCCCCATGCCCCCCCACCCCACTATTATTTTTCTTTCAACCTATATTTTTCTACCCACATTCCCATGCACTCTTCATATGTTCTGCAACTTATCTACGCACTAGAGAAATTTGAAGTAGTCGTTCAACCCATCAAACCTGCACATTTTTGGGATGTGTAAAGAAACTCTTGCAATTGCAGGGAGAACTCCACATAGACAGCACTGGACTGTTCCACCGTGAGGCAGTGCTAATAAAGCAGGCTACAGAATATCTGTGGAAAGAGGGCTGAAGTTAGTGTTTCAGGTTAATTATGTCTCATTAGCATAGGCAAATGCTGAAGATTTAGCTATTCATAAGTGAACAGAGTCAGGCAAATGTGGGTGAAGAGATAAGTAACAAACTCGGGGGTTTGTAATCTAGTGGAAGGCAAGGGAGAGTATCAAATGGAAGATAGACACAAAAAGCTGGAGAGGAATGGGTGACGTTTCGGGTCGAGACCCTTCTTTAGGCTGGTTAGGGATAAGGGAAATGAGAGATATAGATGGTGATGTGGAGAGATAAAGAACAACGAATGAAAGATATGCAAAAAAGTTACAATGTTAAAGGAAACAGGCCATTGTTAGCTGTTTGCAGGGTGAAAATGAGAAGCTACTGCGAACTTGGGTGGGGGAGGGATAGAGAGAAAGGGAATGCTGGGGCTACCTGAAATGAGAGAAATCAATATTAATACCAGTGGGCTGTAAGCTGCCCAAGCGAAATATGAGATGTTGTTCCTCCAATTTTGCGTTAAGCCTCACCCTGACAATGGAGGAGACCTAGGACAGAAAGGTCTGTGTAGGAATGGGAAGGAGAATTAAAGTGTCCAGCAACCGAGAGATCAGGTAGGTTCAGGCGGGCTGAGCGAAGGTGTTCCACGAAACGATCGCCCAGTCTGCGTTTGGTCTCGCTGACCTTATACATCGATCATCATAACTTTTTTTGCATATCTTTCATTCATTGTTTTTTTATCTCTCCTCATCACTGTCTATATCTCTCATTTCCCTTATCCCTAGCCAGTCTGAAGAAGGGTCTTGACCCGAAACGTCACCCATTCCTTCTCTCCAGAGATGCTGCCTGTCCTGCTGAGTTACTCCAGCTCTTTGTGCCTATCTTCAGTTTAAACCAGCATCTGCAGTTCCTTCTTACACTGATTATCAAATGTCAATTTATTTGTCACATACACATAAATGTGCAGTGAAATGAAAGATTATTGATGTATTGATGTATTGATGATACAATGTATTGATGATACAAGATAATGGGGCTAGAAGAGGTGTATTTTAGCTGTTTTATTTCTGAATTCCAGCATCTGCAGTTTGTTACCTCTGATTATATGAGTAACTTTTGATAACAAGAGCCCGTATTTATAAACATTTTGTTTTAGCTAGAAAAGACTCAAAGATGTTTCACAGGTGTTATCCGGCAAAACTTTACAATGAGTCAGGTAAGGAGATTGATGTACACTTGATTTCATAGATATAATATGAATAAAATTATCTCATAAAGGATGACAAAGGGCATGGACTTGAAATGTTTACTCTGGTTTTCTCTCTTCACAGAGACTGTGTGACCGGTAGCAGGTTTGCAGCCTTTTATGTTTTTATTTCACATTTCCAGTACCTGCAGGGTTTTTTGATTTAGACATGATCGCAGAACTAAAGCTTGGTTTTCACATATTAACAAACACATGTTTTCAGTTTAATTAAAAAGAAAGGCCATGGTTAATTCTGGTCTAATTTAAAATGTACTTCAGGAGAAAAATCCCATGTGATAGGTCATATGTAATCTTGACATAGGAGAGTTTTTCCAGTTACACATCTGCACGATGCCTATTCAAATTCCTGATGTTATTTTCTCATCAGAATAGATATAAAGAGTAAAGCAGCACAGATTTTTTATGGTTTCTTTCTACAAGGAAATGGATATAAAGGAAAGAAGCCAGGCAGAGCTTTGGGGAAGACCATTGGATTAGTAGGACTCCTTTAAAGCTGGACAATGGGCCAACATAGCCCCCTTCTGAGCAAAAGAGCAACAATAACCATCTCCAAATAATTACCCAGAGTATGAAATCACAAATAAATTATACTCAAATATATCCATGACAAAGGTATAGAAACTAAATACCTCAGCCAAAAAATAATTACTCTGTATCTTTAGAATTTTCCCTTTCCTCGAAAATGTGTAGTAGTTTCAAACCCCATGAAGTGAATGATCATTCTTTATACTTGCTGCATTTGGCAATGTTTTGGTCCTTCTGTACAATGTGATAGAGTACATGTGATAGAAGCTTTCAAATTATTTTATAAATCTATTTATCTTTGTTTTACAACCTTGCATTTGTGTTAAAATGTTCCCAGTGATTAGGTTGCATCTGGAGCAGTGAGCTATTGAGGGAAACAAATTGCTCTTTCCATTAAGGGCTGTACTGGGTCTGAGGAGAGAGCTGGGTGCAGACAGCACCACAAACCTCCTCCAATTAAACTCATTAATTTATTCTTTCATTACACGGTTTTTATTTAACATTTGTGCCACCAGAATGCCAAGATCAATTAATATCAAACTTTATGACAGTTTGCTAACGACCAATTTTCATTTGTTTCTGCATATAATATTCACATTTCTTCACTGTTTTGCTGCTAATTACTCTAAAATGCTCCTAGCTCCTTAATTTCTCTTTGACTAGATCAGTTTCTTTAATAATTCAGTAATAAATTGTTATTTGCCTTTATTAAGTCATTAATTCTCACTGAATACCACTGTTCAGAGACTGTTCAGAGCCAAGAGTTGGTTTGGCCATTGATTGAGCTCAAGGCTGATCTGTATCAGAACACCCTCCTCTGCTCCACCTCTTGTTTATTTGTGTCCACAACAGCACAATTAATAGAACTGCTGCCTCACAGTGTTGGTGACCCAAGTTCAATTCTGACTGGAACTTGCGTGTTAGCAAATTTAGAAATATTACTTTTGGTCCCCGGCAGCCAAACCGTTGACATAGATTGTGAACATCTGGGACCCATGCACAGTTCCTCCAATACCTCACTGCTAATCTGTGAAGGACTTGTTCATTTTCTGTCTGTTAAGCAAGTCTCAATCAATGCCAGTACATTAACTTAAATTCCATGTGCTGTAACCTTGATTGCCAACCTCCTGTGCAGACATCATGGAAAACCTTTAGAAAATACAATTACACCACATTTACCAGTTTCCCTTTATCTACTCTAATGGATACATCTTCAAGGATATCCAATAGATTGGTCAAACATGATTCCCTTTTCATAACTTCCCCTTCCATAGGGCAGCGCAGTGGCACTGCAGTAGAGTTACTGCCGAGCAGTGCCAGAGACCCGGGTTCGATCCTGATTATGGGTGTTGTCTCTACGGAGTTTTACATTCTCCCTATGTGGGTTTTCTCCATGTGCTCCAGTTTCCGCCCACACTCCAGAACCATAAAGGTTTGTAGGTTAATTGGCTTTGGTAAAATTGTAAATGGGCCCTAGTGTGTGCGATAGTATTAGAGTACAGGGGGTCGCTGGTTGGCACGGACCCATTGGGCCAAGAGACCTGGTTCAACGCTGTATCTTTAAACTAAACTAATCTTCTGCTGATTCTGCACAATCAAGTAATTTTTTTGTAAGTTTATCCATTAGAGTAGTCAGTCTTTGCAGAATAGTAAAACAACTTCCCAATCTCCTGGCTTCTTTCTCCAGAAACTTTACAAATGTTTTAGTTTGATCAATACTAACTTTAATTCCTCCTATAATGTGCATATGGACATTATTTCCTGTTGCGTCTCTGAACATTAAATGAATGTATATTGTTGCAGGTCATGAATTATCTCCTTAAACACGAGCCATTGCTTGCCCACTGACGGACCCTGTAATATAGTTTCCCTCTTGCCTCCAGCCATCCTTCTTCCTACACCCTCTTACTTTTCCTTCTTTAGATTGAAATGGTGGTTTCAGATTGAATTATATGTCTTTTGTACCTAATATACAATTCCATTATGTTATATTCACATTTTCATAGCATATACTTTATATCAAGATAGTCAACTAACCCTTTCTCCTTGCCCTGTAGTAGAACAAAATAGTCTGCTCAGCTCCTTCCTCAACCAACAGGTCTAGAAATCTAAATCCATTTTTTTTAAGAACTGCAGATGTTGGAGATCTGAAATAAAAGCAGAAAATGTTATATTTGCCTGCTGCCTTTGTTTGCATAATCTGGCCTGCTGGACACAGTTTCACCCTATCACAGAAATTCCCTTTATTCCATCCATCACTTTCCCCACCTTCTCTATCACCCAAGCTAACTTATTTCTCCAGTCTGATGAAAGGTCCCAATCTGAAACATCAGCGATCCACGTTCTCCATGACCCTGACCTGCTGAGTTACTCCAACAGTTTGTGTATTTGTTTTGGTAAACCAGCATCTGCAGTTCCTTACTTCTAACTTATTTTTCTCTTTGCCAGTTCCGGTGAATGGTCTCGGATTTGAAATGTTAACTGTTTCTCTTTCCACAGATTTTTTTCTGACATGCTGAGTTTTTCCAACATTTTCTAGTATACAGTATAAACATTGCTGTAATTTCTACATGGTGAAACCAAAATATATAAAAATTGCCTTTATTAAAATCTGACAATGTGCACTTTAACCACGTGTGATTTTTTCTATTACAAATCTCAAATTGTGGAGTACAGAGGCAATTAAATAAATGATGGGTCTGTCCCAAACATTATGGAGGGCATTGTAGAAATTCATCCACATCCCAGAAATTCATCCTTTTATGCTGTTAGCATAATTCTTCTTGTCCAGTCTAAATGGCGATTAAAGTCCCACAGGGTTACTCTATAGCTCTATTACATGTAGCTTTAATTTCCTCGTTTGCACTGTTCTAAATTACTTCTAAAATCGAGAAATCTGTTGGCAGCACTGTCTGGCTCATTTGCTTAGCACCACTCAAATTGATTTAAATTCAAGGCCTGTTTAACTATTGTCCTGATATCTTCCCTTATTGAAAGTGATCCCCTATTCTCTCCACAAAATGCTGGAGTAACTCAGCAGGTCAGGCAGCATCTGGCTCACCCCCTATTTTCTTGTTGCCCATCCTTCCTAAATATTAAATAGCCTAGAATATTTAATTCCTAGGTTTGGTCAATGTCCAGCCATGGTTCATAATTCATTTGCTGTACTGGAAAATCCATTCACGCCTCCACTTTGGAAAGCTCTGCTTTGGCTGAACTTTTCACTCACTTCCTCTTGTGGAATGAAAAGAGGTGGAATTAATACCATTGAAATATCTTGGCGGGGGTCCAAGCTGTAACAAACTATCAGAGATTTAGGTATTGTTGAATGGAAACTACTACTATAAATTTTCAGTTACTGGAAATAAATTTTCCTTTCGAGACACAGAAGAAACAAAATTATGATGATTATTTCAACGTTAAAAAAATTGTGTTTCTTATTAACTTAGTGGATACAGCAGTGGTGTCAATGGAGGATTAACACTGAGAAAATAGTTTTGAGCGCGTGAGAATGACATATTGGGAAAATAATTCATATTTTGAATAAATCTATCTTCTATCTATCTATTCTATCTATCTATCTATCTATCTATCTATATACTACTAAAACTCAGATCTTGTGTTATATATATATGTATGCGCGTAACAGCGGTGCGCGTAACAGCGGTTTCTCTGATTTCGTCAAAACGGTGAACCGTAGCGCCACGATTTTTGCACCGCCTTAATCACCACGCGGTTATCTGCTGGAAAATTGTTTTTTATTTAATTCGGTCGCATGTTTTTTAAGTTACAGAGGTATTAAAGCGCTTCCCCCCCCCCCCCTAAATTATAGGGGGCGCTGTGGTGCGGATTTAGTTTTCAGCTTGTGGCTTGTGACGGCTACATTGTTTCGAAAAGTTTCCAGAAAAGGATTTAGTTTTCAGCTTGTGACGGCTACATTGTTTCGAAAAGTTTCCAGAAAAGCGCTGATTGTTTTGTTATTGCAAGTCAAGTCAAGTCAAGTCAAGTCAATTATATTTGTATAGCACATTTAAAAACAACCCATGTTGACCAAAGTGCTGCACATCTGATTAGGAAAAAAAAAAAAAAGGTTATAGTGGTCACTTGACATACACAGATCAGGAGGACGGGCCCAACGGGCACACTTGGAGAGTAAGAGTGGGGCTGGGGGAGGAGAGAATGGGGGGGTGTGGGGACGGGCCCAACGGGCCCGCTTTGAACGGGCACACTTGTTAGGGTGCAGATTTAGTCTTCAGCTTGTGACGGCTACATTGTTTCGAACATTGTTTCGAAAAGTTTTCAAGTTCTGTTTTTTGTTATTGCAAGTCAAGTCAAGTCAAGTCAAGTCAAGTCAAGTCAAGTCAATTATATTTGTATAGCACATTTAAAAACAACCCACGTTGACCAAAGTGCTGCACATCTGATTAGGAAAAAAAAAAGAAGGAAGTTATAGTGATACACAGATCAGGAGGACGGGCCCAACGGGTAAGAGTGGGGCTGGGGGAGGAGAGAATGGGGGGTGTGGGGACGGGCCCAACAGGCCCGCTTTGAACGGGCACACTTGTTCTAGTATACTATTAAAACTCAGATCTTGTGTATTTTTTGGGGGTTTGACCTTGTATGCACGTAACAACGGTTTCTCTGATTTTGTCAAAACGGTGAACCGTAGCGCCACGATTTTTGCACCACCTTAATCACCACACGGTTATCTGCTGGAAAATTATTTTTTATTTAATTCGGTCGCATGTTTTTTAAGTTACAGAGGTTTTAAAGCGCTCCCCCCCCCCCCCCTAATTTATAGAGGGCGCTGTGGTGCGGATTTATTGAAGGTCTTCAGCTTGTGATGTCACAATGCCCCTGTGAGATGGGTGCAACATTGTTGCGAACAGCGTGTGACGTCACAATGGACAAGCAGCTGCTATTGGGTGTCTACTCTTTACAAATTTACATTTTTTTATGAGAAGCACTTGGTCAAGTCAAGTCAATTTTATTTGTATAGCACATTTAAATACAACCCACGTTGACCAAAGTGCTGTACATCTGATTAGGTACTAAGGAAAAAAATGAAACATACAGTGGCACGCAAACAGTTCACAGCACCTCCTCAATGAGCCTCAAACGCGAGGGAGTAGAAATAGGTTTTGAGCCTGGACTTAAAGGAGTGGATGGAGGGGGCAGTTCTGATGGGGAGAGGGATGCTGTTCCACAGTCTAGGAGCTGCAACCGCAAAAGCTCGGTCACCCCTGAGCTTAAGACCGGAAGCTTAGTGACCGGAAATTTTGTGAAAAGACACTGAGAGTGTGTCTGGGGGAGAGAGATTGTTGCGGAGGGGGCTTGGTGGTGGGGGGAAAGAGGGGTACTGGGAAAAGGGGAGGTCCCCCTTCCCCCCTCAACCCCTTCCTCCCCCCTCCTTCCCACCTCCACCCCCACTCCCTCCTAAAACTCCTCCTCCCTCCCCAACTCCCTCCATCCCTCCCTCCCCCTCTCCCTTCCCCCTCCCCTCTCCCCTCCCCCTCCCTCCCCCTCCCTCCCCCTCCCCCCCTACCCCTCTCCCTCCCCTCCCCCCTCCCTCACCCTCCACACCTCCCTCCTCCCTCCCTCCCCTTACCCCCCCCCCAATCCCCTACCGGTTACAATGGAAACCCTACGAAGACGGGCCCAACGGGGAAAGAGGGGTACTGGGAAAAGGGGAGGTCCCCCTCCCCCCTCCCCTCCCCCCTCACTCCCCCACCACCCCTACCACCCTCCCTCCCCTCCCTCCCCCTTCCCCCCTCCCCTCCACCCCTCCCTCCCTCCCTCCCTTCCCTGCCTCCCCTCCTCCCGGTTACAATGGAAACCCTACGAGGACGGGCCCAACGGGGAAAGAGGGCTACTGGGAAAAGGGGAGGTCCCCCTCCCTCCCCACTTGCCCCCTCCCCTCCCCCTCCCTCCCCCTCCCTCCCCCTCCCCCCCTACCCCTCTCCCTCCCCTCCCCCCTTCCCCCTCCCCTCCCTCCCCCTCCCCTCCCCCTCCACACCTCCCTCCTCCCTCCCTCCCCTTACCCCCCCCCCACTCCCCTCCCGGTTACAATGGAAACCCTACGAAGACGGGCCCAACGGGGAAAGAGGGGTACTTGGAAAAGGGGAGGTCCCCCTCCCTCCCCCTCCCTCCCCCTCCCCTCCCCCTCCCTCCCCCTCCCTCCCCCTCCCCCCCTACCCCCCTCCCTCCCCTCTCCCTCCCCCTCCCCCCTTCCCTCCCCCCTCCCCTCCCCCTCCCTCCCCCTCCCCTCCTACCTCCCTTCCCTGCCTCCCCTCCTCCCGGTTACAATGGAAACCCTACGAGGACGGGCCCAACGGGGAAAGAGGGCTACTGGGAAAAGGGGAGGTCCCCCTCCCTCCCCACTTCCCCCTCCCCTCCCCCCTCCCTCCCTCCCCCCTCCCTCCCCCCCCTATCCCGCCTCCCCTCTCCCTCCCCCCTCCCCCCCTTCCCCCCTCCCCTCCCCCCTCCCCTCCCCCCTCCCCTCCTCCCTCCACACCTCCCTCCTCCCTCCCCTCCTCCCGGTTACAATGGAAACCCTACGAGGATGGGCCCAACGGGGAAAGAGGGGTACTGGGAAAAGGGGAGGTCCCCCTCCCTCCCCCTCCCTCCCTACCCCCTCCCTCCCCTCCACAATGCCCCTGTGAGATGGGTGATACATTGTTGCGAATACAGATCGCCGTGAGAAGCACTTGGTCAAGTCAAGTCAAGTCAATTTTATTTGTATAGCACATTTAAAAACAACCCACGTTAATGTTGTACTAAGGAAAAAAATGAGATATACAGTGGCACGCAAACAGTTCACAGTACCTCCTCAATAACGCTAGGGAGTAGAAATAGGTTTTGAGCCTGGACTTAAAGGAGTGGATGGAGGGGGCAGTTCTGATGGGGAGAGGGATGCTGTTCCACAGTCTAGGAGCTGCAACCGCAAAAGCTCGGTCACCCCTGAGCTTAAGACCGGAAGCTTAGTGACCGGAAATTTTGTGAAAAGACACTGAGAGTGTGTCTGGGGGAGAGAGATTGTTGCGGAGGGGGCTTGGTGGTGGGGGGAAAGAGGGGTACTGGGAAAAGGGGAGGTCCCCCTTCCCCCCTCAACCCCTTCCTCCCCCCTCCTTCCCACCTCCACCCCCACTCCCTCCTAAAACTCCTCCTCCCTCCCCAACTCCCTCCATCCCTCCCTCCCCCTCTCCCTTCCCCCTCCCCTCTCCCCTCCCCCTCCCTCCCCCTCCCTCCCCCTCCCCCCCTACCCCTCTCCCTCCCCTCCCCCCTCCCTCACCCTCCACACCTCCCTCCTCCCTCCCTCCCCTTACCCCCCCCCCAATCCCCTACCGGTTACAATGGAAACCCTACGAAGACGGGCCCAACGGGGAAAGAGGGGTACTGGGAAAAGGGGAGGTCCCCCTCCCCCCTCCCCTCCCCCCCTCACTCCCCCACCACCCCTACCACCCTCCCTCCCCTCCCTCCCCCTTCCCCCCTCCCCTCCACCCCTCCCTCCCTCCCTCCCTTCCCTGCCTCCCCTCCTCCCGGTTACAATGGAAACCCTACGAGGACGGGCCCAACGGGGAAAGAGGGCTACTGGGAAAAGGGGAGGTCCCCCTCCCTCCCCACTTGCCCCCTCCCCTCCCCCTCCCTCCCCCTCCCTCCCCCTCCCCCCCTACCCCTCTCCCTCCCCTCCCCCCTTCCCCCCTCCCCTCCCTCCCCCTCCCCTCCCCCTCCACACCTCCCTCCTCCCTCCCTCCCCTTACCCCCCCCCACTCCCCTCCCGGTTACAATGGAAACCCTACGAAGACGGGCCCAACGGGGAAAGAGGGGTACTTGGAAAAGGGGAGGTCCCCCTCCCTCCCCCTCCCTCCCCCTCCCCTCCCCCTCCCTCCCCCTCCCTCCCCCTCCCCCCCTACCCCCCTCCCTCCCCTCTCCCTCCCCCTCCCCCCTTCCCTCCCCCCTCCCCTCCCCCTCCCTCCCCCTCCCCTCCTACCTCCCTTCCCTGCCTCCCCTCCTCCCGGTTACAATGGAAACCCTACGAGGACGGGCCCAACGGGGAAAGAGGGCTACTGGGAAAAGGGGAGGTCCCCCTCCCTCCCCACTTCCCCCTCCCCTCCCCCCTCCCTCCCTCCCCCCTCCCTCCCCCCCCTATCCCGCCTCCCCTCTCCCTCCCCCCTCCCCCCCTTCCCCCCTCCCCTCCCCCCTCCCCTCCCCCCTCCCCTCCTCCCTCCACACCTCCCTCCTCCCTCCCCTCCTCCCGGTTACAATGGAAACCCTACGAGGATGGGCCCAACGGGGAAAGAGGGGTACTGGGAAAAGGGGAGGTCCCCCTCCCTCCCCCTCCCTCCCTACCCCCTCCCTCCCCTCCACAATGCCCCTGTGAGATGGGTGATACATTGTTGCGAATACAGATCGCCGTGAGAAGCACTTGGTCAAGTCAAGTCAAGTCAATTTTATTTGTATAGCACATTTAAAAACAACCCACGTTAATGTTGTACTAAGGAAAAAAATGAGATATACAGTGGCACGCAAACAGTTCACAGTACCTCCTCAATAACGCTAGGGAGTAGAAATAGGTTTTGAGCCTGGACTTAAAGGAGTGGATGGAGGGGGCAGTTCTGATGGGGAGAGGGATGCTGTTCCACAGTCTAGGAGCTGCAACCGCAAAAGCTCGGTAACCTCTGAGCTCGGTCCCCCATCCACGAAGGGGGACTGGGGAGGGGGACAACAGGGGTTGTTGCGGAGGGGGCTTGGTGGTGGGGGAAAGAGGGGTACTGGGAAAAGGGGAGGTCCCCCTTCCCCCCTCAACCCCATCATCCCCCCTCCTTCCCACCTCCATCCCCACTCCCTCCCCCCTCCTCCCCCTCCCTCCCCAACTCCCTCCCCCCTCCCTCCCCACCTCCCTCACCCCTCCCCTCCTAACTCCCCACCTCCCTCCTTCCCTCCATCCCTCCCTCCCCCAATCCCTCCCCCCTCCCTCCACCCTTCCATCCCTCTCCCCCTCCCCCCTCCTTCCACCCTCCCTCCCCCCTCCCGGTTACAATGGAAATCCTACGGGGACGGGCCCAACGGGGAAAGAGGGGTACTGGGAAAAGGGGAGGTCCCCCTCCCTCCACGTTCCCCCCTCCCTCCCCCTCCCCCCTACCCACCTCCCTCCCCTCCTCCCTCCACACCTCCCTCCCTCCCTCCCTCCCCCTTCCCTCCCTCCCCTCCCGGTTACAATGGAAACCCTACGAGGACGGGCCCAATGGGGAAAGAGGGGTACTGGGAAAAGGGGAGGTCCCCCTCCCTCCCCTTCCCCCTTCCCCCCTCCCCTCCACCCCTCCCTCCCCCTCCCCCCCTACCCCTCTCCCTCCCCCCCTTCCCCCCTCCCTCCCCCTCCCCTACTCCCTCCACACCTCCCTCCTCCCTCCCTCCCCCTTCCCTCCCTCCCCTCCTCCCGGTTACAATGGAAACCCTACGAGGACGGGCCAACGGGGAAAGAGGGGTACTGGGAAAAGGGGAGGTCCCCCTCCCTCCCCCTCCCCCTCCCTCCCCCCCTCCCTCCCCTCTCCCTCCCCTTCCCCCTCCCCCTACCCCCCTCCCTCCCCCTCCCCCCTACCCCACTCCCTCCCCTCTCCCTCCCCCCTCCCCCCTTCCCCCCTCCACACCTCCCTCCTCCCTCCCCCTTCCCTCCCCCCACTCCCCTCCCGGTTACAATGGAAACCCTACGAGGACGGGCCCAACGGGGAAAGAGGGGTACTGGGAAAAGGGGAGGTCCCCCTCCCTCCTCCCCTCTCCCCTCCCTCTCCCCCCCTACCCTTCCCCCTCCCCCCCTTCCCCCTCCCCTCCCCCCTCCCTCCCCCTCCCCTCCTCCCTCCACACCTCCCTCCTCCCTCCCTCCCCCTTCCCTCCCTCCCCTCCTCCCGGTTACAATGGAAACCCTACGAGGACGGGCCCAATGGGGAAAGAGGGGTACTGGGAAAAGGGGAGGTCCCCCTCCCTCCCCCCTCCCTCCCACCCTACCCACCTCCCTCCCCTCTCCCTCCCCCTCCCCTCCCCTACCCCCCCTCTACCCTCTACCTTCCCCCTCCCCTCCCCCCTCCCTCCCCCCTCCCTCCCCCTCCCTCCCCCTCCCCCCCTACCCCTCTCCCTCCCCTCCCCCCCTCCCCTCCCCCCTCCCTCACCCTCCACACCTCCCTCCCTCCCTCCCCTTACCCCCCCCAATCCCCTACCGGTTACAATGGAAACCCTACGAAGACGGGCCCAACGGGGAAAGAGGGGTACTGGGAAAAGGGGAGGTCCCCCTCCCCCCTCCCCTCCCCCCTCACTCCCCCCTCCCTCCCCCTCCCCCCCTACCCCCCTCCCTCCCCCCCCTCCCCCCCTCCCTTCCCTGCCTCCCCTCCTCCCGGTTACAATGGAAACCCTACGAGGACGGGCCCAACGGGGAAAGAGGGCTACTGGGAAAAGGGGAGGTCCCCCTCCCTCCCCACTTCCCCCCTCCCCTCCCCCTCCCCCCCCTACCCCTCTCCCTCCCCTCACCCCCCTTCCCCCCTTCCCTCCCTCCCCCTCCCCTCCCCCTCCACACCTCCCTCCTCCCTCCCTCCCCTTACCCCCCCCACTCCCCTCCCGGTTACAATGGAAACCCTACGAAGACGGGCCCAACGGGGAAAGAGGGGTACTTGGAAAAGGGGAGGTCCCCCTCCCTCCCCCTCCCTCCCCCCTCCCTCCCCCTCCCCCTAACCCCCTCCCTCCCCTCCCCCTCCCCCCTTCCCTCCCCCCTCCCCTCCCTCCCCCTCCCCTCCTACCTCCCTTCCCTGCCTCCCTCCACACCTCCCTCCTCCCTCCCTCCCCCTTCCCTCCCTCCCCTCCTCCCGGTTACAATGGAAACCCTACGAGGATGGGCCCAACGGGGAAAGAGGGGTACTGGGAAAAGGGGAGGTCCCCCTCCCTCCCCCTCCCTCCCTACCCCCCTCCCTCCCCTCTCCCTCCCCCGTCCCCCCTTCCCCCCTCCCCTCCCCTCCCACCCTCCCTCCCCCTCCCCTCCTCCCTCCACACCTCCCTCCTCCCCTTCCCTCCCTCCCCTCCTCCCGGTTACAATGGAAACCCTACGAGGACAGGCACAACGGGGAAAGAGGGGTACTGGGAAAAGGGGAGGTCCCCCTCCCTCCCCCTCCCTCCCTACCCCCCTCCCTCCCCTCTCCCTCCCCCGTCCCCCCTTCCCCCCTCCCCTCCCCGCCCCCCCTCCCTCCCCCTCCCCTCCTCCCTCCACACCTCCCTCCTCCCCTTCCCTCCCTCCCCTCCTCCCGGTTACAATGGAAACCCTACGAGGACAGGCACAATGGGGAAAGAGGGGTACTGGGAAAAGGGGAGGTCCCCCTCCATCACCCTTCCCCTCCCCCCTCCCTCCCCCTCCCCCCTACCCCTCTCCCTCCCCCCTCCCCCCCCCTTCCCCCCCTCCATCCCCCTCCCCTCCTCCCTCCACACCTCCCTCCTCCCTCCCTCCCCCTTTCCTCCCTCCCCTCCTCCCGGTTACAATGGAAACCCTACGAGGACGGGCCCAACGGGCACACTTGTGCTAGTCTATCTATCTATATACTACTAAAACTCAGATCTTGTGTTATATATATATGTATGCGCGTAACAGCGGTTTCTCTGATTTCGTCAAAACGGTGAACCGTAGCGCCACGATTTTTGCACCGCCTTAATCACCACGCGGTTATCTGCTGCAAAATTGTTTTTTATTTAATTCGGTCGCATGTTTTTTAAGTTACAGAGGTTTTAAAGCACTCCCCCCACTACTAAAACTCAGATCTTGTGTTATATATATATGTATGCGCGTAACAGCGGTTTCTCTGATTTCGTCAAAACGGTGAACCGTAGCGCCACGATTTTTGCACCGCCTTAATCACCACGCGGTTATCTGCTGCAAAATTGTTTTTTATTTAATTCGGTCGCATGTTTTTTAAGTTACAGAGGTTTTAAAGCACTCCCCCCCCCCCCCTAAATTATAGGGGGCGCTGCGGTGCAGATTTAGTCTTCAGCTTGTGACGGCTACATTGTTTCGAACATTGTTTCGAAAAGTTTTCAAGTTCTGTTTTTTGTTATTGCAAGTCAAGTCAAGTCAAGTCAAGTCAATTATATTTGTATAGCACATTTAAAAACAACCCACGTTGACCAAAGTGCTGCACATCTGATTAGGAAAAAAAAAAGAAGGAAGTTATAGTGATACACAGATCAGGAGGACGGGCCCAACGGGTAAGAGTGGGGCTGGGGGAGGAGAGAATGGGGGGTGTGGGGACGGGCCCAACGGGCCCGCTTTGAACGGGCACACTTGTTGGAAAATTGTTTTTTATTTAATTCGGTCGCATGTTTTTTAAGTTACAGAGGTATTAAAGCGCTTCCCCCCCCCCCTAAATTATAGGGGGCGCTGTGGTGCGGATTTAGTTTTCAGCTTGTGGCTTGTGACGGCTACATTGTTTCGAAAAGTTTCCAGAAAAGGATTTAGTTTTCAGCTTGTGACGGCTACATTGTTTCGAAAAGTTTCCAGAAAAGCGCTGATTGTTTTGTTATTGCAAGTCAAGTCAAGTCAAGTCAAGTCAATTATATTTGTATAGCACATTTAAAAACAACCCATGTTGACCAAAGTGCTGCACATCTGATTAGGAAAAAAAAAAAAAAGGTTATAGTGGTCACTTGACATACACAGATCAGGAGGACGGGCCCAACGGGCACACTTGGAGAGTAAGAGTGGGGCTGGGGGAGGAGAGAATGGGGGGGTGTGGGGACGGGCCCAACGGGCCCGCTTTGAACGGGCACACTTGTTAGGGTGCAGATTTAGTCTTCAGCTTGTGACGGCTACATTGTTTCGAACATTGTTTCGAAAAGTTTTCAAGTTCTGTTTTTTGTTATTGCAAGTCAAGTCAAGTCAAGTCAAGTCAAGTCAAGTCAATTATATTTGTATAGCACATTTAAAAACAACCCACGTTGACCAAAGTGCTGCACATCTGATTAGGAAAAAAAAAAGAAGGAAGTTATAGTGATACACAGATCAGGAGGACGGGCCCAACGGGTAAGAGTGGGGCTGGGGGAGGAGAGAATGGGGGGTGTGGGGACGGGCCCAACGGGCCCGCTTTGAACGGGCACACTTGTTCTAGTCTATCTATATACTATTAAAACTCAGATCTTGAATATATATATATATATTCCACTGATGTCGGCTGAATACGGCAATTCCGGCAAAACGGTGAACCGTAGCGCCACGATTTTTGTACCGCCTTAATCAGCATGCGGTTCGGACGCATATTTTTTAAGTTACAGAGGTTTAAAAGTGCTGCCCCCCCTGATTTATCGAAGTTTTGACAGAAGGGGGGCGCTGCGCTGCGGATTTATTCTTCATTGTGATGTCACAATGCCCCTGTGAGATGAACTCGAGCAGACCCCCCTCCCCCCCCCCCGTGGTTTTCAGCGTGTGACGCCACAATGCCCCTGTGCCCCTCCCTCCCCCTTCCCCCCTCCCCCTCCCCTACCTCCCTCCTCCCTCCCCCTCCCCCCCTTCCCCTCTCCCTCCCCCCTCCCCCCCTTCCCCCCTCCCCTCCCCCTCCCCTCCTCCCTCCACACCTCCCTCCTCCCTCCCTCCCCCTTCCCTCCCTCCCCTCCTCCCGGTTACAATGGAAACCCTACGAGGACGGGCCCAACGGGGAAAGAGTGGTACTGGGAAAAGGGGAGAGCCCCCTCCCTCCCCCCTCCCTTCCCCTCCCCCCCCTTCCCTCCCCCCTCCCTCCCCCCTCACCCCTACCCCCTCACTCCCCCCTCCCCCCCTTCCCCCCTCCCCTCCCCACCTCCCTCCCCCTCCCCTCCTCCCTCCACACCTCCCTCCTCCCTCCCTCCCCCTTCCCTCCCTCCCCTCCTCCCGGTTACAATGGAAAACCTACGAGGACGGGCCCAACGGGGAAAGAGGGGTACTGGGAAAAGGGGAGGTCCCCCTCCCCCTTCCCCCCTCCCTCCCACCCCCTCCCCCCTCCCCTCCCCTCCCCTCCCCTCTCCCTCCCCTTCCCCCCACCTCTGCCCCCTTCCTCCCCCCTCCTCTCCCCCCCTCCTCTCCCCCCCCTCTCCTCTCCCCCCCTCTCCTCTCCCCCCTCTCCTCTCCCCCCCTCTCCTCTCCCCCTCTCCTCTCCCCCCCTCTCCCCTCCCCCTTCCCTCCCCCCTCCCCCTCCCTTCCCCCTCCCTTTCCCCTCCCTTCCCCCCCTTCCCCCCTCCCTTACACCCTCCCTCCCCCTCTCCTCCCCTCTCCCCCCTCCCTCCCTCCCCACTCTCCTCTCCTCCCTACCTCATCCCTCCCTCCCTCCCTTCCCCGCAGCGCTGACCGCCGGGAAGTGTAGTCGCCGTCGCCTCTCCCGCTTCTGCTCTATAGATAAGATTAATTTCTTTTTCAACAAAGAATGCTGTTTATTTTAAAGTAAAATAGACACCTCTCCTCTCCCCTCCCCCCTCTCCTCTCCCCCCTCTCCTCTCCCCGCTCCTCTCCCCCTCCTCCCCCCTCCTCCCTCCCTCCCCCCTCCCACCCCTCCCACCCCTCCCCCCCCTCCCCCCTCCTCTCCCCCCCCTCCCCTCCTCTCCCCCCCCCTCCTCTCCCCCTCCTCTCCCCCTCCTCTCCCCCCCCTCCTCTCCCCCCCCTCCTCTCCCCCTCCTCCTCTCCCCGAAGCGGAAGTGTAGTCGCCGTCGCCTCTCCCGCTGTTTGATTTCATTTATAACAAAGACATTTATTTAAAATGAGGAATGTGATTTTCATTAAGTTTGATTTTATTTATTTTAAAAAAGCTGCTGCTCTATAGATAAGTTTATTTCCTTTTCAACAAAGAACGCTGTTTATTTTAAAGTAAAAACGCGGTTTTTTTCATTGGGTTTCATCCTCCCTGTTAGCGCCCGATTGGTTGGGTCTTTACGTGGGGTACAGTGATTGGCTCTACCATCCCTGTTAGCACCCGATTGGCTGGGTCTGTACGTGGGGTGCAGTGATTGGCTCCACCCTCCCTGTTAGCGCCCGATTGGCTGGGTCTCTACGTGGGGTGCAGTGATTGGCTCCAACCTCACACTCGATGTGGGTGGAGCAGTTGATTTGAACTGACACCAACTGCCGTAACCAACAGTCCACCGTGCTGCTGCTGGTTGAGGACAGGCTCCAGCATCGCTCAGGAGGGCAGTTTAATCCAAATACAGAAAGAATATTTATAGATAAGTTTCTTATCCAACAGAAAAATTACTTTTATTTTAAACGGTACGAGATTTCCATTGCACTTAATTTTATTTTTAAAAAAAGATAAAAGACAGAGATTTCATAGATAAGTTTACTTTCTTTTTTAACAAAAGAACATTTATTTCACATAAGTTTAATTTCATTTATAACAAAGACATAAGCTGCTGCTCTATAGATAAGTTTAATTTCTTTTTCAACAAAGGATGCTGTTTATTTTAGAGTAAAATAGGCCCCTCTCCTCTCTCCCCCCCTCTCCTCTCCTCTCTCCCCCCCTCTCCTCTCCTCTCTCCCCCCCTCTCCTCTCCTCTCCCCCCTCTCCTCTCCCCCTCTCCTCTCCCCCCTCTCCTCTCCCCCCTCCCCCCTCTCCCCTCTCCCCTCTCCTCTCCCCCTCTCCTCTCCCTCACCCCTACCCCCTCACCCCTCCCCCCCTCCCCCCTACGAAGACGGGCCCAACGGGGAAAGAGGGGTACTGGGAAAAGGGGAGGTCCCCCTCCCCCCTCCCCTCCCCCCCTCACTCCCCCACCACCCCTACCACCCTCCCTCCCCTCCCTCCCCCTTCCCCCCTCCCCTCCACCCCTCCCTCCCTCCCTCCCTTCCCTGCCTCCCCTCCTCCCGGTTACAATGGAAACCCTACGAGGACGGGCCCAACGGGGAAAGAGGGGTACTGGGAAAAGGGGAGGTCCCCCTCCCTCCCCACTTGCCCCCTCCCCTCCCCCTCCCTCCCCCTCCCTCCCCCTCCCCCCCTACCCCTCTCCCTCCCCTCCCCCCTTCCCCCCTCCCCTCCCTCCCCCTCCCCCTCCACACCTCCCTCCTCCCTCCCTCCCCTTACCCCCCCCCCACTCCCCTCCCGGTTACAATGGAAACCCTACGAAGACGGGCCCAACGGGGAAAGAGGGGTACTTGGAAAAGGGGAGGTCCCCCTCCCTCCCCCCTCCCCCCTCCCTCCCTCCCCCTCCCCCCTACCCCCCTCCCTCCCCTCTCCCTCCCCCCTCCCCCCTTCCCTCCCCCCTCCCCTCCCCCTCCCTCCCCCTCCCCTCCTACCTCCCTTCCCTGCCTCCCCTCCTCCCGGTTACAATGGAAACCCTACGAGGACGGGCCCAACGGGGAAAGAGGGCTACTGGGAAAAGGGGAGGTCCCCCTCCCTCCCCACTTCCCCCTCCCCTCCCCCCTCCCTCCCTCCCCCCTCCCTCCCCCCCCTATCCCGCCTCCCCTCTCCCTCCCCCCTCCCCCCCTTCCCCCCTCCCCTCCCCCCTCCCCTCCCCCCTCCCCTCCTCCCTCCACACCTCCCTCCTCCCTCCCCTCCTCCCGGTTACAATGGAAACCCTACGAGGATGGGCCCAACGGGGAAAGAGGGGTACTGGGAAAAGGGGAGGTCCCCCTCCCTCCCCCTCCCTCCCTACCCCCTCCCTCCCCTCCACAATGCCCCTGTGAGATGGGTGATACATTGTTGCGAATACAGATCGCCGTGAGAAGCACTTGGTCAAGTCAAGTCAAGTCAATTTTATTTGTATAGCACATTTAAAAACAACCCACGTTAATGTTGTACTAAGGAAAAAAATGAGATATACAGTGGCACGCAAACAGTTCACAGTACCTCCTCAATAACGCTAGGGAGTAGAAATAGGTTTTGAGCCTGGACTTAAAGGAGTGGATGGAGGGGGCAGTTCTGATGGGGAGAGGGATGCTGTTCCACAGTCTAGGAGCTGCAACCGCAAAAGCTCGGTAACCTCTGAGCTCGGTCCCCCATCCACGAAGGGGGACTGGGGAGGGGGACAACAGGGGTTGTTGCGGAGGGGGCTTGGTGGTGGGGGAAAGAGGGGTACTGGGAAAAGGGGAGGTCCCCCTTCCCCCCTCAATCCCATCATCCCCCCTCCTTCCCACCTCCATCCCCACTCCCTCCCCCCTCCTCCCCCTCCCTCCCCAACTCCCTCCCCCCTCCCTCCCCACCTCCCTCACCCCTCCCCTCCTAACTCCCCCCCTCCCTCCTTCCCTCCATCCCTCCCTCCCCCAATCCCTCCCCCCTCCCTCCACCCTTCCATCCCTCTCCCCCTCCTTCCACCCTCCCTCCCCCCTCCCGGTTACAATGGAAATCCTACGGGGACGGGCCCAACGGGGAAAGAGGGGTACTGGGAAAAGGGGAGGTCCCCCTCCCTCCACGTTCCCCCCTCCCTCCCCCTCCCCCCTACCCACCTCCCTCCACTCCTCCCTCCACACCTCCCTCCCTCCCTCCCTCCCCCTTCCCTCCCTCCCCTCCCGGTTACAATGGAAACCCTACGAGGACGGGCCCAATGGGGAAAGAGGGGTACTGGGAAAAGGGGAGGTCCCCCTCCCTCCCCTTCCCCCTTCCCCCCTCCCCTCCACCCCTCCCTCCCCCTCCCCCCCTACCCCTCTCCCTCCCCCCCTTCCCCCCTCCCTCCCCCTCCCCTACTCCCTCCACACCTCCCTCCTCCCTCCCTCCCCCTTCCCTCCCTCCCCTCCTCCCGGTTACAATGGAAACCCTACGAGGACGGGCCAACGGGGAAAGAGGGGTACTGGGAAAAGGGGAGGTCCCCCTCCCTCCCCCTCCCTCCCCCCCTCCCTCCCCTCTCCCTCCTCTTCCCCCCTCCCCCTACCCCCCTCCCTCCCCCTCCCCCCTACCCCACTCCCTCCCCTCTCCCTCCCCCCTCCCCCCTTCCCCCCTCCACACCTCCCTCCTCCCTCCCCCTTCCCTCCCCCCACTCCCCTCCCGGTTACAATGGAAACCCTACGAGGACGGGCCCAACGGGGAAAGAGGGGTACAGGGAAAAGGGGAGGTCCCCCTCCCTCCTCCCCTCTCCCCTCCCTCTCCCCCCCTACCCCTCCCCCTCCCCCCCTTCCCCCCTCCCCTCCCCCCTCCCTCCCCCTCCCCTCCTCCCTCCACACCTCCCTCCTCCCTCCCTCCCCCTTCCCTCCCTCCTCCCGGTTACAATGGAAACCCTACGAGGACGGGCCCAATGGGGAAAGAGGGGTACTGGGAAAAGGGGAGGTCCCCCTCCCTCCCCCCTCCCTCCCACCCTACCCACCTCCCTCCCCTCTCCCTCCCCCCTCCCCTCCCCTACCCCCCCTCTACCCTCTACCTTCCCCCTCCCCTCCCCCCTCCCTCCCCCCTCCCTCCCCCTCCCCCCCTACCCCTCTCCCTCCCCTCCCCCCTCCCCTCCCCCCTCCCTCACCCTCCACACCTCCCTCCCTCCCTCCCCTTACCCCCCCCAATCCCCTACCGGTTACAATGGAAACCCTACGAAGACGGGCCCAACGAGGAAAGAGGGGTACTGGGAAAAGGGGAGGTCCCCCTCCCCCCTCCCCTCCCCCCTCACTCCCCCCCTCCCTCCCCCTCCCCCCCTACCCCCCTCCCTCCCCCCCCTCCCCCCCTCCCTTCCCTGCCTCCCCTCCTCCCGGTTACAATGGAAACCCTACGAGGACGGGCCCAACGGGGAAAGAGGGCTACTGGGAAAAGGGGAGGTCCCCCTCCCTCCCCACTTCCCCCCTCCACTCCCCCTCCCCCCCTACCCCTCTCCCTCCCCTCACCCCCCTTCCCCCCTTCCCTCCCTCCCCCTCCCCTCCCCCTCCACACCTCCCTCCTCCCTCCCTCCCCTTACCCCCCCCACTCCCCTCCCGGTTACAATGGAAACCCTACGAAGACGGGCCCAACGGGGAAAGAGGGGTACTTGGAAAAGGGGAGGTCCCCCTCCCTCCCCCCTCCCTCCCCCTCCCCCTAACCCCCTCCCTCCCCTCCCCCTCCCCCCTTCCCTCCCCCCTCCCCTCCCTCCCCCTCCCCTCCTACCTCCCTTCCCTGCCTCCCTCCACACCTCCCTCCTCCCTCCCTCCCCCTTCCCTCCCTCCCCTCCTCCCGGTTACAATGGAAACCCTACGAGGATGGGCCCAACGGGGAAAGAGGGGTACTGGGAAAAGGGGAGGTCCCCCTCCCTCCCCCTCCCTCCCTACCCCCCTCCCTCCCCTCTCCCTCCCCCGTCCCCCCTTCCCCCCTCCCCTCCCCTCCCACCCTCCCTCCCCCTCCCCTCCTCCCTCCACACCTCCCTCCTCCCCTTCCCTCCCTCCCCTCCTCCCGGTTACAATGGAAACCCTACGAGGACAGGCACAACGGGGAAAGAGGGGTACTGGGAAAAGGGGAGGTCCCCCTCCCTCCCCCTCCCTCCCTACCCCCCTCCCTCCCCTCTCCCTCCCCCGTCCCCCCTTCCCCCTTCCCCTCCCCTCCCCCCCTCCCTCCCCCTCCCCTCCTCCCTCCACACCTCCCTCCTCCCCTTCCCTCCCTCCCCTCCTCCCGGTTACAATGGAAACCCTACGAGGACAGGCACAATGGGGAAAGAGGGGTACTGGGAAAAGGGGAGGTCCCCCTCCATCACCCTTCCCCTCCCCCCTCCCTCCCCCTCCCCCCTACCCCTCTCCCTCCCCCTCCCCCCTACCCCTCTCCCTCCCCCCTCCCCCCCCTTCCCCCCCTCCATCCCCCTCCCCTCCTCCCTCCACACCTCCCTCCTCCCTCCCTCCCCCTTTCCTCCCTCCCCTCCTCCCGGTTACAATGGAAACCCTACGAGGACGGGCCCAACGGGCACACTTGTGCTAGTATAACTATAAAAACACTCTGTGAATGTGTTTCATTATCAACTTTGATTTAATATATTTATGACCATTTGCAATGATTTCACAGAATCATAAACGTGGAATGAGGCCATTCAGTCCATCATACCTGTACTGACTCTTTCAAAGAGATCTCCAATTAGGCCCCCTCTCCTTGATCTTTAAGCACAGCCCTGCAGATATTTCCTTTTAAAAATTCTATCAAACTCTGATGCAGAGTGTAATAGATATTTGGATATTAAAGGGGTCAAGAGTCAAGAGTGTTTTATTGTCGTATGTCAATAGACAATAGATGCAGGAGGAGGCCCTTCGGCCCTTCGAGCCAGCACCGCCATTCAATGTGATCATGGCTAATCATTCTCAATCAGTACCCCGTTCCTGCCTTCTCCCCATACCCCCTGACTCCGCTATCTTTAAGAGCTCTATCCAGCTCTCTCTTGAATGCATTCAGAGAATTGGCCTCCATTGCCTTCTGAGGCAGAGAATTCCACAGATTCACAACTCTCTGACTGAAAAAGTTTTTCCTCGTCTCAGTTCTAAATGGCCTACCCCTTATTCTTAAACTGTGGCCCCTGGTTCTGGACTCCCCCAACATTGGGAACATGTTTCCTGCCTCTAACGTGTCCAACCCCTTAATAATCTGTTGGAACAATGGAATTCCCCCAAATTGGAACAATGAAATTCTTACTTGCAGCAGCAGCACAACAGGTTTGTAAACACAATACTCTGTAGTTAACACAACAAATGAAGAAAACAAAGTTCAATTAATTTAAAAAACCCAATATAGTACAAAAATAAAATTAAGTCTCTAATGTAACCCAGGCAGTTCGTAGTTTAGAGTTTAGTTGGAGTTTGTAGTTTTCAACATCCTGATGGTTGTTGGAAAGAAACTTGCCTGGAAGTTACAGTTTTTAGACTCCTATATCTTCTTCCCAATGGCAGGAGTGAAATCAAGGGACATGGTGTCACTTTTATGATCCATTCATTCATTTTGCAAAGGATCAGGAGAAGTATGTTCAGTCTCATGAACCAGAAGTGCCAATCCATTAGATCATTGCTGACCTGTGTATTAACTCCTTAGTTCCACAATTTCAACAAGAAAAAACATCAATCTCAATTTGAAATCACGAGAGAGCAATGGGGAGAGTTGCAGATCTCCACAGTTCTGTGTATGGTGAACAGCTTCTTGATAAGGTCCCTGAATGATCAGCTTCTGAGCTTCTCCTCCTTTGTTCTGGACTGCACTCCCAGAGGGGGTTTTCTCTCTATCAATCTCTCTAGATGTTCATCCTGCTCATCTAAACACCTCAACTGCAGCCCATTCAATCTTTAATGCTCAAGGAAGAATTTCTACCATCTGCAAAAGCAAACATACCTTTTGAATTTCCAACTAAGTAATATAATCTTGTATATGTGCACACCATGTTTATTCTAATGTTAATGAGAACAATATAAGTTCATTGAAGGATCTACCACAATGCAGTGTTGTACGTTTAAAAATATACTCGTAGATTTACAACATTCTTGCAGTAAAAATAGCAAATCAGAGGTTATGGGGAGAAGGCAGGAGTATGGGGTTAGGAGGGAGAGATAGATCAGCCATAATGGCTGGCCAAATGGCCTAATTCTGGCCGAAGATGGGCCGAATAGCCTAATTCTGCTCCTGGCACTTATGATCTTATGAAAAGATTTTGAGCAATATTTTGTGCTCAAAGGCAGTCAGCAGCTCATGAAAGGAACAAAAGCAGGTTCTCTTAGTCAAGCATGTTCAGCAAATATCTACTCACCGAGGGTATAAGATCAAGTTATAAAGTTATGGCAAGATATAATTAATTTACAAATGTTGTTTCCTTTTGCTGAAAAATTACAGTCAATTTAAATGTTTTATTAAGGATTTGTTACATCTTACATGTAAATAAAAGCTTTACACTGTACCTCGGTACACGTGGCAATAATAAACTAAACTAATAACCCATGTAATTGTTGCGATTACAAATCCAAGAAAAGTTGAAAATTTATTTAAATAGCAATGTTTTTGCTAATACAGTAAAATTGGCTCCCCTGAAATATTATGTTATTTATAGTTTAACATAATATTCATCTGATTTCTGTATTGCAAAAGGGGTCACATCAGAACAGAAAGATTCTCAATGGAGGTAATGCGAGGAGGAGGGATGGAAGAACCAAAACAAGAATCCACAGGTAACTCAGGACAGGGGCGGCACAGTGGCGCATCAGAAGAATTGCTGCCTTACAGCACCAGAGTCCCAGGTTTGATCCTGACTACGATGGCGCTTGTCTGTACAGAGTTTGTACATTCTCCCCATGACCTGTGTGGGTTTTTTCCGGGAACTCTGGTTTCCCCCCACTCTCCAAAGACGTACAGGTTTGTAGGTAATTGGCTTGATAAAATTATAAATTATCCCTCGAGTGTGTAGGACCGTGTTTAATGTGCAGTGATCGCTGGTTGGCACGGACTCGGTGGGCCAAAGGGCCTGTTTCTGTGCTGTATCTCTAAACTAAACTAAACTAAACATTAGGAATTTGAACAGGAGTCAACCATATGACTTTTGACCCGTTCTGCCATATAGTAAAAACTTTGTTGACGAAATGTGTAAGAAGGAACTGCAGATGCTGGTTTAAACCGAAGAGAGACACAAAAAGCTGAAGTAACTCAGCGGGTCGGACAGCATCTCTGGAGAAAAGGAATAGGTGAAGTTTTTGGGTCAAGACCCTTTGTCAGATTGAGAGTCAGGGGAAAGGGAAACGAGAGATATAGATGGTGATGTGGTGAGATATAGAACAAATGCATGAAAGATATGCAAAAAAGTAATGATGATAAAGGAAACAGGTCATTCTTAGAGCGAGTCTGGGTCCTTGGATCCTTGAAGTCAACGCCACTGTTGCACCTGATCCCATATGCTCTTATTCCACTGACTTAATCCACAGACCCCCAGAATGGAATATACTTACATAATGAGTAGCCTTCAACCACAGAGATAAAAGTAGAAGTTGGAAGGAATAGTTGGCAGGTCAGGGACCCTTTGTGTAGAGAGAAGTTAATGTTTCAGGTCAACGACTTTTCAGTAATTTGATCTAAAGTATCTGTGTTTCTCTCCCTCGAGATGCTGCCAGACATGCAGTGAATTTTTCATTTTGCTTTAAGCGTGCTTGGCTTCTGAGATTAGGCATTTCTCAACTAACCTAAAAAAGGAAAAAATTGAATAAATATTACATAGAAAAGTACAGCACAGACTCACAATTTCTGTGCCAAACATGATGCCATGTTAAACTAATCACCATTCCGTGCATATCTATGTGCCTATCTAAAAGTCTCTTAAATGCAACTATTTTATTTGCTTCTGCCACCATCCCTGGCAGAGAAAACAATCCATGTTTGTCCAACCTCTCCTTTTAGCTAATATTCTCTAATCCAGGCATCCTTCTAGTAAATACTGTATCCGCTGTTCTAGTTGTGGACTCCTGAACATTGGCGAGACCAAGCGCAGGCTCGGCGATCGTTTCGCTGAACACCTCTGCTCAGTCCACCTAAACCTACCTGATATCCCACTTGCTCATCACTTTAACTCCCCTCCCATTCCCACACTGACCTTTCTGTCCTGGGCCTCCTCCATTGTCAGAGTGAGGTCCAGCGCTAACTGGCAGAGCGGCTCCTCATATTTTGCTGACTTTGACTTCTCTAACTTCAAGTAGCCTTTGCTTTCCTTCTCTCTCCATCCCTTCCCCCTTTCCAGTTCTCCTACCAGACTGACTGTCTCCGACTACATTTTATCTCTGTACCGCCCACTCCCCTGTCTGAAGAAAGGGCTCGACCCGAAACGTCACCCATTCCTTCTCTCCGGAGATGTTGCCTGTCCCACTGAGTTACTCCACCATTTTGTGTCTATTTTCAATTTAAACCAGTTCTTTCCTACATATCCTTCTAGTAAACTTCTTTGCACCCTCTCCAAAACCTTCACATTCTTCCTGCAAAGGGGAACCAGAACTGACGTAATAGTCCAAATGCGGCCTAACGAAAATCCTATAAAACTGCAACATGACTTCCTAACTCTTATACTGAATGCCCCAACAGATGAAGGCAAGCATACCATAAGTCTTCCTTACCACTCTATCTGAATATATAGCAACTTTGAGAGAGCTTTGGATTTGGACCCCATGATCTCTCTGCAAATCAATGTTGTTGTCAATTACATTGACCATAGAATATTATCCATGTGCAATTGTGTTAAAGGGCCTGTTATGCTGCATCAAGTAAGAATTTAATTGTTCCGTTGCTGGTAGGTATGACAATTACGCACTCTTGACTCTTGGCCATGAGTCCAGTTTGTTGCTTGTGCTCCATTCATGCACTCCCATCCTTCATCCTACTCTATTAACACCTCCGTCTACGCCGCATCTGCGCCCGTGATGAGGTGTTCCACACTAGGGCATCAGAGATGTCCTCATTCTTCAGGAAACGGGGCTTCCCCTCTCCCATTATAGATGAGGCTCTCACTAGGGCATCCTCTATATCCCGCAGCTCTGCTCTTGCTCCTCCTCCCCCATCCGTAACAAGGGCAGAATCCCCCTTGTCCTCACCTTCCACCCCATCAGCCAGCGTATCCAACAAACCATCCTCCAACATTTCCATCACCTCCAACGGGACCCCACTACTGGCCCCATCTCCTCCCCTTTCTGCATTCCACAGAGACCGTTCCCTCCATAACTCCCTGGTCCACTCGTCCCTTCCTACCCACACCACCCCCTCCCCGGGCACTTTCCCCTGCAACCGCAGGAGATGCAACACCTGTCCCTTTACCTCCCCCCTCAACTCCATCCAAGGACCCAAACAGTCTTTCCAGGTGAGACAGAAGTTCACCTGCACCTCCTCCAACCTCATCTATTGTATCCGCTGTTCTAGATGTCTACTTCTCTACATCGGCGAGACCAAACATAGGCTCGGCGATTGTTTCGCTCAACACTTCGCTCAGTCTGCCTTAACCAACCTGATCTCCCGGTGGCTAGGCACTTCAACTACCCCTCCCACTCCCAGTCTGACCTTTCTGTCATGGACCTCCTCCAGTGCCATAATGAGGACCACCAGAAATTGGAGGAACAGCACCTCATATTTCCCTTGGGCAGCTTGCAGCCCAACGGTATGAACATTGACTTCTCCAACTTTAGATAGTTCCTCTGTCTCTCTCTTTCCCCCCCCTCCCCCTTCCCAGTTCTCCCACTGTCTTCCTGAGTCCACCTCTATCCTTTCTTTGTCCCGCCCCCCCTGACATCAGTCTGATGAAGGGTCTCGACCCGAAACGTTACCCATTTCCTATCTCCTAGATGCTGCCTGACCTGCTGAGTTACTCCAGCATTTTGTGATACTTTCTGTTAACACATTCCCTCTTCTTCTCTCCCCCATGTGGCTATTTGGTTTTCCCTATCCCTGCACCTTCTGGAAGGAGAAGCTGCTTCTGAATTCCCAATTCCTCATAATGGCAAAGTAGTTTTGCATTTTTCCACAAGCAGAAACATTCTTTCTTCTTGTCTACGCTTTCAAAACTTTAAGGATCTTTATTAAATTTCCTCCTGCAATCTGCTCTTAAAATGCAGCCTGTTCCTCCTTCTGTAATAGAAATGTTCTATCATTTCCGGTATCATCCAAGTAAATCATTTTGAAGAACACTTAATTCACTAAATGGTTGCTCAGAAATATAAAAGCAATATTGATCAGTGAAAACCTCTGCCAGTATCCAATAACGTGATGCAAACCTGCAGGGACTTTTTATAACTAACTATATATTGATTAGAGTTTGCACAATATGCAATTATATCATTGGGTTAGAATCTTTAATTCAGTTTTTTACTCAGACAACCTAAGGGTTGCAACATTACTGTAAATAGGCAGACTTAAGTGGTATTTATTGTTGCTCCACACAGATGTTAAGTCTATTGACCTTTATCTCAATAGCACATAATGAAAAGACAGGCTGGCCAAACACATTACTCCATTGCCTTGCTGAGATTTGGCTAGCCGAGAGCTTGATGAGACATTCGTCAAAATACTCTGGGCATCTTTTGTCTTTGTATCTGAAGGACAATTTGTCTTTGGAGTTTGTGCAGTGCAGATTCATTTGATTGGTCTCGAGGGTTGAGGGACTTGTTTAATGAGGAGAGGTTGATACCTACTAGAATTTACACTCATAGAGTTATACAGAAGCAGGTCTTTCGGCCCAATTTGTTCATGTTGACCAAGATTCACACGGAGAGTGGTGAATCTGTGGAATTAACTGCCACAGAAGGTAGTTGAGGCCAGTTCATTGGCTATATTTAAGAGGGAGTTAGATGTGGCCCTTGTGGCTAAAGGGATCAGGGGGTATGGAGAGAAGACAGGTACGGGATACTGAGTTGGATGATCAGCCATGATCATATTGAATGGTGGTGCAGGCTCGAAGGGCCGAATGGCCTACTCCTGCACCTATTTTCTATATTTCTATGTTTCTAAGTTGCTTAGCGAGTCCCATTTGCCTGCATTTGGCCACATCCCTCTAAACCATTCCTATCCATCTACCTGTCCAAATAGAATTCTACCTACCTCTGACAGCTCATTCGATGTACCCACCATCTGTGTGAAAAGGTTGCCCTCTCAGGTCCTTGGTAAATGGAAAGGCAGAAGGGAAAATCGGAAGTGTCTGTATTACAGTATAGCAAAGGGGATTACAGAGGCATGAGGCAGGAGCTGGCCAAAATTGACTGGAAGGAGGCCCTAGCAGGGAAGACGGTAGAACAGCAATGGCAGGTATTCCTGGGAATAATGCAGAGGTTGCAGGATCAATTTATCCCAAAGAGGCGGAAAGACTCTAAGGGGAGTAAGAGACACCTGTGGCTGACAAGGGAAGTCAAGGACCGCATAAAAATTAAGGAGAGGAAGTATAACATAGCAAAGAAGAGTGGGAAGACAGAGGATTGGGACTCTTTTAAAGAGCAACAAAAGTTAACTAAAAAGGCAATACGGGGAGAAAAGATGAGGTACGAGGGTAAACTAGCCAATAATATAAAGGAGGATAGCAAAAGTTTTTTTAGGTACGTGAAGAGGAAAAAATAGTCAAGGCAAATGTGGGTCCCTTGAAGACAGAAGCAGGGGAATTTATTATGGGGAACAAAGAAATGGCAGACGAGTTAAACCGTTACTTTGGATCTGTCTTCACTGAGGAAGATACACACAATCTCCCAAATGTTCTAGGGGCCGGAGAACCTAGGGTGATGGAGGAACTGAAGGAAATCCACATTAGGCAGGAAATGGTTTTGGGTAGACTGATGGGACTGAAGGCTGATAAATCCCCAAGGCCTGATGGTCTGCATCCCAGGGTACTTAAGGAGGTGGCTCTAGAAATAGTGGAAGCATTGGAGATCATTTTTCAATGTTCTATAGATTCAGGATCAGTTCCTGTGGATTGGAGGATAGCAAATGTTATCCCACTTTTTAAGAAAGGAGGGAGAGAGAAAACGGGTAATTATAGACCAGTTAGTCTGACATCAGTGGTGGGGAAGATGCTGGAGTCAATTATAAAAGACAAAATTGCTGAGCATTTGGATAGCAGTAACAGGATCATTCCGAGTCAGCATGGATTTACGAAGGGGAAATTATGCTTGACAAATCTACTGGAATTTTTTGAGGATGTAACTAGGGAAATTGACAGGGGAGAGTCAGTGGATGTGGTGTACCTCGACTTTCAGAAAGCCTTCGACAAGGTCCCACATAGGAGATTAGTGGGCAAAATTAGAGCACATGGTATTGGGTGTAGGGTACTGACATGGATAGAAAATTGGTTGACAGACAGAAAGCAAAGAGTGGAGATAAATGGGTCCCTTTCGGAATTGCAGGCAGTGACCAGTGGGATACCGCAAGGTTCGGTGCTGGGACCCCAGCTATTTACGATATACATTAATGACTTAGATGAAGGGATTAAAAGTACCATTAGCAAATTTGCAGATGATACTAAGCTGTGGGGTAGTGTGAATTGTGAGGAAGATGCAATAAGGCTGCAGGGTGACTTGGACAGGTTGTGTGAGTGGGCGGATACATGGCAGGTGCAGTTTAATGTAGATAAGTGTGAGGTTATTCACTTTGGAAGTAAGAATAGAAAGGCAGATTATTATCTGAATGGTGTCAAGTTAGGAAGAGGGGATGTTCAACGAGATCTGGGTGTCCTAGTGCATCAGTCACTGAAAGGAAGCATGCAGGTACAGCAGGCAGTGAAGAAAGCCAATGGAATGTTGGCCTTCATAACAAGAGGAGTTGAGTATAGGAGCAAAGAGGTCCTTCTACAGTTGTACCGGGCCCTGGTGAGACCGCACCTGGAGTACTGTGTGCAGTTTTGGTCTCCAAATTTGAGGAAGGATATTCTTGCTATTGAGGGCATGCAGCGTAGGTTCACTAGGTTAATTCCCGGAATGGCGGGACTGTCGTATGTTGAAAGGCTGGAGCAATTAGGCTTGTATACACTGGAATTTAGAAGGATGAGGGGGGATCTTATTGAAACATATAAGATAATTAGGGGATTGGACACATTAGAGGCAGGAAACATGTTCCCAATGTTGGGGGAGTCCAGAACAAGGGGCCACAGTTTAAGAATAAGGGGTAGGCCATTTAGAACGGAGATGAGGAAGAACTTTTTCAGTCAGAGAGTGGTGAAGGTGTGGAATTCTCTGCCTCAGAAGGCAGTGGGGGCCAGTTCGTTGGATGCTTTCAAGAGAGAGCTGGATAGAGCTCTTAAGGATAGCGGAGTGAGGGGGTATGGGGAGAAGGCAGGAACGGGGTACTGATTGAGAGTGATCAGCCATGATCGCATTGAATGGCGGTGCTGGCTCGGAGGGCTGAATGGCCTACTCCTGCACCTATTGTCTATTGCCTATTGTCTATAAATCTCTCTCTTCTCACTTAAAACCTATGCCCTCAAGTTTTAGTCTCTCCTAGCTTAGGAAATAAGACTGTGGCCATTCATTTTATTTATGTTTCTCATAATTTTTATATACCTCTTTAATGTTGCCCCTCAACCTTCTTTGCTCCAGGAAAGTCAACCCCAGACTATTCATTCCATCCTTATAATTCACCATCCAACTCTAGGCTTGTGAATCTTTTCTGGATCCTCTCGAGCTTAATGACATCCTTCTTACAGCTAGACGATCGGAACTGCACAGAATAATTCAAGTGTGGTCTCACCAACATATTGTACAGATATAATATGACAATCCAACTTGTACTCAATGCTCTGAACATGTTGAAAGATTGAGAGGCCTTGTCAATAAGATTCGCCCTGTTGGAAGATTTCCAGAACCAATAGTAAACTGATGAGAGTGAGATATGGGAGGGTGGTTTATGAGCAGGTTTCCAATTCTGCCATTTACACTGGGCTTCTGTCTACTCCCAACACACAGGTTTTCAATACCACCATGTGCTCGTTCTTCATTTTGAATGGTCATAGGTCAGGGATTGCCATGAATTTTTTTTCAAAGAATATCTCCTCCACGTTGATGGAAGTAAAAGCTTTGGTGAGGTTAAAAACAGTCATGCACCATGGCTGGTTCTAATCCCTGCATTTCCTTTGGAGGTGTTGCATGTTCACTGTGCTTCTGGACAAAGTCCATCCACACGGTACTTTAAGTTGATCTGGAGATCCGGGCACTTTGCAGGCTGACACCAATGGACAATGGTTGCCTTGTTGGAAGTGCAGTCCATTGAATGAGATGTTAAATTGTGTTTCCATGTTTGAAATTCAGACGAGCTCTCTCCAATATCTTGGGCTAACGTTCATCTATTAAACATAAATGAAAAAATACTAGAAACAAGGAACTGCAGATACAGGTTTACACAAAAGGACACAAAGTGCTGAAGTAACTTAGAGGGTCAGGCCATATCTCTGGAGAATATGGATAGGTGACATTTCAGGTCGTGACCAAAAAATACTATTTGATCACCGTGACATTGCTGTTTGCAGGATCTTGTCATATACTTTTGGCTGCAGTATAATTGAAATTATAATTATGAGTGCATTTGTAAAACATTCTGGAATGTCTCATGAATGTGCTTTTCTGAAAGGAATCAGTCCTTTGTGTTTATTATGTTGCGGCTGTAAAACATCTTCAATGACGGCAACAACACTGCCTCTCTTTGCTTATTCAAACACTTAGTGTACGCTGTTATATAATTGTCCTGTGCTACCTTACTGAGTAGGCGGATTTAATCTATGTCACAGCACATGGATGGTCACCAGCCTTAAAATGTTTCCCAACAGTGTAACCAGGACCCACCACACTATAGCTCAGTTTTTATTTCAGACTTTGCACTATCTGCAATATTTTGCTTCCAATCACTATTTTTCTTTCTCCGCTTCTGGTTTGGTCAACTAATTCAAATGGCACAAATAATCCAATTGTTGTCAATTAATGAATTCCTCTTCACAATAAGCCAGGCCTTGTGAAATCTGCTAATCAATGTAGAGTAAATAGTTGGATGCAGCTCAGGTCATATAAGTTCATTTTTATTTACAGTGGATAAATAAACAAACACTATTTTATCTGTTAAAAATCGTGCAATTGCAAATCCGACGTACAGAGAGTCTTCCTGGCTGACGCCACATTTTTATTCTTATTCCTCTTTCTTATTTTATAGAGGTCTATAAAATCGTGAGGGAATAGATAGAGTGAATGCATGATTTTTTCCCCTGGGGTAGGGGAATCAAAAACAAGATGCCATATGTTTAAGGTGAGAGGGGCAAGATGAAATACAAACCCGAGGGGCAACTTTTTCATTCAGAGGGTGGTGAGTATATGGAATGAACTGCCAGAGGCAGTAGTTGAGGCAGGTACTATAACAACATTTAAAAGACACATGGGCAGGTACATGGATAGGAATTTTTAAAAGGGTTATGGGTCAAACGTACGCAAATGGAAGTACAGTGCCCTCCAAGCTGGAGATTGGCAGGTAATTGGGATGGAGGAAGAGCTAGAGAACTGATGGGGAAAGGAAGGGAGGGAGGCGGTCGGAGTGGGAAGAGGGAGATAAGGATGGAGAGAGGACCACCATTAGATCTGCCTGTCTTGTGTAAGTTTATTCCCCTGCCCAGCTCCCCAGCACTGACCTAGACTGTCACCATCAGTGGTCTCACGCCCTGAGTCAGCCTATGGCTGAGGTAATGTTGCTCACATGCGGTGTACGGGATTTTGCCCAGGGCCAGAACGTGGGGGAGGGCAGAACTATCTACGCTTGTGCACACAAATGCATGAGCATTAATATCCACACATCAGTAGTCCATTTCCAGTTGACTTGAACCAATTGAACAAAGTCCAACTGGTAGCTGGTTTACGAAGGCCTCAAGTAAGGGGGAAGGAGGAGTCTACTCTCAGATAGAGGGAAACTCCTACATGACTTCAATCCCATGTACGATTGACAAGGAGAGAGTAGAAAAAGTTAACTCGAGCAGAGTCCTCCTCCTGATGAAATGCTTGGAGCTCAACTTTGTCATAACCAACACCCTGCATTTTCCCAAGAAACAAACAGAAGGCATCAAAGCAACTGACACCTGTTAGAGTGTATCCTCTTCTGAAAGAGAGACCAGAGGATGTTGATATCACCCAGGCTACGGCACAGACCTAAGACTGCTGGACTGACCGCTGGCTAATCCATTCTGTTATCTCCATTCATCAGGTTCCTAACCAGCAGAAACATTGTTGCAGGAAAATCAATATTGAAGATTGATCGGATCCTCCAAAGATGGCACTCACAGACAACCTCTCGGCCTGCAACCTAAGAGTGTCGGCAGTGTCTGGAGGGCAACGGTCTACCAGAATTAGCTCATGCAAAGAGACTCTTGTCTACTCCACCAGAAAATACCAGGACTAGTTTGATGAAAATAACAATGAGATCCATGAGCTAATTAACTACAAATTAATTAACTACAAACCATAGTGAGAACGTGCAAACTCTACACAGGCAGCACCCGATAACAGTTAAGGTACCTCCAGGCACTACAGAGATACCACCAACGTTATCACCACAAAATCCTCCAAATCCATTGTCAGGATAAGCAAACCAATATCAATGTTCTCCAGCAGGTAACAGCCGCAGTGACAAGGTTTTACATGCACTCTGCAAGTTCCCTTTGGCAGGCCATTTCTTTCACTTACCCAATCCAAAATACTCTACTCCAAACACTACCAAAGTACGAGGTAGACAGATCCTCAAAACTTCCTTGACAAATACGAAGTCCACACTGACTGGTGGGAATTGTTGAGCCATGACCAGTCAAAGTGAAGAGGCAATGTTACATGTGGCACTGAGAAATGCCTGTCATGCACAGAATGCCAGAATGTAGAATGGAATGAGGGCACTCTGTGGTACTGATACTTGTATTGATTTATTATTATTATTATTTTTTTAAAAAAAATTATTAAGCAGACTCATGGTCCATTAGAATACACATACAGTACACAGTATATACATATAAAATTAAATTAAATTAGAAAAGGCAACAATACCAATGTTTCCACATAGGTGACAGGCATTCTGTGCATGTTTTGCATACTATCTGGTCAAATCGCACCATACATGAGTACATCAGGAATGCAAAAATAGAAGAGAAACAGAGTGCAGATTATAGTGTTATAACTGGAGAGAAAGTACAGGTAAAATCAATGGAAGGTCCACAATAAGGGAGATTAGGAGATTCGGAATACATCCTCAGCATAATAGACATCTGTCCAAGTGTCTGATAATAGAGTGGAAGTAGTTCTTTCCACCAAAGCAGGTACCTGCCCACTTCCAAATACAACTCAGCCCCCCCCCCCTGAACCCAGAACCTGTGAAAATAAATCAACCTCAATCTCCACAGACAGTTTAATAATAAGAGGATACCCCAAGCCTGCAGTGTCATCGATAACTTGGTACCTGGAGCATCTGGAGATACTCATGTTCTCCATCCAACTCTGGCTTTCAAATTGTCACAACCTTTCATTTAGCTGCAAATAAAATGACATCAGTTATAACAAAATAAAAATTGGTTTGGTAAGGAATTGCTTTCTCACCTTACAATGGTCACAAGTGCCCTGTTTAGGTTCTGTAGTGTTTCCACACGTACTTGCAGCACTTTCTTGTGTAGAACGGCAGGGCGAGTTGAGTGGATGATGCATCGTGTTTATCTACTGGTCACAGGAATTCTTGGACCATTAACTTAAAACCGCCACATTTATTTTCACATGCCAAGAAATATTTCACATGAAAGACTTAAATGAAACTTGGTTCCAAATCTGGGCACCACATTTTAAGTCCGGAACTCTGAAAGGAGATGCACCGGAAATATTCCAGGAATGAGGAGTTTCGGTTATGCCCATAGATTGGAGATGTTTTCTTCTCCTGCTCCTAGGAAAAGTGCACTTCCCACCCTCCCCAATCCATGGGCATATGGCCAGTCCAATGGGGGAGGAGTATTCGGGATGGTACGGAGAAGAGTTGTGGTCCACCACCTTCACTTTCCGCTGCAATCAACACAATTAATTGTTTTCTGTATGTGCTCAAAACGTTTTTACGTTCAGGTTTTGGTTTGCAAAGGGTCTTGGGAGCACCCCCAGAGGAGCTTGGAATGAACTTTGTTGCTGAGTCTAGAGGTGCATCCAGGTCAGAGTGGGATTAGATAGAAAGGGAGACTTAATGGTGATGTCCAAGGTGATGAAGGAATTTGTTAGAGGGGATACTGTTTTCTAACCGCAGGAGGGTCAGTGAGTGGAGCACATAATCTCAAATTGAGTGTCAGCAGCCGCAGAGAGAGCGAGGATGTTCTTGGGCAGTGACTTCCTGTGCTCTGGAATATCCCTTCCTGATTCAATGGGAATTGGAGAAATACAGAAAATATTTGCAGGGCTGTGGGAGGAGCGAAACTGACTGGGGACTCTCAGGTTCGGCAGAGGCTGGATGGACTGAATGGTCACCCATTGTGCTATGAGTGCATTCCCACAAATCTCAGGCAGCCTGGTGAGAGCAGCGGTGACTTTTGATTAGTAGTTCTTATTAATTCTTGATTAGTAAGGGGTTATAAGGAGAAGACAGGAGAATGGGGTTGAGCGGGAAAGATAGATCAGCCATGATCTAGGGAGATTCAACGAGATCTGGTGTGCTTGTACATCAGTCACTGAAAGTAAGCATGCAGGTACAGCAGTCAGTGAAGAAAACTAATGGCATGTTGGCCTTCATTGTGAGAGGATTTGAGTTTAGGAGCAAGGAGGTCCTACTGCAGTTGTACAGGGCCCTGGTGAGACTGCACCTGGAGTATTGTGTGCAATTTTGGTCTCCTAATTTGAGGAAGGACATTATTGCTATTGAGGGAATGCAGCGTAGGTTTACGAGGTTAATTCCCGGGATGGCGGGACTGACATATGATGAAAGAATGGGTAACTGGGCTTGTATTAACTGGAATTTAGAAGGATGAGAGGGGATCTTATAGAAACATATAAAATTCAAAGGATTGGACAGGCTAGACGCAGGAAAAATGTTCCCGATGTTGGAGGAGTCCAGAACCAGGGGTTACAGTTTAAAAATAAGTGGTAGGCCATTTAGGACTGAGATGAGGATCTTTTTTTCATGCGTAGAGTTGTGAATCTGTGGAATTCTCTGCCACAGAAAGCAGTGGGGGCCAATTCAGTGGATATTTTCAAGAGAGAGTTAGATTTAGCTCATAAGGCTAAAGGAATCAAGGGATATGGGGAAAAAGCAGGAACGGGGTACTGACTTTAGGATCCGCCATGATCATTTTGAATGGCGGTGCTGGCTCGAAGGACCAAATGGCCTACTCCTGCACCTATTTTTCTATGGTGGAGAAGATGGGACAAATGGCCTAATTCTGCTCCTATCACTTATGAACTTAATATCCCTACACCAATATAACATTTCCAGTTGATTTTAACCATTTGGATGAAGCCCAACCAGTAGAATTTATGAAAACATACGACTGCTGATGGCGAAACATTTCTCCCTGATTTTCCCAGGAGAACGTGTCAGCTGCAGTTATTGATGAGGGGCAGGCGGGATATGGGCACCAGTGGGAAGGCCAACATTTACCGCTCAACGCCACTTTCAGGAGGAGGCGGTGAGGAGGTACAATTGAAAGCATTCCCAACATCAAAAGCACCAACATGAGGTGACCTCAAGATGATGGCATCGATCATGATGGATTCCCATCATCCAGAGCATGGCCTCTTTTCACTGTCACCATCGAGCAGAAGGTAAAGAAGCTTTAAGTCCTACATCTCTATGTTCAGGAACAGCTATTTTCCAACAACGATCAGGTCCTTGAATAGAACTGCACAACCCTAATCCTACCTCAGCAACAGGACCCAATAAACCACCTCTTACACTACCATGGATTGTTTTCTAATTGTGTTTTACTTTTTTTCATTGGCTTGCAGAATGTATGTGTTATTCACGTATCATCTATGTTGGGTGTATGTGCGGCAACGCTGCTTCAAGAAAGATTTTTATTACATGCGAAAGTTCCTGTGCTTCACCCCATTTGTGCTTCTGGCAATAAACTCGACTCAATAACTTTACAAAACAAAACTTCCCCTCGTCCCAGGAGACACAAGGAACTGCAGTTGCTGGAATCATGTGTACAACACACGCACACACAAAAAAATGTCTGGGTTGTCTGAAGAAAGGTGCTGACCCAAAACGCCGCCGATCCATGTCCTTCAGAGATGCTGCCTGACCCGAGGAGTTACCCTAGCACTTTGTGCTCCTGTCCTTCTCCCAGTTATGGTGCAGGGGAGTTGAGTGTACCGCTACCGCCCCAGAGAGCTCACATTGGTCTGGGACTATTCTGGAGCAGACAACGTTCCTCTTTGAAGGACGTGGTGAACTAGCAGCTTGACAATGATCTGGCAGTTTGATGTTCATCGTTACTTATATTAGTTTAACCCACTTTTATTTAAACGAAGGCACGAGGAACTGCAGAAGGTGGAATCTGGAGCGAAGGAGACAAATCTCTGGGGTGGTGGGGGGGGGGGGGGGGGGGGGGGGGGGGTCAGCGGTTCGGGCAACATTTCTGTTGGGAGGAGGCGGGAAATGGACAGCCGACGTTTCGTTTTGATGAAATGTCTCGACCCGAAACGTCGTCTGTCCAATTCCCCATCCAGATGCTGCTCGATCCGCTGCGTTCCCCCAGCAGTTTGTTGTTTAAAAATATATATATAACTTTAAACGTCCCGCCACCACGGCGCGCTTGGGACCAGCAACCAGCCGCCATCCAGCACCTGTGCACAGCAGAGTTTGGGTACCGCCACCCCAGTCCCCCGCCTTCGGTCCAGGCCGGCTCGCCGTCAACTCGCATCCCCCACGGGTCCCCCTTGGATCACACACAGAGCACCCGGAGTTAAACATTTCAATACTCATTTCGGAAAGTGTAATAAAGTGAAGGGCGGAGTGGGGAGCCGGGTTTGCGGGCAGCCTTCATATGATAGAGTGTGACCGAGATTGCAGCTGGTACTGGGAGATGGGACAAGGGGGCGAGGATCCAGGGCACGCCTGTCCGGTCCCATTGGGATCTCGTCCCGTTACCGGAGACCCACCCGGCCATCCCGGCCCATCCCATCCCGTCCGAAGACTCCCTCCCTCCATCCCCGCCCACCCCCGTCGTCTCATCCCGTCTGGTCCCGCAGATCTCACGCCCACCCCGTCCCGTCCTCTCCAGCGGATCCCCGTCCCATCCCATCCGCGGACACCACATGTCCCCCTCCCTCTCTCCCCCTCTCCCCCCCACCCACCCCTCCTTCCCTCTCCATCCCGTCCTGTCCCCGTTTCGTCTAGTCCACCCCCATATCCCGGGATAGAAAATATAGAAAATAGGTGGAGGAGGAGGCCATTTGGCCCTTCGAGCCAGCACCTGGGTCAGGGAGAGCGGACGGAGCAGTGACTTCTGCCAGTCGCCTCCAGCGTCCAGCGTGCACTGTGCACAGGTGAGCGGGCGAGCTGCCAACCAGTGTCTGCCTGGTCTTTGGCTCATCGCACTCGGCGGCGTGGGACCAGGACCCGCGACTCGGGGTACTTACTTACCCACCCACCCACCCCATCTTCTCATCTGTCGGCGGGCCGACTCTCTTCGGCCCATCGGGCGGGGAAGGCAAGCAACGCGCTCTCTCGGGAGAGTATCGCGTCCCTTCAGAGGCTGATCGCTCTCTCCCCGTCTCCCACTCCCCCCTCCTCCTCCTCCCCCCTCCCTCCCTCCCTCCCTCCCTCCCCTCTTCCTCCCCCCTCCCTCCCTTCCCCCCCTCCCTCCTCCTCCCCCTCCTCCTCCCCTCCCTCCCTCCCTCCTCCTCCCCCTCCTCCTCCCCCTCCTCCTCCACTCCCTCCCTCCCTCCTCCTCCCCCTCCCCCTCCCTCCCTCCCCTCCTCCTCCCCCCTCCCTCCCTCCCTCCCCTCTTCCTCCCCCCCCTCCCTCTTCCTCCCCCTCCTCCCTCCCACTCCCTCCCTCCCTCCCCTATTCCCCCCCCCCTCCCCCTCCCCTCCTCCCCCCCCGCCACCCCGGTCTGCGAGCGGACGCAGAGCTGGAGGGAGTCTCTCTCAGTCCGGACGCCAGCGTCGGACCAGTGCGGGAAGATCACGGCGGGCTCCGCATTCCCGTGAAGGCGCCGCCGCTCGGCGGGGGCAGGGTCCCGGCCGGAATGCAGGTGCCTTGCGGCCCCCGGCTCCGACCTCCCTCCCGGTGGGAGAGGCCGATGTAAACCCCCTACCCCTCTCTACCCCTCTCTCCCCATCCGCAGCCCGGGACAGCCGGGCGCACGCATTTGGAAGATGGAATCTGCCCACCTCTGCCTTCAACAGATGTTGTGCGGTTCGGCCGATGCTTGTCCCCCCAGGGATGGACTCTCTCCTCTTGCACAGTTGTTTTTTGTGGGGCGGGGGTGTCCTTGTTAACACACCGTCCTCTCTGCCTCCCAGGACACCTTGCGTTGGAGCAGGGAGCCGAGTGCTCGCTGGCTTCCCACAGCCTCTCCATCATCCCCTGCCTCTGCCGACAACTCACGTGAGATAGTGTGGGAGACCGGAATATCATTTTCTATGCGAAATTTCGTCTGTTTGACCAGGCTCTCGGCTCCGGCTACATTATGCAACCGGAAGGACCTGCTTTGCAGAGTGTCTAAGCTATTGGATTGTTCTCCACCCAAATCAATGTGGTTTCTTTGGAATATTTTCAGCAAAGGAACGCATATGCTGCAGTGTCTTTGTGGAAAGAGTTTCAAGCGAAGCAAGAGTCCGGTTGGTGAGCATCTGCCCGCTTCCAGGGGGTAGGAGGGAGGCAGAGGGGGGTGTGGGGGGTGGAGGTGGGGGGGAGGCACACAATCTGTGGCATCCCCTTCGCCTTTACCCCCGGCAACACGCGCGGGTGTCTGGCGGCCGCCGTGGGTTTTAATGTTGCATTTTTGCAAATGTATGTTTAGGATCTGCTGGGTACAGCTGATGGAACAGTCTAGGGGGGGATGCTGGAAGCTGCCTCTGACGTTAGCACTGCGGTGTAGTAGATCACTGGCGTTATCGCTGGCAATCCTGACACCCCCCCCCCCTCCCCGGCCGGGGATTCGAAGCCACTCGATCAACGGCAAAGAGTTGAATTCGGGGCCCGACCCGCCCCGCCAGGGAAGCGGCCGCTCCGCCGCTCCGAACCGCGATGTGCGCAGTGTGGCGCAAAAGTGCAGACCCTTTCACAACCGCCGCAGCCAAGTTGGCCCCACATCTACCCATCCTCCCCCCCCCTCCCCTCCCCTTTCCTCATTTTCCTCGGAAATGGCCACCGCTTGTATTGAGGCTGGTCGGATCGGGGGTAGGGTAGACTGGACTAGGCTTCCACCCACCGGCCGCCGTTCTGGGGGTCTGGAGGGAGGGGGTGCGTTGATATCCCACCTAGGGGGGGTCCCTCGGTTACACGGTGTCAGCATTGCAGTGCTAGGGGGTCTTTGGAGAGATGCTTCCGGTCCGATTCCCATAAAGTTTTGCAACTCTCTCAAAGGTCGGTCAGATTATCATGTATGTATTTCGGAGAGGAGGTGCTTCCTGTTAATCGATGCGATCGATAACGAGTATCCGCGGGCTACGTGTCGGCGACTCGGGGCCGGCATTGAAAGTTATCCCCCCCCCCCCCCCCCTTTCCAAGTGGGAACATTGGTTGTTGCTTGCTTATATCAAGCCTCACTTTATTAGTGAGTATTTGTGGCTGTCGTTGGGTTAACCATCGAAGACAATCTGAAGTGTGTTCATTGCTTCGTTGACGTTCACGGAGTTAGCGACAGAAATAATGACCCTTTGTGATGTCCCTCTTGTGTTGTTTGCCTGAGTGTGTGGAGGTGCCCTAACTTACCTCTTGAATGAACAGAAACACAAACAAGCATTGCCAATGCCGGCTCTTAATCAGGTTCTTGTTTAATAACATGAAACTTTATAACTGACCCGAGGGAGAGGGAGTCTGGGATTGCGTGCAGGTGCAGTTAGCAAAACAAAATCCCAGCTAATTGCAGGCAAGCTGATAGCTCCCCGATTTCTGCAGTTGAATGCATTTGCCGAATGTTACGCCGAGTCTCCCCTGCAATCTCCCAGCCTCTCTGCTCAAGAGGTCACCGCTTCTCACCCCCTTTTTTTTCTCGATCATAGCGGGATTTGTCACGGTGTGTGTGTGTGTGTTGTTTTCTCCGATTGCACTTCCTCGCACCTTTGCGTAGTCATGCCAGCGAGGCGACTCGAGGGGTCGCGTCCTCAATACGCCATTGTGCATTAAAACTTCCATTTAGTGTGGGGACGTGGACGTGGACGGTGTGAGCGACCGCTGACAGTCTCTAACTCGCCGAGCGCCGGTGGTGACCGCGGGGGCTTTTAGAAACACCAGGTTTCCCAGACTAAACATAGACAGACCACAGACTTCGCTCGACCCGCCAGAACCGCGTTCCCCGCAGAGCAAATTTGTCGCGACCCTACAGACCCTACGGACGTTACAGATTTGTTTTGAGTTACGAATTTCCCGATTTCTCTCATCATCCCACTTGAGGTTCACTTGGCGTTACGCGTCCGATATGCTACTACCCCCCCCACCCCCCCAAAATGCTCATCTTTCCGCCACAAATTAAAGCTTTCTGGTTTTACTAACATGCGAATGTTCCGAGCTATTGTTCACAAGCTGAACCTCTCCGCCCCCCCCCCGCGAACCTGCTGTTGCCCACCCCACACCCCCCCTCCCCCCCCACACAACCCCCCCACACAACCCCCCCCACCCCACCCACACACCTCCCCCACCCAACACCCCCCTCCCACCCCCCAGTCACGGTGCACGACGAGACGCCGCGTTTGTTTAGCAATAATCTTTTTCTCTGGCTGAAGTTTACATAGCGGCGCATTAACGGGAAATTAAAGGATTCCATAACCCAGCCCGCCCGGGCGCCCGCGTTCCTTCCCCGCGAATGCAGCAGCAGCAGAGCCCGGCCCGGCCCCGGTTAGTGCTGCATTACATTGATTTATTTAGATCTCGGCAAATAGCTTTCTGTTCATCTCGGATTGCGGCTGTACGTACACCCCACGACCAATGTACGTAGACGCGGGCTTCAGTCGGTTTCTATGGACGTAATGGTTGGAGTGATATGTGTATAACTGATACCCCAGGCCCCATATATGGACTGCACGCAGCGTGTTGTACATGTGTGGGGGATACATTCGTCTCGACGCCAGGCTCTGCTTCCCACTGATCAGCAACCTGCGACACTATTACGGCACCGATGTTTTCGGGAGCGCTGTGTACTAGACAGGAGGGGGGGAGAGGGAGGAGGAGGGGGGGGGGGAGGAGGGAGGAGGAGGAAGGGGGGGGGAGGGGGAGGGGGGTGAGGGGGAGAGGGAGGAGGAGAGGGAGGAGGAGAAGGGAGGAGGGAGGGAGGGAGGGAGGGAGGGAGGGAGGGAGGGGGGGGGGGGGGGAGAGGGAGGGGTGTAGATGCAGCTGCCGTGCGCGAAGGTGTGCACATTACACTGCGTGTGGCCGCTTCATGAGTTGTGCAGTGTGTGCCAGCGAGTACGCGGGCGCGCACACAAACATACACAACAACAACACACACAACGAACAACACACGGCTGCCTTCCTGCGTGTCGTGTCTTGTGTGTAGTAAACACAGCGAGTGCCACATGCCGTGCTCGTTACATCTGCGGGTTGTGTGTGTGTGTGTGAGGGGGTGGGGTGGGGGTAGAGTGGGGATCGCCCCTGCATTCCGCCGCCGTGGTCTGCATCAAAAGCCTCGGCTTGTGCGGACAACAGTGTCGGGAGCGACAGGCCGGGCGCTCCCGGGGAGGTCCCACTCTAACCCCGCCCGGGAGGGGCTTGCGTTGTGGTCCAAGGCGAACCCAAGTCATGTACAGTAGATGTAGTGAACGGAACAAAACGTTTAGACATGAATCAATTTCTCAGCCGCTCGTTGTTGATGTTGCCTCCACATTAAGACCAGCGGTGAACTCCACTCCCTTAATGATCCCTCTCTCAGTGATTTCTCCCCCCCCCCCAATAGACAATAGGTGCAGGAGTAGGCCATTGGCTTTCTTCACTGCCTGCTGTACCTGCTTGCTTCCTTTCAGTGACTGATGCACTAGGACACCCAGATCTCATTGTACGTCCCCTGTTCCTAACTTGACACCATTCAGATAATACTCTGCCTTCCTATTCTTACCACCAAAGTGGATAACCTCACACTTATCCACATTAAACTGCATCTGCCATATATCCGCCCACTCACACAACCTGTCCAAGTCACGCTGCAACCTCATAGCATCTTCCTCACCAGTTCATACTACCACCCAGCTTTATATCATCTGCAAATTTGCTAATGGTACTTTTAATCCCTTCATCCAAGTCATTAATGTATATTGTAAAATAGCTGCGGTCCCAGCACCGAGCCTTGCGGTACCCCACTAGTTACTGCCTGCCATTCTGAAAGGGACCCATTGATCCCCACTCTTTGCTTTCTGTCTGTCAACCAATTTTCTATCCATGTCAGTACCCTACCTCCAATACCATGTGCTCTAATTTTGCCCACATCTCCTATGTGGAACCTTGTCAAATGCTTTCTGAAAGTCAAGGTACACCACATCCACCGGTTCTCCTCTGTCAATTTTCCTGGTTCCCACCTCTCTCTTCCTTTAATGGCCTCCTATCATGGCCAACCATCCCCTCCCCGCCTCCTATCATGACCAGCCACCCCACTCCTATCATGACCAGCCCCCCCCCTATCATGACCACCCCCCCCTATCATGGCCAGCACCCCCCCTCCTATCATGACCAGCCCCCCCCCTATCATGACCAGCCCCCCCTCTATCATGGCCAGCACCCCCCCTCCAACCATGACCAGCCCCCCCCTCCTATCATGGCCAGCACCCCCCTCCTATCATGACCAGACCCCCCTGCCCCCCAGCTCCTATCGTGACCAGCCACCCCCCCCTATCATGACCAGCCCCCCCCTCCTATCATGGCCAGCACCACCCTCCTATCATGACCAGCCCCCCCCCCCCCGCCTCCTATCATGACCAGCCACCCCCCCCCTCCTAATATGGCCAGCACCCCCCCCTCCTACCATGATCAGCCCCCCCCCTCCTATCATGACCAGCCACCCCCCTATCATGACCAGCCCCCCCCCCCCGCCTCCTATCATGACCAGCCACCCCCCTCCTATCATGACCAGCCCCCCCTCCTATCATGTCCGGCCCCCCACACCGCCTCCTATCATGACCAGCCCCCCCCCCTCCTATCATGACCAGCCCCCCCTCCTATCATGACCGGCCCCCACCCCGCCTCCTATCATGGCCAGCACCCCCCCCCTCCTATCATGACCAGCCCCCCCGCCTCCTATCATGACCAGCCACCCCCCTCCTATCATGACCTGCCCCCCCCTCCTATCATGACCAGCCCCCCCCCCCCCTCCCATCATGGCCAGCCCCCCCTCTCTCTTCCTTTAATGGCCACCCCCTTTCATGACTACATACTCGGGGGTGTTCAGCTTCTGGTTCATGGACGGCAGGTGACCCCCAGCGCAACACTACTCTGGTGCGGACACCGGCATTGACTCACCTCGGGGATCATAACTTATCCCAGGGTGGGGAGGAAAGACTCTCCGGGGCGCTGTTTAGCGTCCAACACCCACCTCCACGGGTTGGTCTCACCGGAAACAAACATGGGCTGCTCAAGTAGATTCGCATTCTGTCCAACTCACCTTTTGTCGTTGTTAAAGTGCACTAATCCGAGTGTACAACGCACACAGGCCTCCAGCTGACGGGCTTTAGTGAAATTAATGCTGTGCCAGACATTATCGTATCTCCCCTTTTCCCCTGGATTACTCTCCATCCAACTCATTCATTGCGATTCCCGTGTGGAATAACTCGGTCTCCCCTCGCTTTCCGTGGAAGGACGTATCCTCACAACTTTTGATGCCTTGGCGACCGCTTCGTGGAGTTTTTGTTTTCTTTTCCTTGCGTGGCCCGTCTATCAAAACGTTCAATAAATGTAACATCTAAATCGGATCATCCCACACCCTTCATTCAACGCACAAGAGAAACGGGGCAACCTCTTCCCAAGAAGCAGAAGATACGTAGCCTGAAGAAGAGTCCCGTCCGAAACGTCACCCATCCTTTTCCCCCAGAGATGCTGCCTGTCCCGCTGTTGCTCCAGCACTTTGTGTCTTATCTTCGGTATAAACCAGCTTCTGCAGTTCCTTTACATTTATGTTCGATCCTTTTTGGAACACTCCGTCCTGTAATATTCTTCATAATCCAGCGACAGAAAACTCTACTCAATACTCCCAGGTTGAAAGACTGGAGCGACTCGGCTTGTATACACTGGAATTTAGAAGGATGAGAGGAGATCTTATCGAAACGTATAAGATTATTAAGGGGTTGGACACGTTAGAGGCAGGAAACATGTTCCCAATGTTGGGGGAGTCCAGAACAAGGGGCCCCAGTTTAAGAATAAGGGGTAGGCCATTTAGAACTGAGATGAGGAAAAACTTTTTCAGTCAGAGAGTTGTGAATCTGTGGAATTCTCTGCCTGAGAAGGCAGTTGAGGCCAATTCTCTGAATGCATTCAAGAGAGAGCTGGATAGAGCTCTTAAGGATAGCGGAGTCAGGGGGTATGGGGAGAAGGCAGGAACGGGGTACTGATTGAGAATGATCAGCCATGATCACATTGAATGGCGATGCTGGATCAAAGGGCCGAATGGTCTCCTCCTGCACCTATTGTCTATTGTCAATGCAAGTTCAGCACAATTTATTTATTTTCAATTTCTTAGGTGCCCGGCGCCCAGTTTGCTTGTATCTATCTGTCTTCTCATCAGCCTGGTCACCGGCTGCGTGCCCTGTCCATTGTTATTCTCGCTCTTTGTTGCTCTAACCTATTTGGATTCTTACTTTGCAACTAATCTGCAATCTTCTCTTTCTCCCAGGCAAAACCTGTATCAACCTATTCTCTGCCAATGCTTTGTCCTGCCCCTTTCTCTTCCAGCTCCCCCCCCATCCCCCAATCAGTGTAAAGAAGGGTCCCGATCGAAACGTCACCTATCCATATTCTCCAGAGATGCTGCCTGACCCGCTGTTACTCCAGCACTCTGTCTTTTTATACATGCGTTACCACAACACCTTCGATAACATTTCTTTTTCTAGGTTTACAAGTTTGTTATATCTTCATAATTATAGGAGCATAATTGGGGCATTCGGCCCATCAAGTCTACTCCAAAACATGGCTGATCTATGATCTATTCCCTCTCAATCCCATCCCCCTGCCTTTTCCCCATAACTCCTGACACCCTTACTAATCACTAATCTTCTTGTAATTAGTTGCAGTCCATCCTCGTGTTGACCATCTCCTTTGTCCACACTCTGCCAAGTTTATCTGAAAATGTTAAAGTTGTGTTTATGATTATAAAATGAAGCCATTGATATGAATTGTGACCAAAGTAATCCCAGACTGAAGGTTTAGTGATTCAATTTTCTGCCATATGTTAGTCTGTATTGTCACCTCTGCCACTGCTCTGTCTTAAAGTCAGTTACTCAAGCATTCCACGCCTTTTTACTTGGCTCCACATGTTTCCACTAACTATGTAGTAGATTCTTGGAGATTCCAAATACTGGAATCTTTTTTTATTTTTTTATTTTTTTATTGGGAGATACTAAAGGAATATTACCAAGATTAATTTTAGATAAATATCAGGAAAGATTTCTCAAAATAGCAATAGCAATAGCAAAAAAATGTGTGGCGGTCACTTGGAAAGATCACAATGAAATAAGAATTGCAAGATGGTATGCAGAAATGCGTAGTTGTATCCCATTAGAAAAAGCTACTTATAATCTGAGAGATAAATATGATTTCTTTTTGAAACTTTGGAACCCATTCACTTTAAAACTAGGATTAAGAATTGGAAATATTTAATTTCAGGATTGTTTTGATACCCCTAAAAAGAATTTAATAAGAAATTAGCCAGAAGTGTTTCCTTCTTGTCTCCAGGTTCCCTTCCTTCTTCTTTCTTTCTTTCTTTCCTTTTTTAAAATTTTTATTTCTTTATCTTTCTTCTTCTCCTTTTTCCTCTTTTTTCTAACTGGGGGGTGGGGGAGGGGGGTTGTGGGTGGGGAGATAATACAGAACAATACAGGTATAATCGAATTTAAATGTATAATCAAATTTATAATGTAGGTACCATCGCGTACTATGAGTTCATACATGTATTTGTTTTGTTAATACTGGAATCTTGAGCAAAATACAAAGGAGCTCAGGTGGTATCAGGTAGGAGCTCAGAGGCTCAGGTAGTATCAGGTAGGAGCTCAGAGGCTCAGGTAGTATCTGAGGAGGGAATGGACAGCTGACTTTTCCGGTCAAGACCCTTTTTCAGTCTGAAGAGGACATTGGACAGATAACATTTTCTCCAGCATTGTTTTATGGTCATAGATTGTTAGACCTATCTACTCCAAAGACATGCAGGTTTATAGGTTAATTGACTTGATATAAGTGTAAATTGTCCCTGATATGTGTAGTACAGTGTTAATGTGTGGGGATCACTGGTCGGCACGGGCACGGTGGGCTGAAGGGACCTTTTCTGCGCTGTATCTCTAAATTAAAATAAAAAACTACACACTAAAAACTAAAAACTGTCTATTTTCTCTTTATGTTTACTAATTAGTTTCTGTTTTCTTCTTTTGGAGGAATTCCATTATTTAATTTGACACTGACCATTCCCTAGACATGTTCTCTCTGCCTGAAATAGTGTTTCTGTCAGCTTTCCACCAGTTGCACCTTTTCCTAATGGAGGGTTAACTATTTAGCAATGGCACTGCTACCGTTTAAAATGTGCGGATGCAATCCATTTGGACCAGGGCCTTTATCTTCCCTTTGAATCCCGTAATCTGTTCAATAGTTCTTTTACTATTCCAAATGTTACTTTCTGTAACGTCATTTAATGTTGTCTGCACCAGGTAACCCCTGAAGCAGCGTAATATTTCACTTTACTATTGTTTGTAGGTTTTTTAAAATTCTTGTTAATGTGGATCAATAATTGGCAGTACTTCCATCTCAATTTTTATCCATACTGCCTGAAGAATATTTGTAGTTACCTCTGTTAATTACACAGTTGTTTTAACAGCCTTTGCTGCCAATTTCCTCATGTATTTATTACCCCTCACCATGTATACCCCATTCCTTACTCTGCTTTTACTCTGAGTCTTTATTTATTCATGGGTTCCCATTTAGTCTGTTCCCTTAGGGGTTCAAAGGGGAACTTTGAACCCCTCTTCAAGTGTTTCCTTTTCTCTGCTGCACCTTATCAATCGCCAATATCTAATTTCCTATTTTACTTTTCACATCTTTTTTTTCTCAGCTGCTTTCCACTCTGTTGCCCTGGTCTTTGTCACATGCTTGTCAATTACTAGCCCAGAGGATGTAATTACTGGTGAAGAGCTACTGGTTGCAGCTGACCAGGAAAACAGCTGGTTCCAGAGATTTAATTGGTGTTGATGTTTTTCTTCTAATCTTTCGGAACATGACTTTCATTCTTGGATGAAACAAAACAAAAATGCTGGAAACACACATGTGGTCAAGTAAGATCAGGTAAACAAAATTAATGTGTGGGAAGGGGAAGGGTAATTAAAGTGTTTGGCAACCGGGAGATCAGGTTGCCAAACACTTTAATTCTCCTTCCCATTCCCACACTGACCTTTCTGTCCCAGGTCTCCTCCATTGTCAGAATGAGGCTAAATGCAAATTGGAGGAACAGCATCTCATATTTCACCTGGGCAGCTTACAGCCCAGTGGTATAAATATTGATTTCTCTAACTTCAAGTAACCCCTGCATTCCCTCTCTCTCTCCATCCCTCCCCCACCCAAGTTGCACCAGCTTCTCGTTCTCACCTAGCAAGCTGCTAACAATGGCCTGTTTCCTTTATCATCATTACTTTTTTGTTTATCTTTCATTCATTTGTTCTATATCTCTCCATCACTATCTATATCTCTCGTTTCCCTTTCCCCTGATTCTAGTCTGAAGAAGGCTCTCGCCCAGAAACATCACCCATTCCTTCACTCCAGAGATGCTGCCTGAGTTACTCCAGCATGTTGTGTCTACGTTTTAAACCAGCATCTGCAGTTCCTTCCTACACATAATGTTTCAGTTTGATGACTTTTCATCAGAATCTGATGAAGAGACAACGTTCTCTCTCCAGAGATGTTGTCTGAACTGCTGAGAATTTTCAGCATTTTAATTTTTTAGATATGATGTCTAACGTGTAGTGTTTTGCTTTTGGACTTTCCTCTTTGTATCATCTGCAGGGGATCTTGTTTAATCTCATGATCTCATCAACATGCTGAGCAGCCAATTAGATTGGAATGCGCATAAAAATGAGAAGATAAAGTACACAAACGGGAAAGGAAATTAATTTTTAAAAATCCGGACTCTTTGACATGGAGTGGAAAGAATGATACTGGGAAGGATCACAGAGATGGTTCAGCAGTAATCATGATAGCACACGATTATTGAAACTCATTAGTTAGACTCGCTAATTAAATTCATTCAACATGGGTTATGATGTTCAAAGGCCGTTGCTGCATTAAAAGTGCCTAAAAAGCTGTTCACATCGAGTTATTAAACATGTTTTAATTTTATTGGGGAATATTGCATCAGAGGCTCTTTGCAAGGTGTAGGCCTTTGCAAGTAGCCCCTTGTCGATTTCCATATCTGGCATTGCATGTACAGAGGCCATATGTTGCCGTAAATTTCACACCGTGATGACAGCAAGCATTCAGAGTTTTGTGGTGGATGCAGATTTATATCCTCATCTTTAATCTAATTATATTATCGTTACTTGATTTAGTTTGGTTTAGAGAAGCAGCATTGAAACAGGCCCTTTGGCCCACCTTGTTCACGCCAACCACCCGTTCACACTAATTCTATGTTATCACACTTCCACAGAGGCCAATTAACCTAAAGACCCCTCATGTCTTTGGGATGTGGGAAGAAACTTGAGCACTCAGAGGAAACCTACGGAGTCAGAAGGAGAATGTGCAAACTCCACCCAGTCAGCTCCGATATCAGCATCTTTGATGCTGTGAGGCACCAACTCAATTAGCTGTGTCACTGGTTACTGTTGGTTAGCTGCGCCTCTCATTTACTGCATCGGGATGCTCTGCCTTATTTCCCCATTGCGAGATCCAGTAGCAGGTCTTTTGGAGTTTTTTAAAAATTGTGTTGCTTACATACTGGATTAAAAAGAAGCCCCATGTTTATTGTTGATCCTTATTCCCTTATCCCCTTATCCCCTTCAAGAGCAGCTACTTTCCTTCAACTATCAGCATCTTGCACTGAACCATCCGACCAACAACTAGAGATCAGTCCTGAGCTACTGTCTACAGCATTGGAGACCCTCGGAATATCTTTGACTATATTCACGTTATTCCCTTGATTATGTATTTGTACACAGTGGGTGGCTCGATTGTAATCATGTATTGTCTTTCTGCTGACTGGTTAGCACGCAACAAAAGCTTTTCACTGTACCTTGGTAAAGGAATGAGTGGGTTAGCTTATGATGAGCGTTTGACAGCACTGGGCCTCGACTCGCTGGAGTTTAGAAGAATGAGGGGGACCTCATTAAAACATACAGAATAATGAAAGGAATAGATAGAGTGGATGTGGAAAGGATGTTTCCACTGGTGGAAGAGTCTAGGACCAGAGGTCATAGCCTCCGAATTAAAGGGCGCTCTTTTAGAAAGGAAGTGAGGAGGAACATCTTTAGTCAGAGGGTAGTTAATCTGTGGAACTCATTGCCACAGAGTGCTGTGGAGGCCAAGGCAGAGATAGACAAATTCTTGATTAGAACGGGTGTCAAGGGTAATGGGGCGAAGACAGGAAAATGGGATTAGGAGGCAGAGATCAGCCATGATCGAATGGTGAAGTAAACGATAGCCCTATAATTTGTGAACTTGGTACATGTGGCAATAAACTTAACGGACTGGTTAAATAACTAACTAACTAATCGTACCTTGGCAATGCAACCCAACCTTTTGCACTACCTTGGGCTTGTTTTCTAATTGAGTATTTTTGGACTAATGTCTTGCCTTTTAATACACATTTTTCTTCTCACTGTCTTGTGGAATTTATTTGTAACTTATGAATAATTATTTGTTTGTTTTTATGTAATTTGGTTTTGTACTTTGTCTTGGTCTCTGTTCCTATGATGTTGCTTCAGACAAGATTTTCATTGTACGTCTACCTCACCCTACCTGTGAATTTGACAATAAACTAGATTTTACTTGCCTTGAATACCTTGATGGGCCAACTAATTTAGAAGAATCCCTCAAAATCTTTTTTTTTGTGTTTCTCTTTTTCTCAAGTTGTATTCATATTTATTCCTTTACCTTTCTTTCACTGTAGAAACCCTTAGACAAGAGATCCAGCAAGGAAACAGGTCCTTTTTCCCACCAAATCCATGCCTACCAGCGATCACCTTCTACACTAGCACTATCTTACACACTAGTGACAATTTCCAATTAACCTGCAAACCTGTGCATCTTTAAAGTGTGGGAGGAAACCGGAGCACCCGGAGAAAACCCATGCAGTCACAGGGAGAACGTATAAACTCCATACAGATAGTGTAGTCAGGATCGAACCTGGGTCTCTGGCGCTGTCATGTACCAGCTCTACCACTGTGCCACACCTTCTATTACAGTGTTTGGTCCTTTATTAATCATTTATCTTGATCCGCACAGATTCTGCTTCTGACACATGGGTAGCTATTTCATTTTTATACTGCCTTTGTTACTATGTACACCATTCAATCCCCATCCTTTCCGCCTTTCACATTTTCCAGAAGATGTTCTAATTCCTGGACATGATTTTGCTCTGTCTCAATAATTTGTGCCATATCCGATTCTTGCAATATATCATTCCCTTCAGTATCTCGTTTTATTACGGACATTGTGTACATTGTGTACATTGTGTACATTGTGTACATTGTGTACATTGTGTACATTGTGTACATTGTGTACATTGTGTACATTGTGTACATTGTAGTACAGACAGTTAACTCATCTGTAATGGTAATACCGTAATACAGTTCCAGTTATTTTTAACCATGTTTTTACCACCTTAGAAGTCTACTTTCCAGACATTTTATGTACTCCTCTAGTTCACACTGCCCTGTGGTCTTTCTTACCATTTAAACTTTTAAATGTATTGTAAATCCTGTGCCATTGCTCACCCGTGAAATGTCATATCATTGGATTGCCTTAAAACTCAGACACCCATCAATCTCTGTTTTGAATAAACACAAGGTTTGGATAAGCAGACTAAAATTGCACCAGTCCCGATGCAGTGTCTTGACTCAAAACCCTCTGCCTCCATAGATCCTGCTTGACCTGCTGATTTCAATGGCAGTTTGTCAGCATTTGCCAGAAGGTTGCCAGCAGTCACTTGTGTCTCCATGTGCAATGTTATGGTGGAGTAAGTGCAGTGAGACTGAGTCTCTTGGCAGGCAGGTTGGAAACCCAATGAGACAGATTAAAAATGGTTGGGAAAATGAGGACAACTTTTACACAGTAAATGGTTAGATTGAACTCATGGACTAAAGAAAAGAAACCAGCAGATTCAATCGGAACTGTTTAAAGAAAAATGGATAGATTAAAAATGAAAGAATATTTGCAGAAAGTTGTATATGGAATGGGGATAGTAGTAGAGGAAGGACTGTTGGATTAACATGTCTCTACTTCAGTGTGAGGGCCTGATGGGGAAGGTGGATGAACTGAGGGCATGGATAGGTACATGCAACTGGGAAGTTATAGCTGTTACAGAAACCTAGCAAAGGAAGTGCAGGGTTAAGGAATTTTTGAATATGCAAGGAACTGCTGGAAATCTTGTTTAGAATGCAGTGCTCAAGTAACTTAATGGGTTAGGCAGCATCTCTGGAGGACATGGACAGGCGACATTTTGGGCCCGGCCCTTCTTCAGACTGAAGAAGGGTCCCAACCCAAGAAGTCGCATATGCAATGCCCTCTAGAGATGCTGCCTAACCTGCCGAGCTACTCCAGCACTTCTTGTTCCATTCAGGAAGCCTTACTGCAAATATACAGGTTTTTGGAGAGACCACACCTGGAGTATTATGTACCATTGTGGTCTCCTTATCTAAATCTTACGTTCATTCAAAACAGCGATTGATGTATTTCTGGATATTCAGAAGTGCAGAGATATTTGCCAAAAAGGTGCATTAAAAAGATAGATAATTTATGATCTTAATGAATGGTGGGACGGGCTCGAAGGGCCAAATGGCCTACTCCTTTTTCTTTTGTGTCTTCTTTCATAAATTGCAAGCTGGAGCATAACGAGGGCATATCAGAATTAGACATAAAAAACAATCCAGAAATAATGATGGAATTAGAATTTTTCTTCTTTGTCTAAATTTTTGACCCCAGTCCAATGAAGAGAATATGAATTAATTTAAATTTATAGATGTTCGGTACCTCAAAACCAGAGAACTCCAGAAGGCAGATTTTCTTTTACAGATAATGTGTGCATCACCACTTTACTGCACTAAATAGAAAGTATTTTTCATTAAGAAGCAGTTTATTTTTAGACATAAACAGGAAGTATTCAACAGGTTGAGGAGCATCTGTGGAGAGAGAAACGGTTAACTTTTCGAGTCAATACTTTTGGATTAATTTCAGAGCTGCTTGATTTGGAGATGATCAAACATTACTGAATTTTTTTTCTCCATAGCTTGTCTCTGCATTTAGCTCAACAGCTATTAAAAGCAAATTGGTCCTCCTAAAATATCCAAACTAACTCAACTGTGAGACTCGTATGGAAATGATGCTAGAACTGGTAAACGAGGAAAGAGGAATTTGAGTCACTCTCTGATTTTATATCAGTAGATACTGTCTCACACCGCTTTATTTCTGCTTCAGAAGAATATGAAAAATCCTTACTACTTCCAACCTGCCTGGTGCCAAACAATATAAATCCACTCAGAGTACAGTATGAACTAACAACACAACAGTGAGGTGTATCTACCCAGTGATTTGTTATTGCCTATTAATTTAATGGAGACTCTAATTTGACCACAATTCCATACCCTGTCCAGATGATTATTTTGTACTTGTACTGCAGCTGCCTCACATCTAAAGCCATTCTTGTACAGTTTGTCTGGAGTTTAAACATTTTCATTGTGACATTTGCCCTTGTGTGCTCTCTTTCCCTCCATTGAGATGCGTGGGTCAGTGGCGTAAGTGGCCACTCTAAATTGGCCTGAGTTTAGAGGAATCTGTGGGGTTGTGGGGAGAATATGATGAGATTAGTGGCAATGGCTAGTTGATGGTTGGCATGGACCTGGTGGGCTGAAGGGCCTATTTCCCTGCTATATGTCTCCGTCTCCGGAACTCTAAGGCCTCCACGTCAGTTGTGAAAATGAAAATAAAATCATTCACTCTCAAATGTTAAAAAAAATACAACGGGCTTTTTTATCCTAATGTCAATAGAAATCCCGAAACAAATCTGAAATTTAATCAGTGGCAAGGAATGAGATATTTTCTAGGTCCGCTATCCATTGGATCATTGGATGCAACAATTTCTTCATGTGTGAATGAAAATAGTGCGCGCTTTTACAGATGGTTAATCCCTTTTATATTATTGGATACTCTTTGGCAATCCATTGTAATTGTAAACAATCCAATGAAACTCTTCCTAAATATGTCAGTTTTCTATTTTCCACTATCCTGTGCCTTGACTTGAATAAATGCTCCTAATCTAATTCAATCCGGAGTCCCTCAGCTTGTTTCCCAGGTCACTATCTTACACCATACTATTTTCTGCATGGATCCCAGCATATACTGTACCTCAGGATCACCTCTCTCAGCTCAGTCCTCCAGCAAGAGGAGGGTGTGCGGTCACCAATCTTAGGATAGGTTTAAGACTTTATCTTTAGTAGCTGGCACCATCTCCATCACCAAGAGCTTTTTCGTTTAGTTTATTATTATTGCCATGCCTACAGAGGTCCAGTGAATATCTTCTTGAAGCTGAACTAAACTGAATTAAACTGTCTGTAAGTGTGAGCTTACCTAACATTCTGTTGCTTAATGTCCGCTAACATGTCCTGGGTCCGTTTAACCTTGTTAGTTCAGGGATACAGCGAGGTATCAGAGGTTATGGGGAGAAGGCAGGAGAATGGGGTTAGGAGGGAGAGATAGATCAGCCATGATTGAATGGCGGAGTAGATTTGATTGGCTAAATGGCCTAATTCTACTCCTATTCCGACCAGTAATCCCCTCACACTAATACTATCCTACCAACTTAATTAGCCTACAAACCTGTTGGTATTTGGAGTGTGGGAGGAAACCAGAGCATCTGGAGAAAACCCACACAGGTCACGGGGAGAATGTACAAACTCTGTACAGACCAATTCTTCTGGAATTTTTTGAGGATGTAACAAGTAAAATGGATAAGGGAGAGCCAGTGGATGTGGTGTACCTGGCCTTTCAGAAAGCCTTTGGTAAGGTACCACACAGGAAATTAGTGGGCAAAATTAGAGCACATGGGATTGGGGGTAGGCTATTGACATGGATAAAAAATTTGTTTACAGACAGGAAACAAAGAGTCGGAATTAATGGGTCCCTTTCAGAATGACAGGGAGTGACTAGTGGGGTGCCACAAGGCTCGGTGCTGGGACCGCAGCTATTTGCAATATATATCAATGATTTAGATGAAGGAATTAAAAGTTACATTAGCAAATTTGCAGATGACACAAAGCTGGGTGGCAGTGTGAACTGAGAAGAGGATGCTATGAGGATACAGGGTGACTTGGATAAGTTGGGTGAGTGGGCAGATGCATGGCAGATGCAGTATAATGTGGATAAATGTGAGGTTATCCACTTTGGTGGCAAGAACAAGAAGGCAGATTATTATCTGAATGGTGTCAGATTAGGAAAAGGGGAAGTTTAACGAGACCTGGGTGTCCTTGTACATCAGTCACTGAAAGTAAGCATGCAGTTACAGCAGGCAGTGAAGAAAGCTAATGGCACGTTGGCCTTCATGACAAGAGGATTTGAGTATAGGAGCAAAGAGGTCCTTCTGCATTTGTTCAGGGCCCTGGTGAGACCACGCCTGGAGTATTGTGTGCAGTTTTGGTCTCCAAATTTGAGGAAGGACATTCTTGCTATTGAGGGAGTGCAGCATAGCTTCACTAGGTTAATTCCCGGGATGGCGGGACTGTCAAGAATGGAACGACTGGCTTGTATTCACTGGAATTTAGGAGGATGATAGGGTTTCTTATAGAACCATATAAAATTATTAGGGATTGGACACACTAGATGCAGGAAACATGTTCCCGATGTTAGGGGAGTCCAGAACCAGAGGCCACAGTTTAAGAATAAGGGATAAGCAATTTAGAACTGAGATGAGGAAAACCTTTTTCACCCAGAAAGTTGTGAATTTGTGGAATTCTCTGCCTCAGAAGGCCATGGAGGCCGATTCACTAGATGCATTCAAAAAAGTTAGGAACTGGGGACGTACAAAAAAGTTAGGATCTGGGTGTCCTAATGCATCAGTCACTGAAAGGAAGCATGCAGGTATAGCAGGCAGTGAAGGATGCCAATGGAATGTTGGCCTTCATAACAAGAGGAGTTGAGTATAGGAGCAAAGAGGTCCTTCTGCAGTTGTACAGGGCCCTAATGAGACCGCACCTGGAGTACTGTGTGCAGTTTTGGTCTCCAAATTTGAGGAAGGATATTCTTGCTATTGAGGGAGTGCAGCGTAGGTTCACTAGGTTAATTCCCGGAATGGCGGGACTGTCGTATGTTGCAAGACTGGAGCGACTAGGCTTGTATCCACTGGAATTTAGAAAGGATGAGAGGAGATCTTATCGAAACGTATAAGATTATTAAGGGATTGGACACGTTAGAGGCAGGAAACATGTTCCCAATGTTGGGGGAGTCCAGAACAAGGGGCCACAGTTTAAGAATAAGGGGTAGGCCATTTAGAACTGAGATGAGGAAAAACATTTTCAGTCAGAGAGTTGTGAATCTGTGGAATTCTCTGCCTCAGAAGGCATTGGAGGCCAATTCTCTGAATACATTCAAGAGAGAGCTAGATAGAGCTCTTAAGGATAGCGGAGTCAGGGGTTATGGGGAGAAGGCAGGAACGGGGTACTGATTGAGAATGATCAGCCATGATCACATTGAATGGCGGTGCTGGCTCGAACGGCCGAATGGCCCCCTCCTGCACCTATTGTCTATTGTCTATTAAAAAAGAGTTGGATAGAGCTGTTAGGGCTAGCAGAATCAAGGGATATGAGAAGGCAGGAACGGGGTACTGATTGTGGGTGATCAGCCATGATCACATTGAATTATGGTGCTGGCTTGAACGGCTGAATGGCCTACTCCTGCACCTATTTTCTTTGTATCTATGACCACACCTGTAGTCAGGATTGAACCCCGGGTCAATGGCGCTGCAAGACAGCAATTCTCCCGCTGTGCCACCGTGCCACCCTGTCTGGTGCCATCTGCCTGTGGCAACAACCAGGGTTTTACATTTTCTGAATGTCCGTTGTTCCTCTGGTAGTGGCAGTGCCTTCAGCTATCTGGGGCATGAGTGCTGGGGAATTCCTTGCCCAATCCTCTCACTGCTCATTAAAACTTTCTTCTTTAATTGCTTTGCGTCCCTTTTTCCTGATATCTCTTATGTTAATTGTAATTGGTAGCACTCATGTGAGGCATCTTTGATATTTGATTTATTATGTTGAAGGGACTGTAGAAATGCAAACTATTGTCACTAATACCACAGAACAGACCTGTTGGCCTTGCTGCCCGAAATATGTAATCCTGACAGTGTCTGCAAACCCCACTCACTACATCTCTTACTGTGCAGTAAACGTGAAAACACATATCTCCAGATTCAGGGTCAGTTTCTTCCCAGTTGTTATCAGGCAACTGAAACATCCTATCACTAACTGGAGAGTGGGCCTGAGCTACTTTCCAACTCATTGGAGACCATCAGACTATCTTTAATCGGACTTTACTGGACCTTATCTTACACTAAACATTATTCACTTTATCCTGTATCTGAACACTTTGGGTGGCTTGATTGTAATCATGTATAGTCTTTTCACTGATTGGATAACACACAACAAATTTTTTTTCACTTGGACAATAATTAAACTAAACAGTTCCACAATAAAATCAGACGAAGTTGGAAGCACTTAGCCGGTCAGGCCGCATCTGTGGAAAAAGCAATAGAGTCAACATTTCAGATTGGGCTGAAGGATCTTCAAACTGAAACGCTGACTTTGTTTCTCTTCCCACAGGTGCGGCCTGCTCTGCTGAATGTTCCAGCATTTTCTGTTTATATTTCAGATTTCCAGCATCTGAAGTGTTTTGACATTTACTTGTTTGCGGTTCCTAATTGTGCTGGTGTGAAACTGTCTTGTTTGTCATTGATTGTGTTTATATATTGAAACCATTAGTTTTAGTTTAGTTTAAATTAGAGATTCCGTGCGGAAACAGGTCCTTCGGCCCACCGAGTCCGTGCTGACCAGCTATCTCCATACACTAGCACTATCCTATACACTAGCACTATACCTATACACTAGCACTATCCTATACACTAGCACTATCCTATACACTAGCACTATCCTATACACTAGCACTATCCTATACACTAGCACTATCCTATACACTAGCACTATCCTATACACTAGCACTATCCTATACACTAGCACTATACCTATACACTAGCACTATACCTATACACTAGCACTATCCTATACACTAGCACTATACCTATACACTAGCACTATACCTATACACTAGCACTATCCTATACACTAGCACTATCCTATACACGAGGGACAATTTACAACCGTTACCGAAGCCAATCAATCATACAAACCTGTATGCCTTTGGAGTGTGGGGGGAAATTGGAGGACCCGGAGAAGACCTTTGCGGTTAAGGGGAGAGCGAACAAACTCCGTACAGACAGCACCCATAGTCAGAATCGAACCGGGAGCTCTGGCGCTGTAAGGCAGCAACTGTGCCACGCATTCTTGCACAGTCTTAGTGATTCCTGTGTTCTAATATCTTACCTGTTAGAGGACGGTCTCTGCTCAGCCTGGTCTGATGGGGGGGGGGGGGGGGGGGGGGGGGTGGTGGTGTGTGTGTGTGTGTGTGTGTGTGTGTGTGTGTGTGTGTGTAGAGGGATCCTCAGAGCAATTCCCAGTAACGCCCTCAGTTTATCTACTTGTCTCCTTTCCTCTGGAGCTTGTCCCTCCTCCCACTACCCCAGGCATGTGACTCCTGTCTGTCTCACAGGCATGGATACCGATCTTCTCAAACCTCCACCACTTTCACTCGGACCAACCCCCTCCATTCCAGAGTTCTGTTTTGGGATTCCCTTCTCTTGGTGCTGCTGCCCTTCTCCCACTCAGGCCTGTCCAGCTACTGTGGTGCACGGTACCTGGGTACAACACTGAGTGAGGAGATTTGCTCGTGGTTCTCAGCTCTTTCAAAATCTGGCCATGACTTTGGATAAGCTTCCCTTAAGTTCATTCTCTTGAAATAGATGGACATTCTTCTTGAGCAGTCCTTGTTTTACACGTCGGTAGGTGCAGTGGGACTGTATCCTGAAAGATATTGATGACATTTCTGAGGGATCAATCATGATGTGTGTAAGTGAGATGCTGAACACTTCTAGAATTGAAAAGCTGCTAAACCTATAGGAAAAGAACTGCAGATGCTGGTTTAAATCAAAGATAGGCACAAAATGCTGGAGTAACTCAGCGGGTCAGGCAGCATCTCGGGAGAGAAGGAATGGGTGACGTTTCGGGTCGAGACCCAACTTATGTTCACTTGGTCGAGCCAGAGTTGGAGTAAAGGGCATAGCTCAATGCTTCCGATTATATAAAGTATATTGAGCGATGGAGAAAATACAAATAAGGTTGAGTTTTACAAGTGAGCATTTGTATTTATTAGGACATTTTCTAGGGTACCTAACACCTGATGGATCCTATGATAGAAGACCACAAAGTGCTGGAGTAACTCAACAGGTCAGGCAGCATCTCTGGAGGACATGGATAGGTGATGTTTTGGGTTGGGATCCTTCTTCAGACAGCTCCTGATCCTATGATGTTGTAGATTGAGAAAATGTTTTGATGTGGCAGGAGCCAGCACTAGGGAGTTGGTCACCATTTTGGGAATTCAGTTGGTCATTCCCCAGGGAGCAGGGAGAACGTGGAACTCGCTCGCTCAGAGAGTTGCAGAAGTGAGGTCAGGGATGGATTTAAGGGGAAGTGTGGGAAGGAACTGCAAATGTTGGCTTATACCGAAGACAGACACAAAGTGCCGGAGTAACTCAACGGGCCAGGCAGCATCACTTTTCAGTCTTTTCAGAAGAAGGGTTCTGACCCGAAACATCACCCACCCTTTGTCTCCAGAGATGCTGAGTTACTCCAGCGCTTTGTGTCTGTCTTGGGTTTAAGAGGAAGCTGGATAAACACATGAGTTGAGAGGGTGATAGGGGAGACAGGGAGGTGTGTGTGTGGGGGGGGGGGGGGGGGGGGGGGGAGGCTGATGTGGGGAGGAAACAGCAGTCCAGAACTGAAAGGGTGAAGGGACAAAGTTGGCATTGTTGTTTCTGTGGAATTCTATAAATGACAAGTGAGCAATGTACTTCTGTTTCGCACAGATTAATGAATGGCAATCTTTTACCTTATTTTCAGTTAGGCTTTTATTGGCTTTTTATCAATTTGCATTTGTTCATCCATCACTATCGAACTGGGCCAATTGGTCCAGTTACCCAAACTGAAGTGCATCCAACAATGCTAAATGCTCTGAGTAATCTCTGTGCCTGGCCCTCACCATACTGCTGTTCCACACACACAGACACACTTACATTAATATTCCTGCAAATTACGATGGATTTCCTTTTGTCACGTTCTACACAAAGTTCTACCCAAGCGTCAAATCACTCGACTGGATTTGATATTAAAAGGTTACCTACGCAGGTGTTTGGGGCGGCACGGTGGCGCAGCGGCAGAGTTGCTGCATTACAGCGCCAGAGACCTGGGTTCAATCCAGACTACGGGCGCTGTCTGTACGGAGTTTGTACGTTCTCTCCGTGACCTGCGTGGTTTGTCTCTGGATGCTCCAGTTTCCTCCCACACTCCATGACATGCAGGTTTGTAGGTTAATTGCCTTCGGTAAAATTGTAAATTGTCCCTGGTGTGTGCAGGTTAGTGTTGGTGGGTGGAGATTGCGCTGTATCTCTAAACTAAAGTTGTGATCATCCAAGCCTACATTTCTGACCTTGTATCTTACACCCGACGTTTGGACACTCCCCTGTTCCCAACAACCCTCAATAATTTGAACCAACCCTGATGCAAGTTCCTTGACCTATGAGACATCTTTTGACCTAAACAACTTTTGTCCCCAGTTTCAATGGCTAAACACTCTGAGCTTTGGCTGACATGCCCTTTCACCATGAACCTACTTCTAAAGTAGTTGCTTTCACCCATTCTTCAAAAATGTCCTGCCCAGCTGATCAGTGATCTTTCAACAATGTGCAAGGCAACACCACATATTATTACAGCCAACAAAGGACACAAAGTGCTGGAGTAATTCAGCAGCCCAGGGAGTAGCTCTGCAGAACACGGAATAAGTGCCGTATCGGGACAGGGCGTTTCTTCCAAAATGATCGTGAGGGGGAGGGGGAAGAAAGCTCAAAGAAAGGAGGGGCAGGACAAAGACTGGCAGGTAAGAGGTTGATACAGGCCAAAAACAGGCAGGTGGGTAAAGTTTAGATTAGATGGGACAAGTTGGGCGTTGGGGGCAAGTTGGGCTGAAGGGCCTATTTCCATGCCATGTACGACTCTAGGACTAGGTGATGGGAGTGGGGGGGGGGGTGGGTGGTGGGGTGATAGGCAGATGGTGGACAAAGGCCAGAGATGAAAAGACAGGTGTGAGACAAAAGGATGAAAGAGTCATGAATTGTGAAGGCAGCAGAAGGAACGTAGGTGGAAGGGGAAGGGCCTGTCAAGTTATTACACCTGTCTGGTTTAGTCACGACATTTCTAGTGATGAGCTCACTTTCCTGGAGTTTTCTCATCAAGTGTTGGCAACCTTGGAGTTCACACATTTCTGGCTCACATCTCCATCACTCTGATTACAAACCTACTGCATTACTTCCCACATCCACAGATTCTGCAATTCTTCTCCCAGTTATCTGAACTCCCAAGAATTGCTCCATTATTTAACAACCTTTTCTCTCATTGTTCAGCAAGCTCGAGCAATAATTTCTATGGGACGATCTCTGAAAATGTATCAGCAACTACAGACCACGTGTGTTAAGCTCAGCGATGGGGGAAATGTAACTGATGATAATTAGGCTTAGAAATAACTGTTCCCTTGCACAGATATTAATGAAGTGTTTAGTAAATTGCCTTCCAATAAGATTGTCATCAAGCATTTGCGATTATAGGGACTGTAGCAGTGAGGGAAGGATGGTGGCGGATCGGTAAATTTGCTGCCTTACAGCACCAGAGACCCGGGTTCGATCCTGACTATGGGTGCTGTCCGTGTGGAGTTTGTACATTCTCCCTGTGACCATGTGGGTTTTCTCCTGGTGCTCTGGTTTTCTCCCACACTCCAAAGATGTTCAGGTTTGTAGATTAATTGGCTTCGGTAAAGATTGTAAATTGTCCCTAGTGTAGAAGGGCGCTAGTGTATGGGGATCGCTAGTGGTCGCGGGCTCGGTGGGCCGAAAGGTTTCTTTCCGCACTGTATTTCTAAACTAAACTGAACAATGAATGAATGAATAGATGAATAAGTTTATTGGCCAATTATGTGCATATGCAAGGAATGTGCCTTGGTGCTCCGCTCACAAATGACAACACAAACATACAGTTAACAATTAAGAATAAAGCATAAACACATCAAAACAATAAGGATACAACATTACGGTCTAAACATGTAGGTGAAAATAAACCAGAGCAAAAAAGAAACTACAGACTTTGGTTGTTGAGTAGAACTACTCGTGGAAAAAAAACTATTTTTATGTCTGGCTGTGGCTGCTTTGACAGTCTGGAGTTGTCTTCCAGAGGGATGTGATTCAAAGAGTTTGTGGCCAGGGTGAGAGGGGTCAGAGATGATCTTGCCCGCTCGCTTCCTGGCCCTTGCAGTGTACAGTGATGGGAAACATTGTGGTGAGGGCTTGATTTTCAGATTGGACAGATGAGTGCAGTAAAGCTCTTAGGAGTCAGCACTGGGACCAGAGTTTTTATGAGCATATGGATTTATTGTTTGGAGTTGTGAGTAAGGGAACAATTGCAAGATTTGCTGATGCAACAAGGCTTGCAAATTGTGAGGATGCCTCAATAAGTGAGTAATGAGGGGGGGGGGGGCTCATTGAAACTTACCGAATAGTGAAAGGGCTGGATAGAGTGAGTGTGGAGAGGATGTTCCCACTAGTGGGAGAGTCTAGGAATAAAGGCCACGGCCTCAGAATAAAAGGACGTACCTTTAGAAAGGAGATGAGGAGCAATTTCTTTAGTCAGATGGTGGTGAATCTGTGGAATTCATTGCAACAGAAGGTTGTGGAGGCCACATGAATGGATATTTTTAAGGCAAAGTGACAGATTCTTGATTAGTACGAGTGTCAGGAGAATGGGGTTGATAAATGAGGGAAAGATAAATCAGCCATGATTGACTGGCGGAGTAGACTTGATGGGCCGCATGGCCTAATATGGCTCCTATAACTTATGAAGTTATGAACTTATGAGAAATGCTGTGGAATGAGTGGATGTGTTGCAGATAAAAATTAATGTTCAAAATGTAAAACATTGGGCTTTGGAGGAAAATGAGAAGAGCCAGTATAAACTAGAGGGCGCAATTCAAATCAGGCACAAAAACAGAGGTGCCTGGGGGTTTATTGGTCCAATTTATGGAAATCAGCAGGGAAGGCTGAGAAACTGGTTTAAAAAAATAATTGTTGTGCTGGGAATTATACATTAGAAGTATAGATGACAGAGCAGGGAAGTCATGGTGAATCTTTATATTACTAGTATGATCACGGCTGCAGAACTGTGTCCAATTCTGAAGTCCAAACTGTAGGTGAGACGTGAAGCTTTGGAGAGGGTTTAGTTTAAAGATGCAACATGGAGACAGGGCCTTCGGCCCACCAAGTCGATGCCAACCATCGATATCTCATTCACACTAGTTCTACGTAATCCAACTTTCGAATCCACTCCATGTACACTAGGGGCAATTCACAGAGGCCAATTAACCTCCAAACCCGCACATCTTTGGGATGCGGGAGGAAACCCAAAGGAGCACACAGTGGAAATCCACGTGGTCACACGGAGTACGTGCAAACCCTGATCTGGCAGCACCCGAGGTCAGGATGGAACCTGGGTCTCTGGCCCTGTGAGGCAGCTGCTCTACCAGCTGCGCCACTGTGCGGGTGCAGGAGAATTTGAGGCAAATAATAGACAATAGACAATTAACAATAGGTGCAGGAGTAGGCCATTCAGCCCTTCGAGCCAGCACCGCCATTCAATGCGATCATGGCTGATCACTCTCAATCAGTGCCCCGTTCCTGCCTTCTCCCCATACCCCCTCACTCCGCTATTCTTAAGAGCTCAACCAATTTTCTATCCATGTCAGTACCCTACCCCCAATACCATGTGCTCTAATTTTGCCCACTAATCTCCTATGTGGGACCTTGTCGAAGGCTTTCTGAAAGTCGAGGTACACCACATCCACTGACTCTCCCCTGTCAATTTTCCTAGTTACATCCTCAAAAAATTCCAGTAGATTTGTCAAGCATGATTTCCCCATCGTAAATCCATGCTGACTCGGAATGATCCTGTTACTGCTATCCAAATGCTCAGCAATTTCGTCTTTTATAATTGACTCCAGCATCTTCCCCACCACTGATGTCAGACTAACTGGTCTATAATTACCCGTTTTCTCTCCCTCCTTTCTTAAAAAGTGGGATAACATTTGCTATCCTCCAATCCACAGGAACTGATCCTGAATCTATAGAACATTGAAAAATGATCTCCAATGCTTCCACTATTTCTAGAGCCACCTCCTTAAGTACCCTGGGATGCAGACCATCAGGCCCTGGGGATTTATCAGCCTTCAGTCCCATCAGTCTACCCAAAACCATTTCCTGCCTAATGTGGATTTCCTTCAGTTCCTCCATCACCCTAGGTTCTCCGGCCCCTAGAACATTTGGGAGATTGTGTGTATCTTCCTCAGTGAAGACAGATCCAAAGTAACGGTTTAACTCGTCTGCCATTTCTTTGTTCCCCATAATAAATTCCCCTGCTTCTGTCTTCAAGGGACCGACATTTGCCTTGACTATTTTTTTCCTCTTCACGTACCTAAAAAAACTTTTGCTATCCTCCTTTATATTATTGGCTAGTTTACCCTCGTACCTCATCTTTTCTCCCCGTATTGCCTTTTTAGTTAACTTTTGTTGCTCTTTAAAAGAGTCCCAATCCTCTGTCTTCCCACTCTTCTTTGCTATGTTATACTTCCTCTCCTTAATTTTTATGCTGTCCTTGACTTCCCTCGTCAGCCACAGGTGTCTCTTACTCCCCTTAGAGTCTTTCCGCCTCTTTGGGATAAATTGATCCTGCAACCTCTGCATTATTCCCAGGAATACCTGCCATTGCTGTTCTACCGTCTTCCCTGCTAGGGCCTCCTTCCAGTCAATTTTGGCCAGCTCCTGCCTCATGCCTCTGTAATCCCCTTTGCTATACTGTAATACTGACACTTCCGCTTTTCCCTTCTGCCTTTCCATTTGCAGAGTAAAACTTATCATGTTGTGATCACTGCCTCCTAATGGCTCTTTTACCTCTAGTCCCCTTATCAGATCAGGATCATTACACAACACTAAATCCAGAATTGCCTTCTCCCTGGTAGGCTCCAGTACAAGCTGTTCTAAGAATCCATCTCGAAGGCACTCTACAAACTCTCTTTCCTGGGGTCCATTTCCAACCTGATTTTCCCAGTCTACCTGCATGTTGAAATCTCCCATAACCACCGTAGCATTACATTTGTGACACGCCAATTTTATCTCCTGATTCAACTTGCACCCTATGTCGAGGCTACTGTTTGGGGGCCTATAGATAACTCCCATTAGGGTCTTTTTACCCTTACAATTCCTCATTTCTATCCATACTGATTCAACATCTCCTGATTCTATGTCACCCCTTACAAGGGAATGAATATCATTCCTTACCAGCAGAGCAACCCCACCCCCTCTGCCCACCTGTCTGTCTTTTCTATACATTCGACCCGAAACGTCACCCATTCCTTCTCTCCCGAGATGCTGCCTGACCTGCTGAGTTACTCCAGCATTTTGTGAATAAATCGATTTGTACCAGCATCTGCAGTTATTTTCTTATACTACTGTCTTTTCTATACGTTGTGCACCCCTGAATATTCAGTTCCCAGCCCTGGTCCTCTTGTATGAGGGACGTCAGTTCTATGCATAGACTGGAGAGCCTGAAAAAAAGTTTTCTCTTTAGAACAGAGGGGGTTGTGAGGGGTTCTGCTTGAGGGATTTCAAATCAAGAAGGGTTTAGTAAGGAAAGAGGAAACTTTCCATTGGTGAAGGGGCCAAGAGCCAAAGGACATAGAATAAAAGTAATTGCAAAAGAACCAAAAGTCCCCCGAGTTGAAACTTTTTTGTGCCGTGAATTATAGAGCTACACAGCATGGAAACAGGCCCTTCAGCCCACCCTATCCATGCTGACCAAGTTGGCATTTTGGGATAGTCCCTTTTATATGCATTTGGCCAATATTCTTCGATACACTTTCTATCTTTTTCTCGGTCCAAATGTCTTTTGAAAGTTATAATTGTATCTGGTTCTCCATCTTCCTATCCTGGTTGGGGTTGGAAATACAATGGCAGGGGGAAGGAGTGGAGGCAGATTTAATGGTGGAGTTTAAAGGGAGCTGGGTATTCTTCTGAATGAGAAGGATTTACATTGGCTGTGGGGAAGGATTAAGAGCAGCAGATTGCTGTTATGTGACACTGGCACGAACTTGATGGGCTGAGTGGTTGTCACTATGACTGTGACATTTTGAGGTTGTCATCTTTTTGAAGTTGAAGAGCTTTCTTCAGCTTTTAGGACAAAACAAATGTACAAAGTCCATCCGGCAGATGTGACATTTTATTTCTTTTGGTCTCCAGGTTGCTGTTGAAGTGCTTTGATAACAGGCATTTTAAATAATGCAAAAATCACAAAACACTGTTGTCATGGTTTTTGTAGAACTGATTGCAGGATGAAAGGAATATTGCACCATCCCAATCTTTACGTTAATTGGTTATATTAAAGATAAGCATAGAGTTAATATGGCATAAAAATAACAAGACCAATTAAATAACCTGTTAATCTATAAGGACATGACTGGTAACTGAAAGGGGAATCTTTCATTTTTAGACTCTCAGACTTAACGTTAGGCACCTGTAGTTAAATGGTAACAGCTGGCATTGATAATTCTGAAACACATGGAGATTTTAACATGAGGAAGTATATTTGTAGGATAATAACTCTCAAAACCATTGAGGAGAAAAAAGTTTGGAGGGTAACCCAGTTGGACTATTTGGCTTGTTTTAAGTGCTGTAAACTTCATTGCCAAAACTGTATTAAATGTGCCGTAAAAGGGCCCCAAATTCAACACCTGAATTCTGAGTTGGTGATAAATGGTGCTGACTTTCTAGGAAGTTACCCACTAAGATCTGGTGATATGTGTGGCGCGGGCTCCTCCTTTGCCAGGAATGGCTTCTGACAAGAATCACGTCAAAACAATCCACAACATCACCAATATCATCATGTGTAGGAAGGAACTGCAGATGCTGGTTTAAATCGAAGATAGACACAAAATGCTGGAGCAACGCAGCGGAGCAGGCAGCAACTCTGGGGAGAAGGAATGGGTGACGTCTCAGGTCGAGACCCTTTTTCAGATCATTTTGAAGAGTTCTCACAGGCTAGGAAGGAAACTGTGCAATATTTAAATTTAAAAAAACCCATTTAATATGATGTGAATTGAAATTGATTGAGATCCTGGATTAAAAATCATGAATTTATTAAAATAAATAATAAATGCATTAAATATTTATAAATGGATTGCAATCCACATATGTAAACACAGTAAATGAAAATTAATCATTGCCTCATTGAATTGAATTAAAAAAATCATTAAAGCTGCTGGAAATCTGAAATAAAACCAAAATTGCTAGGAACACTTAGCTGGCCACATTCTTCACCACAGATACGGCTGGCCTATTGAGTGTTTCGTGCATTGTCTGTTTTTGTTTTTCAGAATTTTGCAGCCAGATGGCTTGCCAATTACACAGTTAGAATTGCTCAGACCTTTTGGCAGCAAAAGGTATTTTCAGCCTATCTGCTGCACAAAAGATTTCACTATGATTTCATCTTGTGTAGCGAGAAGAACAGGAAAATAGCCTAAATCTGTGTCATTTAAAATAATAGCCTTTGAATCCAGAGAAGGTTGCACACAGCACACTGTGTGTAAGAACACTGATTTGCCAACAGATACCTCAGCATTCCTGTGTCCGTAGGTCCCAAAGTTTCATGGAGGAATGGTCGTGAATACCGATAGTTCTTCCTTCATCACTGTTGCTGCATGCGGGCTGTCGTTACTGATGCTTTTGTCTTAGAGCCGATGACCTTTATTCCAATTCCTTGGGACTATTCCAGTAAATCTCCTCTGCATTCTCTCCAAAGTCTTGGCACCCTTCCCTGCTAAAGTGTGGAATTATTGACAATATTCCAGCTGTGGCTTAACTGACAATTCTGCAAAAGGTCTAACCTATTCCTTTTCCCTCTTTATTCCGAGCCCCTATTTATAAACATGAGCAATCCAAGTGTATTGAGAACTACCTCAACAACTTGCTCTGTCATCCCTTTAAGGATTTGCATCTAAAGGACACCATGGTCTCTGCTCATTTGCACTTTCTAAATTGGTGCCAATTATAGTAAACTGCCTTTCCACATTAGTCCTCCCAGGGTGCAGAGCTTCACACTTCTCTGCAGTGAGCTCCATCTGCCAGGTTTCTGCCTCTTTCATCAGCCTGCCTGCTCCCCTGAAGCCTGTATCTCTCCTCATCACTGCTTCTTTGCCAAAGCTTCATACACTTTGTATAAAACGTACAACGGGGCTCCTTGCACGTGAGTCCACAGTGTTTGTGAAATTTGTGAGGTATTGGACATAGAACCAAGCTTTGGCCAAAGCTAAATATCAGCCGAAAAAGCATTTGTTCACCATCATCCCCTGGCCCATGTCATTAGACATTGTCATAGAGTCATACAGCACAGAAATAGCCCTTCTGCCCACTATATCCATGCCAACCTATTTGCTCATCTACACTAATCCTATTTTCCTGCATTGGATCCAGGTCCTTCCTTCTGTGCCTTGCCAGATCAAGTGCTTACATAGATATCTCTTAAACATAGTGATTTCATTTCCTCTCCTCTGGCTACATGGTCCAGATATCAACCACTCTCTGTGTAAAGAAAATCTTTTGTGGTAAGGTTAGTTTGCCAATGGATGGCTTGCTTTGGTGTGGCAAGGTATGGTTTGGCTGAAGATGGTTTGGTGTGGTATGGTTTGACATGGTAAGGTTGGTTTGGCTGGAAGTGAGATGAGGTGGGGCATGGTTTATTGTGGTATGTATGCTGAGAGATTGCCTTGAGAATGCAATGGAAATTTGAGCATTTCTAAAGGGAAAACTGTCAAAGATCAGGGGAATGGGCAACTTTGAAAAGTTAACACAAACCCTGTGCTGTTAGATTCTGATAAAAGACAAATGACATAAAACTGTTTCAACATGTAATGAGGCAAATTATAAAGATGCGTGATGCCAAGAGCAAGTGGAATTATTTTCTCCCCATCCTTGGCCTTGAGAACGAGTAAGGGGGGTGGGGGTGATCGCAGCAATTACACTTGCACTGTACAATGTAAGATAAGAACACATTGATCCTTGGGTTTCAAAGAAGATCTGCCACTAAGTGTGTGACTAAGTTGCTCGTTAGTCCCTCAGTGAAGGTCTTACTGCAAGCACTGAATACATCAATCTTGGAATCTTCTTTAATACTTTTGCTTTAACCAGTGGAGATGAGTGTGATTAAAGTATGTACTTCTTTATTTAAATTAAATTTTCCTCCTTTACTCACTAAATTACACAGAAATATCCAATTTTGGAAAACACTCCCTATATCACTAGTTGGTCGTAGTAATGCTATAAAGATGATCTTTCTTCCACAGCTACTATACTTATTTCAAACAATTCCGATCTATCTTCCAAAAAAGTTTTTTAAAAAAATTGATTCAATTGTTACTAATTTTATTTGGGACTACAAGACTCATAGAATAAATAAAAGACATCTATGTAAGTCTAAAATTAATGGAGGAATTGCTTTACCTAACTTTTTATTTTATTATTGGGCGGTTAATATTAAAAATATAACCTGCTGGTTGGATGATTCTGATCAACAACCGGATTGGTTAAAGATGGAGAAAGAGGATTGTTTACCATTCGATATTGGTGCGATCCTCTTAGCTCCAATAAATTTAAATAAAAAAACATATGGAGGTAATCCCATTATACACAGTGTTATCCGTACCTGGAAACAATTAAAGCTTACGTTAAAATTGAGTAAATTATCTGTTTTCCTTCCTATTGCGAATAATCTTTCTTTTAAACCGTCTGTCTTAGATAGAGGCTTTGCTCAATGGAAAAGTTATGGAATTAAAAGGGTGGGAGATCTTTATCATAAGGGAACTTTTCTTTCTTTTCAGGATTTACAGCAGAAGTACGGATTACATGTTAATAATTATTTTAGATATTTACAACTTAGAGATTATGTAAAATCACACATGCAAGAATATAAGTTTAGAGGTCCAGAAACACTTGATGTATGCCTGAATCGACATTATAATTCAAATAAATTAATATCCTTTATTTACAATACTCTCCTTGACACTGATATTCCGTCATCAGAATCTTATAGACGAGCATGGGAGGACGAATTGAATCAATTTATAATGCAAGATATATGGGATGAAAGTTTACAACATATACATCAATGTTCATTGAATACTAGACATTCCTTAATACAATTTAAAATAATACATAGATTACATTATTCGAAGACGAAATTAAATAGGATTTTTCCTAGTATCTCTCCTATTTGTGATAAATGTCAATTTCAAGAAGCTAATTTAACTCATATTTTCGTAACTTGTATAAAAATGCAAAACTTCTGGTTGGAGATTTTTTAAATAGTTTCTAAAGTTATTAATAAAAAATTAGATATGGACCCAAAATTAATTATATTAGGATTATCAGAACATACTACAAATTTTACAGTAAGTCAGGTACATTTTCTTGATTACAGTCTAATAACTGCGAAAAAATTAATACTTAAATTTTGGAAAAAACCAATAACCCCCACAATTAAAATGTGGACTACGGAAATGACAGAGACCCTGCATTTGGAAAAAATAAGGTTTGCCTTAATCGACAAACCTGAGTTATTTTTAAAAATATGGTCTCCATTTATTGAATTTTTAGAAAAGTAAATGGGTTTGGCACAGGACTAAAATAAAAAATTTAAATTAAAAGTTGAAACTTGAGTTAGGGGTTGGATGTACAACTGTGGTTATTGTCTCCCGGATCTACTCCCTTTAATTTTTATTGTTAGACCCTTTTTTTTTAACCCTCTTACCCTCTCTCCCCAAGTTTATAGTTTTTATTTTTTATTTTTTATTTTCTCTCTTCAAAAATTTAAAAATTGAAGCTATGTAAGAACTTTGTAACTAATGTGTTTTTTTATTTCTATTTGTACATATGCTTTTCAAAAAAAAAAAAAAAAAAAAGGTATGTAGCGTTAAGCACAAAATCTCAGCCTGAACTGTAAATTGCCAATGGCTGCAAATGTTAAAGGGAAGCTGGATGAAAGAGAGAGACAGAGAGATACTCGGGCAGTTATTGTGCCATATAATAGTTTGATAATCATTGAGTTATAATTGATGCACCTTCCCGCTTATACTCTGGTTCGATATCAACATTCTTCTTGCCTTTAAACATGGTGACACTGACCTTGGCCTGAGAGAGCTGTGCTGGTCTTTATGCCTGTGTATGAATGTTCAGCAGTGTCATAGAATAGTCTATGGGAGGACTAATAGTGAGAGGGAGGACTCCTCTCTGTACTTTCTCACTTCTGCTGTGCACTGCCTTGCCTCTTGATGGCTTGATCTGCACCCTGTTCCCATCAGAGGAAGTAGATAACAACCTCAGGGATTGCTGTTGAATGATTCGATGGCACTTGTGACTTTGGGCCTTTATTGCAACCGCCCTAACCACTGCTCTTCTGCCAACTCACCTGTGCAGGTGTGCCATTAGACTTGTTGCTGGGTTGCTGGGTTGTTAGTTGCTAAGTTACGGCCAAGGCTACCATTTCTATTTGCTGCAGTTGTTTAGTTGGCAGCATGATGATTAATGACCCATCACAAACATTTTCTCCTGGAGACAGTTAGGAGAGCTACAAATCTGATGGATTTTCTCGATGGTGATTTACCTCTGCATTTACGTTGAGTTGCACGTTCGATATTCTTTTGTAGTTCTCGGCATGGGCACATTCCATGAAGTCTAATTACTCTTTGCTGGTGTATATGATCAACAACGATAACTCCCCACTCGGCCAGCATAGCCGTCTGTTTCACGGCTTGCATAGTTGCCTCAGGACCTACTGTAGGTTTTGGTCCCACTCCTAACAGGTCGAGTAGGAGTCCGAGGAAGTGTCACAATGTCAGAGGACAAGTCCATCAGAAGTGATGTTAAAATGGTGATGCACCTGCCCCATCTGATTTGGAAAAGATTTTATATTCCAAAGAAGGGTTGCACACTTCCCCGTTTGTGGCAGACAATACCCGTCCATCGACCAACATTGCTGAAGCATTATCTGGTCATTATTACACAGCGGTCTGTGGGAGCTTGCTGGCTTTGAGTCAGCTGTCCCATATCGTACAGGATAAAGAGAACCCACTTGTCTGTGGTGCATCTTGAAGCAATGAAAGATATAAAATATCTGCATCCTGTGCAGCTTTCCCTCGAGCCATTGCGTCGCAGGGAAATACAGCTTGTAGTCAGGGCCCCTTTGGCCCACCAAGTCCGAGGTGACCATTAAACATCCATTTATACTAATCCAAGATGAATTCCATTTCTTTTCCCCACATTCACTTCACTCCCCCCCCCCAAATCCTGGGGCATCACACCAAGGGCATCACACCAGGGGCAATTTACATTGGCCAATCAACCTACCATCCCACATGTTAAGTTTAGTGATACAGCATGGAAATAGACCCTTTGTCCCACTAGTTCCCACTAGTTCTATGTTATCCTACTTTCATGCTATCCAATTCATCCACAAACCCGCACGACTTTGGGATATGGGAGGAAACCGGAGCATCCGGAGGAAACCCACGTGTTCACAGAGAGAACGTGCAAACTCCACACACACAGCACCCGAGGTCAGGATTGAATCCGGGTCTCTGGCTCTGTGTGATTTTGCAAAGTAAGTGGAAAACCAGAACCGCTGAATGAAACCCATGCAGTCGCAGGGAAAATGTGCAAACTCCACACAGGCATCACCTGAGGTCGGCATTAAACCTGGCCCTATGTAGCAGCGACTTTACCAGCTGTGCTATTGTGCTGTCCCTTTGCTACTACTCTGCCAACAAAACAAACTCCAGGGAGAGATACACCAATTAGTCAATTGTAGCAAGGCACAAGTAAAGATCCAGAAAGTCTTTTCAACAGGGGTAGAAATTAATTGACGCGTGCTGTCTTTATTTTTCTTAATAATCATTCCTCCCTGAAATCCCGATAAAGGAATAAGAATAAATGATTTCCCTCCTAAGACTAAGGAAATTATTTTCTCCTTGATGTGCTTTGCATTCAAAGAGCAGCACTTCTGTCGAAGGGCTAATGAAAATGTTAATTGCTCATACTGTTCTTCAGCTGTCCGACCCTCAAGGAATGACCCTATTAATCAACACTTCCCGCAGTAATGACAATTATTTGATTTTTATTTCTAACATATTATCTTGAGTTGGTTACAAAGCCCTAGTTTAAAGGTTTAAGGATTCGGCCCATCAGTGGGGTGTCCTGATGCAACGAGGGCTGAACAACGATTCCTGTGGTGTTTCAGATCGGACACATCCCAGTGATTACAGGAGACAACATTTTTCCAGTAGGGTTGTTTTCAGAAGGCGAACCCTTGCTCGTGGGGCTTGAAATGGTCAACTGAGATAACCGCTGAACAGGTAAATTTATTTATGAAGCACTCTGGGGTTTGTGGGTATTCCCTCCCACTGCTTTCCCGAGACAAGACCAGAATTGCCAGTTATTCACTGGTGATCTGCCTGGTTATTCCCAGCAGATGCCTGCAGGATGATGTTGGAACCCAAGGGTCACTGGCTTTCATTGGTTCCTACCTTCCTGCACAAGGGAGGTGTTCTTTGGACAGTGGTTCCATTCCAAGACTATTTCACGACTCCAGAGACCCGGGTGCATTTTCATCCTTGGGGTCCTGTCTGTGTGGAGTTTGCACGTTCTCCCTGTTACTGCTCACTCCATTTTTTTCCTCCCACGTCCCGAAGACGTATGGGTCGGTAGGCTAATTGGCCGCTGTAAATGGTCCGTGGTGAGTAGGTGAGTGGTAGAACTTGGGGTGAGTTGATGGGAGTGCAGGAAGAAGAGGGTAGGTTTCAAGTAGAAAGTGTAATTGGACTCACTGAGCTGCAGGGCCTTGTTCCGTGCCATATGACTTCATAAGAAATTGTAGGGCCTTTTATACCAACCCCACCATCCAATAAAATCAGTGGTCTTTTCTTTACATCTCTACCACCCCCCTCCTGCAATCATCTCAGAATCTTCAACTCCCTTTTAAATGAGCTCTCCAGAAATTATTATTAAAGGACTCCAGAAATTTACTCTAATTTGTGAGTTTAAAAGACATGAAAGTAAATGATTAGAATCTTCTCCGTTATCCCCTTTTCCTGCAACCTATTGTCCCCACATTTCCTACAATTACAACCACCACTCACCTAAATCAGAAGAAATTCACTGCAACTAGTTAACCTATAAACCCACATGTATTTGGGATGTGCTGGGAAACAGGAACATCACAAGACATATACGATTAATGACAGGGCCCTGGGGAGTGTGGTTGAACAGAGAGATCTGCAAGTCAAGCCAAGCCGAGTTTATTGTCACATGCACATGTGTGGTACAGTACATTGTTCCCTGACAATGGGAAGAAGGGGCTGTGGAGACAGTGCGGTGTACAGGCATTTGCATGCTAACCCATCAACTGAAGCATCGAGCACAGGACTTTAGAGCTACAGCGCGGAAACAGGCCCTTCAGTCCACCAAATCCGCACAGATCAGCGATCTCCCCATACACCAGCACTATCCTACCCGCTAAGGGCAATTTACAAGTTTATTAAAGCCAATTAACCTACAAACTTGCACATCTTAAAGCCCCTGTCCCACTCAGATGATTTTTTAGGCGACTAGGCTGTCGCTGGGGTGTCGCCTATACGGTCGTGAGTAGTCTCCAAAGAGTCATAGCATTTTCTGGTCGCCGCTGGATTTTGAAATGTAAAAAAAAAATTGGCGACAGTTGGTTTGACGGCGTAGCTTGATGTCTCCTGATGTAGGTGCTGTCGTAGGTTGTCACCAGATGATGTAGCTGTCGCTGGTGCTGACTTCGGTGAATTCCATTGGCGACTACCTACGTCAACCGGCGACAGGTACCGGCGTCAAAACTGGAGGCCAAAATGACGTGTATTATCTTCAGTTGTCGCCGACCGGGTCGTAGCTTGTCGCGGGTAGACGTAGGTTGATTTTAGTTGTCGTAGGTTGTTGCCAGCGTGGTCGTAGGCGCGGTCGTAGGTGGACATCCTAAGGCGCTGGTTGTCAGTAACTTGCCATAGCTTGACGTCGACTAGATGGTAGGTTGTTGTAGCTTGTCGTAGACATTGCCGTGGGGGGGAGGGGTCCAGTCGCCGACCTGCTATGACTATGACAATCGCTGGCAGTCGCCTAAAAAGGGATAGGTCCTTTAGAGTGTGGGTGGAAACCAGAGCACCTAGAAAAAACCCATGTGGTCACAGGGAGAACATACAAACTGCGTGCAGACAGCATCCGAAGTCAGGACGAACCTGGGTCTCAGGCGTTATAAGGCCGCAGCCCTACTGTTGTGCCACTGTGCCACCCTAAAGGAGTTAGGCATCATTGTAGTTGCACAAAATGTTGGTACAGCCACACTTGGATTATTCTGTAGTTCTGGTCACCACGCGGCAGGAAGGATGGGAATAAGCTAGAATGCATACAGAAAAGATTCACATGGGTGTTGCCTGGATTAAATGGCTTAAGTTATGAGGAGAGATTGGAGAAGCAGTTTTCCCTGGAGTAAAGGAGGCTGAGAAGTGACATGATCATCTATCTATATATATTACTAAAACGCTCTGTCAGTCGGCGATTTATATATTTACTAGAACAATTTCACCCGTTGGGCCCAAACCTCTCCTGCATTGGTGCAGCACCCTCTCCTCCCCTCCTCCCCCCTCCCTCTCCCCCCTCCCCCCTCTCTCCTCTTCTCTCCTCTCCTCTCCTCTCCTCCTCTCCCCTCCCCCCTAAAAAAAAAGGTTTCTTGTGATGTTCAGAGTGTGACGTCACAACAGTACCCGCCCGAGTGATGGCCAATGAGAGCTGCGCAGTTTTACGTGTCCGCACCTGTGCAGTTGGGGCCCGTTCATCTAATGCTGACGTGTCGCCAGATCCTCCGCACCTGTGCAGTTGGGGCCCATTGATCCGTGCGTGCGCAGAACCCAACGGGTCTAAACGGGATGGGGTGGGTGAGTGGGGCGGTGGGGGGAGGGGGAGGGGGAGGGGGGAGGAGTGGGGGAGAATGGGGTTGGGAGGGGAGTGGAGGGGGAGGGGAGAGTGGGACAGAAGGGGGAGAGGAGGGGAGAGGAGGGGAGGTGGAGGGAGGGAGTGGGGGTGAGGGGAGAGGGAGTGTGGGAGGGGAGGGTGCTAGACCAATGCAGGAGAGGCTTTGTGTCCACAGCTCGCTCTGGCTGCAGCGCTGGCGGCACGGGGCAGAGATGAGTGGCACCCTCTCCCCTTCCCTGTCCCCCACTCGCCCGCCCACGACCCTAGGGGGACACTCCCCGCCCGGCAACGGGCTTCGTCAGTTGGAGAGGGTTGCCGGGCCTGCAGGATCGTCAGTTGGGGAAGGGTTGTCCCAGGAGAGGCCCGCAGGAGTGATTTGGACCCAGCGGGTCCATCTCACTCTAGTAGTATATAAAATTATGAAGGGCATGGATAGGGTAGATAGCCAAAGTTTGTTTCCTGTGGTAGAGGGTGTGTAAAACTAGAAAGCATAGGTTTACGATGAGACAGAGGAGATTTAAAAAGGGATCTGAGAGGTGAATGTTTAACACAACGAGCAGTTGGTATCTGGAATGAGCTGCCTGAGGAGGTGATGTAGGCAGAAATAGTAACAACTTTTCAGAGGCATCTGGACAGTTATTTGAATGAACAGAACATGGAAGGATATGGAACTAATGCAGACATGATGTGGTCAGTGTATACATTATGTGGTGGGGCAAAAGGCCTGTTCATCTCTATGACTATGTAAGTGTGCTCTTATGTAAAACTACTGAGAAGGAATTGTACACCGTTGATGCAATTTAAAAACTTGGCAGAGTGGAAATAGTTATGAAACCTGCGTGTTTCACAGACAGCCGGTTATTTGTATGGATGGCGGACGTGATATGAGTGTGTTTCTGTAGGAGGAACGTTAAAAACACAAGTGAAAACCAATTAGATTTCCCGTGTGACTCATTCCTCCGGGTGTCCCACACAACTGAAGTGTGGTCACTGCACAGCAGGATTGTGACCACAATAAGTTACCACAAGCAGAAGGGTGATAACAGATAATCTGTTTTAGCTGCTTGTTCTTTGGTCGGTATTGATCAGGACACGCTGATAATTCTCTTGATCAAAAAGCAATTTGCTGGAGGAACTCAGGCAGTATCTTTGGACGGATATCGACAGACGATGTTTCGGGTTGGGATCCTTCTTCAGACCTCTTGCTCTCTGAATATTGCCAGTCTTTGTCTCTCCCATGAGAGGGCAGATAGGAACACAGTGCAGCTTCTCATCACAGAGCCCATTGTGCAGCAGTTCCTCAGCCACCCCCTCCCACAAAGTGGCGCTCTCTGAGTACTGCCTCTTCCTCAATGAGCACTCCCTCAGTATTTACCCTCCTGCAAAGCAGCGCCTCATAAGAATGAACCCACTTACAGTGCGGCACTCCCTCAGTACTGCGCCTCCCACAGTGCACCCTCCCTTCACCCACCATCCTCATCTTTGGACACCCTGTGCGTAGGGGAGAGGGTAGGGCCGAAGATGTACTGGTTGGGTTGCTCCTGGGCCTGGCCAAACTGGCCATCCGCGACTCGCGGCGCCAGGCGGAAGAGGGCTCTGCCCGAGCCAGCTGCCAACCCCTTTTCCGGGGTTACATCCGTGCCCGGGTGGTGTTGGAGAGGGACTACGCGCTGTCCACGGGCACCCTGGAGGATTTCCGGGACCGCTGGGCACCGCGGGGGATTGGATGTATCCTGGATGGGGATTGTAATATAATTGTATAATAGTTCTAATTGGTATATTTGTTTGTATAATATTCTGGTGGTGGGTTCTGTTTTGGTTTTATTGTATTGTATATATTATTTTAATATTTGAATAAATATTTTTGATTTAAAAAAAAACACACAAAAAAACAGTGCGCCCTCCCTCAGCATCTCCCTTCCCCCACCCTACACACATACACACACACACACACACACACACACACACACACACACACACACACACACACACACACACACACACACACACACACACACACACACACACACACACACACACACACACACACACACACACACACACACACACACACACACACACACACACACACACACACACACACACATACACACACAATGTGCTCCCTCAGTACTGCCCGTTTCTACAGTGCAGCATTCCCCAAGGAACTAACCATCTGACAGTGCTCCCTCAGCCTCGCCCCTCCAACAGTGTGGCGCTCCCTCAGTACTGCCACCGACCATCCGCCTGGGTTATGTATTCCAATCTTTTCTTTATTTAAAAAATAAAGCGCAGATTTGATATCTTTGTTATCTGCCCAACAGTAAATATAAAGCTTTCTTTCTATATCAAGTTTCAAGATATAAACTGTGTGATTTATTTTTGTGGTACTTGATTTTTCACTTAAGTATCAGATCCAATGAGCAGTACCATCAACCACTCATTTACACTAACGCTACATTAATCCTGTTTATTTGATTCTGCCCACCTACGCATTAACTCCCCTCAGGTTCCGACCCTCACTTACATACTAGGGAAAATTTCCAGCGGCTAAATAACATATCAATCTGAACAACTTTGGGATATTGGAAGAAACCGGAGCTCCTGGGGGAGACCCACATGGTTCACAGGAAGGTTGTGCAAACACCGCACGGACATCATCGGAGGTCGGGATTGAACTTGGGTCTCTGGCGCTGTGAGGCAGTGGCTCCATTAACTGCACCACCTTGCTGAACAATGGACAAACTAGCTCAAATTTATTACAAAAATAAGTGATCTTGTGCTGAGCCCTCTGCTGTACACTTTGTTTCACTACCATTCTCTGCTTCCTGATATTGAGCCAATTTTCTCCCCATGCTTCTATGACCAGTTTTATTCCTCACCCTTCGATTGTAACAACAAGCCTCGTGTGTCACCATATCAGCACTGGTTGCAATTGAACATTGAGCACAACCTCCCTTGTCCATTTTGTCGTCCTCCAGTCTGTGATCTTGCAATCCCTGATTTTAATTTCTTTGCAGTTGGTTGCCTTCAGGTGTCATGATCCTGAGCTCCAGAATTCCTTCCCTGACTCACACTTCATCTACCCCTGTTTTCTGTTTTAAGAACATGGCTTTGACTACGTTTCCTCATATATTTCTTGCCACTTTAATGGCTATTTTATTTCACCCCCAGCACAGAAATTCCCTTTGTTCTATCCATTATCCTCCCTTAATCATCTGCTACCAAGATTAACTTGATTTTTTTCAGTGCTGATGAAAGCCTTTGACCTGAAACATTAACCACTTTTCTTTCTCTACATATGCTGCATGGTCTACTACGTTTTGCCAGCAGTTGATGTCTTTATTCTAAAGTCTTTTGTTTGTATTACAAATTATGTTTCATTAAATTAATTTTACTGTGCTGGAGGTGCTATTTAAGTGCAGCTTGGTGCTGCTGCATAGCTTTTAGTTCCCCAGTTAATAGGAATATTCGAGGCATACAATAATCTTGATTCCAAGAAGGAAAAACCACGTCACAAATAAACTGTAGTTAACCAACATACTGTGAAGAGGAGACTGAATTGAGGATTTTATAATCCATTACCAGTCAATATTTCATTGCTGGCCAAATGTTTGCTTCAGTATGTCCATACACTAATGCTTGTATGATGTTAAGTCATAGTTACAGCATATCAAAATTATTTCAGTTCATTGTGTTGTAATATGGTGTTGCTCTCCTAAGAGCAGAGGAGGTGAAGGGGAGATTTATGGAGGTGTTAAAAACAGGAAGGGTATTGATAGATTAAATTAAAGACTGTCTTTATGGGCAGGAGAGTGGGTTTTCAGAGAACACAGAGTTAATGAGATGGGCAGAAGAACCAAAGGGGAGAGGAGGAGATGTTTGTACACGGCAAATTGCCTGACCTGGGTTTCGCTGCTGAAAGGGCTGTGGAAGTGGATTCAACAGGCATTTTCAGATTAAAAAATATTTAATGGAGAAAAGGTTGAGAGGTGATGGGGAAAGATGAGGAGGTCTGATGGGCCTTGTGCCAATTTCCTCAGCTGTATCGTTCCCTGGCTACTGAATGGGACTTAAATGGTCAAATACAATATCAGAAGACGGAGTTATAATTACCTGGAACATTCTGTAGCTGATGTATTAGCTCATTAGCTTGTAGCTGAATGACTATTAATATCCCTCGTATTACACTGAATTAGTTACTGGATGGCACGTCTGACTGTTTTAAATGTCAGATCTCCCTTTTTCTTGGCATGAAATCATTTAATGCAATTTACAGCAGAAATGCATTTGTTTTTTCCCCGGTGGAGGCCATCGGGTTTTCTTCCAATAATGTTAGTTCAGCACATGCCCTGATATCAAAAAGCTGAACCACCTGATGAATAGGAACCTGATTGTTAGGCTTAAAAACTAAATTGGAAGGACTAAGGACTGGAACGGGTTAGATAGGGTATGTCGGGAGGATATAGGGGCTGGAAGGAATTACAGATAGAGAAGTGTGTAAGGACTGCTTGGGGTGATAGAGATTGGGAGGGGTGTAGAAGCCGAAGGCAGTTATGGAGATGGGGTGGGTATAGGGACCAGAGCAGTTACAGGGATACGAAAGGGTGTCGAGGCCGGAGGCACATGAAGAGAGAGAGAGAGGGGTAAGGGCCACGGGAGAGTTACAGAGACAGGGAGGGGTGTGAGGCAGGGGGGGTTACAGAGATAGATAGGAGTGTAGGGGCTGGAGAGGGTTACAGAGATAGGGAGAGTTGTAGGGGCTGAAGTTGTTGCATAGATCAGTAGGAGTGCAGGACTGAAGGGGGTTACAGAGATCAGGAGGGGTGAAAGGGGCTGAAGGGGGTGAGAGATCAGGAGGGGTGCAGGGCTGAAGGGGGTTACAGAGATCAGGAGGGGTGAAAGGGGCTGAAGAGGATTACGGAGATAAGGAGGGGTGTAGTAGTTGAAGGGGTGATAAGGAGGGGTGTAGGAGTTGAAGAGATAGGGAAGGGTGTAGAGGCAGGAGGGTCATTGCAGAGACTGGGAAGGTGTAGGGGCTGAAAGGGGTCACAGAGATCAGGAGGGGTGGAAGGGCTGGGAGAACAGTAACAGAGAGATAACAAATTACCATTTTGTTCTCTTTGCTGTTCATTTGGTGTGAGTGGCTTTGGGCTTTCCTGTGTCCATGAGTCAATAGACAATAGACAATAGGTGCAGGAGGAGGCCATTCGGCCCTTCGAGCCAGCACCGCCATTCAATGTGATCATGGCTGATCATTCTCAATCAGTACCCCGTTCCTGCCTTCTCCCCATACCCCCTGACTCCGCTATCCTTAAGTCCTTGTCCTTGACATCCTGCTCTTATAGAAATTCAAATTTGGTTTTCATTCGAACCATTCATTGGATCTGGCAAGTACAATATTTGAACTTGCTACCTTTTCCACAAAATTGACAGAACTCTCAATTGGTGGAAAAGCTAGAAATGGGCGAAAATTCCATGAAGTACACAGACTGCTTCAGCAGAGAGTGGAGCCTTGCGAACAGCTTTCCAAACAGCTGATGTAGATATTCAGCTGCAGGCTGCCTCATCGTGCTGGGATGTGTGCATGTGGTGCATATGTGTGTGTGCATGCGCATGTGCATGCACGTGTGCCAGTTGTCTGTATTACTTCCTGAAGTGGTTTTAACCAACAAGCCCAGGAATATTTTGGCTTGAATGTTTATCACTTTGTGCACCAAAGCATGGCACCCCCCTGAATTAGCCCTCGGATAATATCAAACAAGGTTGTTCTTTCTATTAATGTGAAGAAAGGAGACATTTGAAATGTTATAAACTCACATTTCATGTATATAAGATTGAAACCTCAGTGGTGTTCACTATTTTTTAACATTTTAATTATTTTGATAAAATCTTTTAATTGTAGCATTTATTGTAGTCACTCTGGCTTGACCAAGAATTCATTTCTCAGAGATCTGAGCATTTTGATTAGAGTACCGTCTTTTGCTGAATGCTGTCATAAATCTGTTGTATTTGCGTACTTTATGATTGTCCCATAGTACAGACCAATCTGTACAATCAAAGTGGCAAGAGTAGCTGAGAAATGAATCGTCAATCTTTGCAGTATTTGTTTAATGGTTCATAGAGTCATGCAGCGTGGAAACAGGCCCTTTGTCCCAACTTGCCCACGACGACCAACATGCCCCATCTACATTAGTTCCACCTGCATGCTGATGATCCATATCCCTCTAAACCTATCCTATCCATGTACCTGTCTAAATGTTTCTTAAACATTGCGATAGTACCTGCTTCAACTACTTCTTTCTGACAGCTCGTTCCACACAGCCATTACCTTTTATGTAAAAAAGGTTACCCCTTAGGTACCTATTAAATCTTTCCCCCCTCACCTTAAACCTATATGCTCTGGTTCTGTACATTTACCCGATCTATTCCTCACATGATTTTGTACACCCCTCATCCTCCTATGTTCCAAGGGAAAAGGTCCTAGCCTGCTCAGCTGCTCCCATTAGCTCAAGCCCCCCCCCCCCCCCCGAGTCCTGGCAACATTGTCGTAAATCTTCTCTGCACCACTTCCAGCTTGACAACATCTTTCCAATAGCAAGGGTGACCAAAACTGAACACACATCTTGGGATGTTTCTTGGGATGTGATTCTCTGGCAGGGGCAGTGTTTACTTCACATTCCCAACTACTCTGGCGAAGGTGGTGGTGAGTTGCTGCCTTGAACCACAGCAGTCTATCTGGTGAAGACGTCTCCACTGTCCTGTCGGATCAGTACTTCCAGGATTTAGATCCAATGATTAGGAAGGAACGGCTTGGTCACTGGTGAGGCATTTGATCTACTCTCCCTCTAAATAATGATCAGCCTAGAAGCGCAGTGAATCAGCTGCAATTCATTTACATTGGCTTATTTGCCCCAGTGCTCTCGAGTGTTAGTTTAGTTTGCACGTTGCGTGTGAGGTTTGCATGTTCTCCCAGTGAATGTGTGGGTTTCCTTCGGGTACTTCAGTTTCCTACCACATCCCAAAGACGTGTAGGTTAGTAGGTTAATTGGCCTCTTGTAAATATCTGCTTGTTTGTAGATGGTGTTACAATTTAGAAAGAGATGATTGGAATGTGAGGAGAATGAAACAAGGGATTAATGTAGGAATACTTTTGACGTAAGATTTCTGCAAATGGGTGGTTGATGGTCAGCATGGATCTGTTTCAAGCTCTAGGACTGTAATCTCAATACACAAACTGAGGGTGTATAGATGCTTTAGGGAGAGAAACAATTTATTTATCTCCAGAGGATTTTGAATGTCGACGTGATTTTTGAAGTAAAATGAAGTACCAAATCCAGTGGAGACCCTTTGGAATTTCATAGTCAGTCAGCACACAAATGGGTCCTTCAGTCCATGCCAACCTTTTTGCCCATGCACACTAATCTCACATTATGTCAGTATCCTTCCCTGTTTAAATGCCTGTCCAAATGACTCTTAAACATCATGATTGCATCTGAGTTCATCACCTCCTCTGGCAACACGTTCCAGATATCAATAACTGTGCGGAAAAACCCTTAAATCCTCTTTAAAACCTCTAAATCTCAAGCTGTGCACCTCTTATTTTTTGATACCCCTACCATGGGAATAAGATTCTGAATGTTCTTTATCAATGGTTCTTTATTATCACGTGTACAGATGTCCGGTGTACAGTGAAATTCTTTATTTTGCATACAGTTCAGTAAAGTAAATTGCCATACTATATATACTCCTCATAACTTTATATACCTCTATCATGTCAACCCTTATCCTCCTATGCTCCAGGGAAAAAAGCCACCCCTATCCCCATAAGAGAATTCCTTCAACTCGAGCAAAGAGCTGGTGAATTTCCTCAGCACCTTCTCTGTTGTAGATTCTGCACAGAACCATTTCTCTATTCCTTGCTGTTGTTTCTGCTCCATATGGGTCTCCTCCTTTCATTAGCAGACTCTCCCTCAAGCATTTATCCTGCTTTAAAAGCAATCCTGCTCCTCACCTCAACCCCTCCTCATTGGGATGAATTCCCATTCTCCCCACTCCCCAAGGCAGGAAGCGGCACAGTGGCTCAGTAGTAAAGTTGCCTCATGGCGCCAGAGATTCCGGTTCGATTCTGACTAAGGATGTTGTCTGTACGGAGTTTGTACGTTCTCCCTGTGACTGCATGGGTTTTCTCCAGGTACTCTGGTTTCCTCCCACACTTCAAAGACATACGGGTTTGTAAGTTAATTTGCTTCAGTGAAGAAAAAATTGTAAATTGTCCCTAGTGTGTAGAATAGTGCTAGTGTACAGTGTGATTGCTGGTCGGCACAAACTCGGTGGGCCGAAGGGCCTGTTTACACGCTGCATCTCTAAAGTTTAAAGTTTCTTAAGAAATCCTGACTGGATTCATTAGTTATAATTTCAGCCCCTAATTCTGGTCTTACACTGGAAGCAATTTCATTCCATCAGTACAGTTTTTATTTTTCAGAATGTTGCCTGGATTAAAGGGTGTTGGCTGTAAAGAACGGTTGGATAAATGTGGATTGTTTTCTCTAGACAATCAGAGGTTGAGCGGAGACCTGATAAAAGTAGATCACCTCATGAGAGATATAGATAGGGTAGACGGTCAGAAACCTTTTACCAGGTTGAAAAAGGGCATAGATTTAAGGTCAGTGGGATAGTTAGAGTAGATGTGCTGGGCAAGTTTTTAATGCAGAGATTGGCGGGTGGCCTGAAATGTGCTGCCAGAGGAGGTGATGGAGGCAGGTATGATCGAGGGGTTTAAGAAGGTTTTAGATGTGAACATGAACACATAGGGAATCGAGGGTTGTGGGTTACATGCAAGCAGAGGAGATTACTTTAACTTGGCATCATGTTTGGCCCGAACATTGTGGGCCAGAGGGCATGTTCCTATGCTGTACTGTACTGTTGTTAATCTTTCAATACTCTTAGAATCACATCAAACTCCAACAAATCAGTCTTAACTCCAAACAAGAAAAATGAGCTCCAGCCTTTCTCTTCAGACATCAGTCCTCAATTTTGAATTAATAGTTGCAACACGACTGTATAAATGCAACATTTATCAAGGTCTACTCATTGTGTAGATGATGTACATAGCCAGTCGAAGGAGGGGGATCATGGTTCCTTCACTGACATACACCTTCCTTATTATTTCCGTAGCTTTACACAGAGCACACATCTGTGCCTACAGGTAGCGCTAGAGACAAATATTTCTCCCTCTGGGATGGTGAACCTTGAACACACTCATCAGAATTGCTTGCTGCCTTGGAGACTCAGGCCAGAAGCCGGTAGTAATCAGCCAAAGAAATCCTGAGTGGTCCCTTGATGCTGTGGTCTATGCACGCGTGCTGCATTTGGATGTCTCAGTACATTAGATACTTTCCCACTTGCATGGCTGGAAGTCCTTGATTTGGTCTTTCTGCACTAACGCTAATCTATATCCCATCCACTTGCAACAATTTAATCCAATCTGTGGAAGCTTAAAGTGGTGGACCTCCTTCCCTCGGTTCTTACTGATAGAAATTCCGCCTTTTTGTGCAGTTTTGGCCAAGTTTTTGGATAATATGTGCAATAGATTTCAGTTTAAATGTAGTTTGCAATTACTAAATGTACTCGGGTGTTTGTTAATAGTAGCTATTACAGCAAAATACATGGTCAGCAATGTGTGTAGGTCCCACATTTGACAAACTACAGATCTCCGCTAGTAGGATCAGTCAATATTTTATAAAACTCACATAACCTGCTGATGATATGCTGGCTGGTCTTTCTTCAGGCATTTTAAAACTCCAGAGCCTGTCATTTTCACCCAGTATAGACACAAAATGCTGGAGTAACTCAGCGGGACGGGCAGCATCTTTGGAGAGAAGGAATGCATGACATTTTGGGTTGAGACACTTCTTCAGACTGAGAATCAGAGGAGAGGGAGTCTCGAGATATGGAGGGGTAAGGTGTGAAAATGACAGATCAACGCAGACGATGATAAGGAAAGTAGACACAAAATGCTGGAGTAACTCAGCGGGACAGGCAGCATCTCTGGAGAGACGGAATGGGTGACGTTTCGGATCAAGTCCCTTCTTCAGATGATAAGGAGATGTAGAATGTTTCATTGTTAGCTGAGGGGAAGATGACAAAGAGGCATACAATCAGTAAAATTAATCAGAAGGTCAGTGAAACTAGTGAGAGAACTAGGGTAGGGGAGGGACAGAGAGAGAGAGGGAAAGCAAGGGTTACATGACCCTTGCACCCAGCCCTCTTCTCCATACATCCCTGTGCTCATTGAGTTTCACTTGCCTACTGGCTAAACTAAGTCTCCACCTTCTAATGCACAGTCTTATTTTTGAACCCCTCTCTGACCACCCTCATCGCCTCCCAGCTCTCGGACTTAAACTCTCTCAGATCTCTTTCCGCTGTCAATTCTTCTCACTTGTGCAGCCCTGGTATAATTGTTCCGCTATTTGTCGTGGTGGCTTCAGGTGCAAAGCCTCTTAAGTTTTGGAATTCCTGGCCTGAATTTTAGTTTAGTTTAGTTTAGTTTAGAGATACAGTGCAGAAACAGGCCCTTCAGCCCACCGAGTCCGCGCCAACCAGTGATCCCCGTACACTAGCACTATCCTACACACTACGGACAATTTACAAACTTTCCCAAAGCCAATCAACCTACAAATCTGTATGTCTTTGAGGTGAGGGAGAAAACCGGAGCACTCGGGGAAAACCCACGCGGTCACGGGGAGAACGTACAAACTCCATACAGACAGCACCCATAGTCAGGATTGAACCCAGGTCTCTGATGCTATAAGGCAACTCTACCACTGCACCAATCTGCCGCCGCCTCTGCCTCTCCCCTTCTGTTTTCATCTTAAAACTGACGTGCTTTTATCATCTGCCCTAATGTGACTCAGCATTATTTTTCTTTATTTAATAGCCCTCATGTGATGTTTCTGTTACAATAAAGGTGCCAAATGGATGTTTTCTCTTGTTACTTTCAGCACCTTGGAGAGTGACGTAAACAATGGATTGCACACACCCAGTGATGTCTTCATTACTTTCTGCTCTGTACAAGCAGAAACATGGGCTGAGTTCCTTCAGCTGAGAGTTGCCTGTTCTTGGCCGGGCACCACCAGTCTGGCCTTGTTGCAGACGGCTAGTTGCAGAATTATCCAATCTCTTTAGGCGTGGTACAGTGGTACAGATGGTACAGCTATTGTCTCACAGTGCCAGAATCCTGAGTTTGATCCTGACCATGGGTGCACATTTTGCCTGTGACCGTGTGGGTTTCCTCCGGGTGCTCCAGTTTCCTCCCACATCCCACAGATGTGTGCGTTTGTAGGTGAATTGAACTGTAATTTGCCCCTAGCGTGTGGCAAGTAGTGGATGCGAAAGTGAGAAAACATAGAACTAGTGAGAACAGGTGATTGACGGTCAGTATGGATTCGATGGGCCAAAGGGCCTGTTTTCATGCTGTATCTTTAAACTATACTTTCCTCCCATCTAACTTGGCCTGGATTATTTGACATCCATCTTTTACTCTTCCTGGGGATCACACAACCGCAGGTAGGATGGGCGATGATAGTCTTTTGTGACACAACCTATTGGCATTGAACAAGACAGGATGGGATGCGGAGTGTCCTTCTCTCTCTGTGCATTTGTAATACTTCCACCACTGTTTTGTGTCAGTGTTGAGTTCTTGCTTTGCATTTGAGCTCATTGTGAGTCCCATACAAACAGCATCATTATTTTCAGCCATTTGTCTTTTACTGGGAAGCAAAAGTAAAGAGGTTTTCTAATTTTGGGGTAGTTTAAATATGATGGCCCAGTTTCCTGATAGTATGTGCCGCCATTAAGCTGTCCATTGCTTAGCCATCCTTGTCCTGGAGACCCTTTGAGATAGAAGAATAAAGGGAGCCAACAGAGCAGGTGACATGTCAATAATTTTGCTGCTCTGAATTTTTCTCTTATTTTGCAAAATTGTGCATTGGAAAATGTAGAGCCCATTCTGCTCCATTTCCCCTCCAACAAAACCCTGCACTAAACGCCTTATCCCTTATCATGCATCTATCCCTTATCATGTATGCGATACACCTCGGTACAGTGACAATAAACGAAACTGAACTGCTTCCTTGCGATTGCTTTTGGGTGTAAACCTAATCGTGTCGGTGACGAGGATCAATGTGATTTATTGCTCTAAGATGGCTCAGAGTTAAACTCCCAGTTGTCAGAAAATTGTGTTAGCATTGCAGAGATGAAACAATTTGAATTTCTTTGCTTTCAGCGCCTGGGCTTTATAATTTCAAAGTGCAATCTCTGTCTGAAACCCATTCAATTTGTGAGATTGTTTCCTAGAGTGTACGTGAGTGTTTTCTTTCTGCATGGCGTCGTTCCTGTAGACAACTTGCCTGCACTCTCTTACCTCAAGTGTCAGTCACAGTGCATGAGTAAAAACAACGTGTGCATCTTTTCCAGTAATCACAGTCATTGCACCAGTTATGAGTATCCCTGTCAGTTATGACTCATTGGGTGCTGTGTTTAAAGCCCACAACATACTTATACATTAACATGTACACTGAAACCATCAAAATGTATCCTAGAAACACACTGCGATAGTCCCTGCCTCAACTACCTCCTCCAGCAGCTGGTACCTTCTTGAAGCACAGCAGTGCTTCAGCTGAAGGCACTGTTGAGGAGGGAGTTCTTGGATTTAGATCCAGTGATGGTAAAGGACATGTGATATATTTCTAAATCAGGATGGTATGTAACTTAGAGAGGAATCCTGTAGACGGTGGTCCAATAAACCCTTGCTATTGCGGACTTCTTTATAAAGGATCTCGGTTAAAGCGGACAGACCTTCTAGCCTTCACCACCAGGTTGGGCTGCCGACACCACCCCCCGGCCCACACTGCATCTCTAGGCCACCTCCAGGCTGAATCATACAGTATGGAAACTGGCCCTTCAGCCCAACTTGTCTATGCCGAACAAAATGCCCCATCCATGCTCTTCCTACCGGCCCGTGTTTGGCCTATCTATCTACTAAAACTCTCGTTTGTTTGTTTGTTTGTTCCTGAACTACAGCCAAAACGGTACACGATAGCGTAACAATTAAAGGCCCACCTTATTCACTGTCGTCCCTTTGGTGCTAATGGAAGAAGTTTAATTGAAATCGGTGTTATACTTTTAAAGTTATTCCCATTTTAAAGCTAAAATCTATCTCCTAGGGAGGGAGGGGTGGAGGGAGGGAGGGAGGATGGAGGAGTGGGGGGGAGGGGGAAGAGAGAGGGGGGAGGGGGGAGGGGGAGGGAGGGGGAGAGGGAGGGGAGGAAGGAGGGGGAGAGGGAGAAGGGGGAGAGGGGAGAGGAGGGGGAGAGGAGGGGGGGTGGAGAGGGTGCTGCACCAATGCAGGAGAGGTTTGGGCCCACTTGGTCTAGTATCCTTCTAAATCTTTCCTATCCATGTACCTGCCCAAATATATTGTAAATATTGTTATAGTACCTGTTTCAACTATCTCCTTTGGCAGTTTATTCAAATACCCACCACTCTATGTGTGAAAAAGATGCCCCTCAGCTTCCTATTAAATTTTTCTCCCCTCACATTTAAACCTTTGTCCTCTGGTTCTTTTTTCCCTGTCCTGGGTAAAAGATTATGTGTATTCACCCTATATATTCCCCTCGTGATTTGATATACCTCTATAAGATCACCCCCTCATCCTCTGCGTCCCAAGAACTAAAGTCCTAACCCACCCAACCTCTCCCTATAGCTCAGTCATTTGAGTCCTGGCAACATTCTCTCAAATCTTCCCAGCACTCTTTCCAGCTTAATGACATCCTTCCTATAACAGGGTGATCAAAACAGAACACAATACTCCAAATGTGGCCTCATCAACTTGATGTACAATTATAACACAATATCCCAATTTCAATATTCAATATCCTGACTGATAAAGGCTAAAGCCGCCTTCCCATCTCCACCCCTATCAATATCCTGACTGATAAAGGCTAAAGCCTTCTTCCCATCTCCACCCCTTTCTGCCTTCTGCAGAGACCACTCCCTCCGCAACAACTTGGTTAACTCATCCCTTTCCACCCAAACTACCCCCTCCCTCCCCAGGCACTTTCCCCCTGCAACCGCAGGAGATGCAACATCTTCCCTTATACCTCCTCCGACTCCATCCAAGGACCCTGACAGTCCCTCCAGGTGGGACAGAGTTTCACATGCACCTCCTCTAACCTCATCTATTGCATCCGGGGTTCCCAATGTGGGCTTCTGTACATTGGCGAGACCAAGCGAAGACTTGGCGACCGTTTCGCTGAACAGGCCTACTGGATCTCCCATTTGCTAACCACTTTAACTCCCCTTCCCATTCCCATACTGACCTTTCTGTCCTGAGCCTCCTCCATTGCCAAATTGAGGCCACACACAAATTGGAGGAACAGCACCTCATATTTGGCTTGGGTAGCCTACAACTCAGCAGTATGAACGTTGAATTCTCTAATTTTAGGTAACTTATACAAACACTCCCCTCTGCCTTTCCCCCTTCCTTAATTAAAAGTTGGTTAATCCGTTTCACAGTTTGCAATGATGTATCCCTCTTGGGATCACAATCTCCCCAGGCCACAAGCGACCTATCGGAGCCACCTTGCCTGATGCCATCTGTTGCCGGCCTGATTTGTTCTGGTCTCCTCTTCCAGTTCCTCCCCCCTACAATCAATCTGAAGAAGGGTCCCAACCTAAAATGTCGTCTGCCCATTTTCTCCAGAGATGCTGCCTGACTCGCTGAGTTACTCCAGCATTTTGTGCCTATCTTACTTTAGGTGAGGTCTGATTCCAGTGCTTGATGTGTTTCCCCTTCACACTAACTGATAGTTCTATTATGAACCCTTGCAGTCACTTTGATTGAGAGCAGACTGACAGGGTGGTAAATGTCTGGTCTGGATTTGATTTGCTTTTTATGAACATTTCGGGAACATTTTATGGCATATCTGGGCAGGTGGAAATTCACTGGAACAGTTTGGCTGGAGGATTTGAGTAAAGTTGTTTTACTTCAATTGCATAGGTGACACCACACCATAGGTGGACTATGATGTGCAGTTTTGGACTCCTTGCTCCCAAAAAAGGAAGTAATGCTTTAGACCATGAATGGTAAAGATTCACCAATTTGATTCCAGGGATGATGTATCTGTTGTGATGAGGACAAACTACGTCTCTATTAAAAGAAAAGTGCAAAACCCCGAGATGGTTCAGCCAGGTAGATAAGCAGGATCTTTTGCTTGGCTGATGAATCTAGAACAGTTTCAAAATAAGGGGTAGAACATTTAGTACTGATTTGAAGATGGTTACTTCAAGCAGAGGGCGATGAATCTCTGGAATTCACCACCATAGTGAGCTGTGGTGACTTACTTACTCAATTCATTCAAAACAGAGATTGATGCATTTCCAGATCGAAGGAGGAATCGAGATTTGGGGATAGAGTGGGAAAATGATGCTGAGGAAAAGAAAATCAGCCATAATCTTGTTGAATGGTGCAATAGGCTTGAGGGGACAAATTGCCTCCTCCTGCTCCCGTTTACCATGTTAATTTGTGATGATTTTAATGATTGTTAAAGATTAGGCCTGATTTTCTTTCCTGAATGTTTGTTAACTTTTCCTTCTCCGTTCTGTTCTTGAAGAAAAATCTAACCAATTGACCTGCAGATTAGGAAAATGTGAAAACCGTGATGTCAATTTCCCAGCAGCACAAGTCAGATGCTGTAAAAAAATATATTCCCAAACTAAGCTGTAAATCTTTTACTGAGCACAAAGACTTGTAATCTTCATTCTCCTCCCAGCCTGGATCTTTTTACCGATTTGACAAATCAAAACAAGCTTGCCTGATTTTACAGGTCATGAGAATAAGCGTGGAATGGTTTTATTTCTTAGTTATTAATAATTTATAATGTCATCATCACGTATGATTACATTTTAATTGGTTGCTCCAGTGAGACTGAAAATTTCTTACTTCTCGACAGCTGATATAACTGTCGATCGCATAGAGTTATAGAGCATGGAATCAGGCCCTTTGGCCCAACTTGCCCACACCGACCAGCATGTCCCATCTACACTCGTCCCACCTGCCTGCGTTTGGCCCGTATCCCTCTAAACCTGTCCTATCCATGTACCCGTCTAAATGTTTCTTAAACATTGTGATAGTACCTGACTCAACTACTTCCTCCGGCACTTCGTTACATTCACCCACCACTCTTTGTGTGAGGTTTGAGTTAAGAAATTCTATTTCAGATTTCCCGCGCTTGAAGTTTCTTTTCATTTTCAAGAACTGCCGCTGCCCATTTACTGAATCTGTTTACTTTCCTCTCTTCCCCAATACTACCCCTTTCCCAAGTTCTGAATCTTCCCCAGGTGCTATCCCTTCAATTTTTAGATGTGCCCTCTCTGCCTGACATGCTGTGAAATTCCAAATTTGGTTGGTTTGTTATATTAGAATACAAGTCAGCAGTGGTAAGATGTACAATGACTTTTGTAGCCAAGAGAGAGTCAAGAGTGTTTTATTGTCATATCATTTTATAATAAACAAAAAAAAGTTGTATATATATATATATATATATATATATATAGTGTAAGAAAATAACTGCAGATGCTGGTACAAATCGAAGGTATTTATTCACAAAATGCTGGAGTAACTCAGCAGGTCAGGCAGCATCTCAGGAGAGAAGGAATGGGTGACGTTTTGGGCCGAGACCCTCCTTCAGACTGAATATATAATGAAAAGATAAAGAGTGCCAGAGACCCGGGTTCAATCCTGACTACTGGTGCTGTCTGTACAAAATTTGTACGTTCTCCCCGTGACTTGAGTGGGTGTTCTCAGAGATCTTCGGTTTCCTCCCACACTCCAAAGACCTTCAGGTTTGTAGGTTAATCAGCTTGGTATAAGTGCAAATTGTCCCTAGTGTAGGATAGTGTTAATGTGCAGGGATCGCTGGTTGAAGTGGACTCGGTGGGTCAATGGGCTTGTTTCTGTGCTGTATTCCTAAACGAAAAAATATAATGTAGCAGTTTTAACATGGTCATTTCATTTACAAACTCAACAGTACATCCACTCACCTTAATATGATTTGTCCAGTAACATGATGTGTTTCAGGCAGAGTGAATGGGTTGACTTGTCTCCCAACACATCAATCCTTGTCTTCTATCAGTGGACTTATTTACATAATAAGTAAGGAGAAATCATTCCACAGAATCTTTTATGACCATGAAACATTCAAAGGTACATCAAAAATCATTGCAGATACTATCGCGATGTTTAGCAGGTACCATCGCAACATTTAAGAAACATTTAGACAGGTACATGGATGGGATGGAAGGATATGGGCCAAATGCAGGCAGGTAGGACTAGTGTAGATGGGACATGGTCGGTGTGGGCAAGTTGACCTGAAGTGCCTGTTTCCACACTGTATGACTCTAGGAAAAGCACTTTACACCCTTTACATGGAAGTGCAGTTCCTGTTTTAATCCAAAAAGTAACAACCAACTTACACAGACACAGCATCACAATGACCTGGCCTGTTTTAATAATGTTCCTAAATAAATTAGCCAAGATACAGAGGCTAACCACATTGAGCTGGTTTGAAATGGTGCCATGGGACCACTTTGTGCAGTTTCGAGAAAGCTGACGAGGACTTAGTTTAACACCTTATCTGAGTTGTGCAAATTTTCAAGTTAATTGGTCTCTGTAAATTGCCCCCAGTGTGTATGTGTGTGGTAGAATCTGGAAGAGGTTTATGGGGATGTTGGGAGAATAAAATTGGGGTTAGTGTAGGATTAGTGTAATTCCGTAGTTGATCACTGGCATGGAGTTGGTGGGCTGAAGGGCTTATTTCCATATTCTATGACTCTATGACCTAGGTTGGGAAATCCTTGGATGATTTCTTGGGTTAATATCTTTTCCAACCATCTATGTCTACAACACATGATCATTGGGTTTCAATGCAATAATCAAGTTTAAAGAAACAGTGACACGTAGTTTGGAAGTCTATGCAGACCTCTGCCTCACTTTAATATTTGACGGTGAGAAAGGAATCTTTGTCAGTGGTCAGCATAGATATGGTGGGTTGAAGGGCCTACTTATGTGCTGCAACACAGTGATAGTGGAAAGCTGAGCATTGATCTGCCGGTGCAGTGATAAGAATGCTGTCGGTTGGCTTAAATCCTAAAAAGGGAAAGATTGTGTTATCACAATGCTTGAGAAACATTTAGACAGGTACATGGACAGGACAGGTTTAGAGGGATATGGGCCAAATGCAGACAGGTGGGACTAATGTTGATGGGACATGTTGGCCGGTGTGAGCAAGCCGAAGGGCCTGTTTCCACGCTGTAAGACTCTATGACTCAATTACTCTATTTTACCATCAATTAACCATGGGAGAGAAGATTTGAATCTTTACCAAGTGTTTGAAGAGGGGCGGGGTGAAATATTGAAGTGCTCCATTTGTCTGGTGTTTGTTTCTTGGTGTCAGAGGAAGCTCAGTGGATTCCACATTCATCTCTGGGTCAGAAGCTTGGGGGTTCAAGTTCGACTATATATGGAGTGCAACACTGTCACTGGTGCCAGGTCCAGATTGAAGCTTTGAATTCAGACCATTGGACCTCAGATAGTTGAACCATTCTTGGGCATCTTGCTGACGTGCTGGGAGTTTCTCCCTGATGTCCTAGGATCAATGAATATCCCTCAAGTAGCATTCGTGAATTGGCTGCGCTGAGCAGTTAGAAACATAGAAACATAGAAAATAGGTGCAGGAGTAGGCCATTCGGCCCTTCGAGCCTGCACCGCCATTCAATATGATCATGGCTGATCATCCAGTTCAGTAACCTGTACCTGCCTTCTCTCCATACCCCCTGATCCCTTTAGCCACAAGGGCCACATCTAACTCCCTCTTAAAGAACTGGCCTCAACTACCTTCTGTGGCAGAGAATTCCACAGACTCACCACTCTCTGTGTGAAGAAATGTTTTTTCATCTCGGTCCTAAAAGACTTCCCCCTTATCCTTAAGCTGTGACCCCTGGTTCTGGACTTCCCCAACATCGGGAACAATCTCCCCGCATCTAGCCTCTCCAACCCCTTAAGAATTTTATATGTTTCTATAAGATCCCCCCTCAGTCTTCTAAATTCCAGCGAGTATAAGCCTAGTCTATCCAGTCTTTCTCCATATGAAAGTCCTGCCATCTTACCACATTGCTCTCTGTGATATGGTCTCAGAGGCCGCCTCCTGTTCTGGTCCTTTGTGAATGATGGGTGGACCTTCCTCTCTGGCTGACCAGTGAAGTCTCTCACTGACCTGGAGTACTCACCCTGGAGTGGTCCTTGGTCGCACCACCTAACTGTGTCATTACCTGACTAAATGTCCTGGAATCAACATCAAATATTCTTGCTTCCAACCCAGCCTCACTAATACAAACCATTTTCTTTTCTCTACAATTTTATCACATGCAATTACTATCATCTGTGGTGCACTGGAGTAACATTCAGCATTACCTGTGTAGGAAGGAACTGCAGATGCTATTATATTCTGAAGATAGACACAAAGTTCTAGAGTAGCTCAGCGGGTTAGGCTGCATCGCTGGAGAAAAAGGATGGGTGACATTTCAGGTCGGGATCCTTCTTGACCATTACCTCTTAGGCAGGGACCTGTTGACCTGGCTAATGTTACTCAGTGAGTTTAGCAGATAGGAAAGGCAGCAACCTTTCCAAACACTGAACGTAGAAAGTACAGGGGATTGGGGAACAATGAAGGAGCATGAATGAAGATATCAGCTAATATTAAAAGGTGACCCAGAACTCTTTTCTAAAGTTATAAATAGTAAGAAGGTTGGATTGATTACAATAATGTAATTGCGTTTTCAGAACCTCACCAAGCTCGCATGCAACAGGATATCGAGACCTGTAGTTTTTGTACACAGGGAGTGGTGGATACCTGGAACATACTGCCAAGGGTTGTTGTGAAGGCAGATACAATAGTGGCATTTAAGAGGCTTTTAGATTGGCACATGGATATGCAGGGAATGGAGGGATATAGTTCACGTGCAGGCAGAGGAGATTCATTTAGCTTGGCATCATGTTCGCCACGGTTATTGTGAACCAAATGGCATGTTCCTGTTCTGTGATGTATGTTCTATGATGTATGTTCCTCCTGAGAGCAGAATCCACCTTATCCCGAGCAGTGATTACTTTTTACTCTAATGAGGAAAGACACAGCGCTGGAGTAACTCAATGGGTCAGGCAGCATCCCTGGAGAATATGGACAGGTGATGTTTTGAGTTGGAAACTTTGTTCAGACTGAGTCTTACTCTAACGAGGTCTGTATCATTGGACTACTTTAATTCAACGTAAAGCCACACGTTAATCAGTAAATAATGATGCCGCCAAAATTTCCTCTTCCTTCTCTCTGATTTCCTTCACTCTATCATTGGCGGCGATGCCTTTAAGTTTGCTCTCTCTCTCTTTCCTCCTCCCTCCCTCCTGCTACCAACTCCTAGCCCCTCTGCAAAACCTCTACCTTCAACCCAACACTGCTCCTCTGCTCTGATATTTCTGTGAGTCTCTCTGATTTATAGTGTTCCTGCAAGAGCGATTGGCAGTGGCAGCACATTCAATATTCAAGCTATCTTTAATAGCTTGGCAATTGCACCAATGCATTGATAAATTGCACTGTTTCAAATAAGGCTGTGGGCTTAGCTTGGCAGCTGAATGCTGAGCGAGAGCAATTTGGCGACAACTCTCGTAGTGAAGGCTGGCACTTAGCCACACTCTGGAGTTGGTGCTTGGTCAGGCTGGGTCCAAGGAGAGACTTAAAGGCTTGTTCACCCATTGCAAAATTCCACTTTTGTTTCCCAGATTTGGAGAAGGCACAGAAAATGCACATACCATTTGAAATTTAAAACAAATAATTTTTATTACAATGTGCTCAGTTGCTGAAGTGCAATTAGCTAATTTTGTGTTTGAGAAGAGTCAAATTGCAGGCAACAGTGAATTGGAAATACTAACAATTTATTGTACTATCGATTATCATATATTTATTGTGTGGTTGAGTTAATGTGCCTGTAAAGCTACGGTAAATAAGGATATTGTTGTTCCTTTTCCGGTGCATGTGACAATGAAACACTCTTGACTCATTTTTTAATTTAGTTTAGAGATACAACATTGAAACAGGTCCCTTGGCCCACCAAGTCCACGACGACCATTCACACTTGCTCTTGCTCTACCACTTCCTCATCCACTTGCTACATAATTTTACAGAGGCCAATTAATGTACAAACTTACATGTCTTTGGGACATGGGAGGAAACCAAAGCACCTGGAGGAAAGCCATGGTGTTACAGGGAGAACATGCAAACTCAACACAGACAGCACCCAAGGTCAGGATCTCTGGACTCTGGCATAGAGAGGCAGCAGCTCTTGCAGCTGCTCCACTCTGCCTCCTTAATAAAGCAGTCTTGACTGGACTTTGTAATCAAGCAGAATGCTGAGGGTGGAAATTCACCCGTAGGGGTGTTGGTAGTTTGTCCGGAGTTTTCGGTGACGCTGGAGAGAGCTGAAATGTGTTTGATTTCATGGTGTGGAAGCAACCATTGGAGGACGGGTGGGGGCTATTGATGGAAGGGAGCTGAGAGCAGATAGTGAGATCGCAAGCTTCACACAGCCTTCACGCAAGTTGGCAGATTAATTAAATGGGCCGCCGTGCAAAATGAAGTGAACAATGTGAGAAGCATGTGTTGATAAATCCGGACAACAGGTGCATGGAAAAATGTGCCAGAGAGCGAAAGGTAGAGTGTAAGAAGGAACTGCTGATGCTGGTTTAAACCGAAGATAGACACAAAAAGCTGGAGTAACTGGGTGGGACAGGCAGCATCTCTGCTTGTCCCACTGAGTTACTCCAGCTTTTTGTGTCCATCTAGGGAAAGGTAGAGGATTGATTTCTGCAGAGGCTTGTATCTGTTCAGGACATTGCATGGCGCTGCTGGGAATGTGATCACAGCTATAAGGCAAGTGATCTGGCAATCAATTTATGCATGGCAAATGATTTGGCAATCAATTTAGACTTTAGACTTTAGAGATACAGCTTGGAATTAGGCCTTTTGGCCCACCGAGCCCACGCCTGCCGGTGATCACCCCATACACTAGCACTATCCTAAACATGAGGGACAATTTACAAGATTACCGAAGCCAATTAACCTACAAACCTGTGCGTCATTGGAGTGTGGGAGGAAATCAGAACACCTGGGAAAAACCCATGAGGTCACAGGTAGAACGTACAAACTCCGTACAGACAGCACCCGTAGTCAGGATCGAACCCAGGTCTCTGGAGCTGTAAGGCAGCAACTCTACCGCTGCGCCACTGTGTCGCCCTTTTATGCACTGCAAGTGATTTGGCAATTAATATATGCACTGCATGCTGCAACAACCAGCAATATGATGATGGCCAGAAAAAGTACATTAAATTATGAGGGGGATAGACATGGTAGACTGCAGAAAACTATTCCTCTTATCAGAGGCAGATTAAACTAGATTTAGGGTAAGATGGATAATTTTTGGACGTGCTCTGACGGGGACCTGTTTCACCCAGATGCCGTGAGTACCTGGAATACACTGCGAGAGGGAGTGGTGGAAGCATAGCCACTGACAGTGTAAGAAGTGTAGGGACGAGCACTTGAATTGCACAGACATAGAAGGGTATGGGCTAAGTGCTGGAAGCTGAAGTTGCTGCGGATGGCGTTACCACTTGATCGGTATGGACATGGTGGGCCAAATTACCTGTTTCCATGCTGTATGACTCTGTGACTCCATAACTGTTAAGTGATTGCTGCAGCTTTGGGTATGAATGGTGAAACTGAATCTTCTTCAATGACCTAAGATGCTACTGCGACATTTAATGTATAAGATGGCCCCTGCAATAGTGCAGCACTCTCTTGGTACTGTGTCAGAGTGGTGCAGTGGGTGGAGCCACTGCCTCACAATGCCAGTGACCCGGGTTCAATCGCAACCTCCTGTGCTTCTGTGTGGCGTTTTCACTTTCTCCCCGTGATGAGGTAGATTTCTCCTGCTTGGTCCTTTTCCTACCACGTCCCAGCGACATGTGGTGGGAGGGTGGGGTTGTGGTCATTGTAAATTGCCCCTGGTGTGCAGGTGGGTGGATGAATCTGGAGAGAGTTGATGAGAATATGGGGAGAATAAAACAGGATAATATCGTTTAGGATTAATATCAGTGGGTGGTTGATGGTCGGCACGGAGTTGCGGGGGGGCCGAAGGGCCTGTTTCCATGTTGTCTATCTCGATGGTGTGGGACTTTAACATAAAGCTCTCCGATGTAATAGGGCAGCCATTGAACAGTGGATGATGGGGTAATGCCTCCAGCACATTCAAGGTCGGCTGGAGGAGGTGACCCCGGGACACAAAGATGGCCGGGCGAGGAGAGGCGAGGGATGTCGGTTCGTGGGAACTACTCTAGTACATCGAGCGTGCGGGCCGACCGTACTTTGGACTTTGAAAAATGGCGCCAAAAATGACTGTGCCTGCATGTGTAATATATGCAAAAAGAATTTCACTGTGCAGTTGCACTTATGACAAATAAAGCAGCATTGAACCATTGAACAGAGACAGGAGTGACATCCCCACCCCTGTCGGAAGGAACTGCAGGTGCTGGTTTACACCAAAGATAGACACAAAATGTGGGAGTAACTCAGCGGGTCAGGCAGCATCTCTGGAGACAATATTTTGTTTATTGTCCTTCTGCTGAAGTTATCATCATTGCACCGCAATGGTTTTCTCATCACCTTCCACACAGAAATAATCCAATCAATGGAGCATGTGGAGGGGTGATGAAGGTTTGCGATGAGCAGGAAGCCAGGGTGAGAGTGAATGTAGAGTCAGCAACACCATGTACTAAACTACAGACTGTGATGTTATTTAAATCACTGGGCTGGCACCCAGAGTCATGAGTGCAAATTCCACCAAGGCAACTTTCAATTCAAACAGATAAATAAATCTGGAACTTTACAAAAAAAAGGAATCCTAGTAATGGTGACAAAAATAATATTGGGTAAAACAGGAAATGTCGGAAAAACTTGATAGGTCAGGCAGCATCCGTGGAGGATGCTGTTAAGGAAATGGGAGATAACTGAGGTAGGAAAGAATGAGACCTTGGAATAACAGGAAGTAGAGGGTGAATGGGAGGAGGGTGAGATAGGGAGTGACAGTAGAGTATTCAGGGGTGGCACTGTGACACAGCTACTATCTTAAAGCTCCAGATCAATCCCGAACTCTGGCATTGTCTGGTGGAATTTGCATGTTCTCCCGTGACCGTGTGGATTTCCTCCGGGTGCTTCGGTTTCCTTCCACATTTGAAGATGAGCAGGTCAGTTGGTTTGTTTCCCCAAGTGTATGCGAGTGGTTAGAATCCAGGTGGAGTTGATGGGAAAGTGGGGATAAAGTGGGATTATTGTAGGATCAGCATAAATGGATGATGGACGATGGTTAGCTTTAGCCAAAGGGCTGCATTCTCTCTATGGTGCTACAAAGCAGTCCAACGTAGCCCAATTCCTCAGTACATGACTCTTGTACTTGGTATACTCGTTATAAAGCCAAGAGGTTGCTGACTTTAACTGCAACCCTGTCTTTTGGTCTCTGTCTCCGACTTTCAGCCTGGCCTGGTTTTGTGTTAAACACACAGTGCAGGAGGATGAGGGGTGTATAAAATCATGAGAGGAATAGATTGGGCAGATGCACAGAGGTTCTTGCACAGAGTTGGGGAAGCGAGAACCAGAGGACATAGATTTAAGGCGAAGGGGGAAAGACTTAATAGGAATCTAAGGGGGTAGCTTTTTCACACAAAGGGCAGTGAGCTACCTGAGGAGGTAGTTGAGGCAGATAATATCACAATGTTTAAGAAAACAATTAGACAGGTGCATGGATAGGACAGGTTTAGAGGGATATGCGCCAAATGCAGGCAGGCGGGACTAGAGTAGATGGGTCATGTTGGTCAATGCGGGCAAGTTGGGCCGAAGGGCCAGTTTCCACGCTGTATGTCTCTATGACTCTAAAAAACAAACTGCTGGAGAAATTCAGCGGGTTAGATAGCTTCGGAGTGCAGTGAGATTTACAAGGATGCACCAGGACCTGAGGGCCTGAGCTATAGGGAGAGATTGGGCAGGCTAGGACTTTATTCCTAAGATCGCAACAGGATGAGTGGCGATAGAGGTGTATAAGATCATGAGGGGAATAGATAGGGTAAATGCACCCAGAGTAGGGGAATCAAGAACCAGGGGACATATGTTTAAAGTGGGAGGGGAAACATTTTTGCACAAAGGGTGGTAGGTGTATGGAACGAGCTGTCAGAGGAGATAGTTGAGGCAAGTATTGTAACAACATTTAAAAGACATTTGGACATGTATATGGATAGGAAAGATTTAGAGGGATATGGGCTAAACATGGGTAGATGCGACTAGGGTAAATGGGGTATTTTGCTTGGTGTGGGCAAGGTTGGGCTGAAGGGCCGGTTTCCATGCTGTATGACCATGACTATGAAACTATGTGTGGAGGGAATGGACAGGCAACTGTTTGGGTTGGGACCCTGCTTGAGACTGGTATGGGAGTCGGAACATGGTCAAAGAGCAGGAGAGCAGCAGTATTCACAAAGGGGGGGGGGGGGGGCAGTGAGAGAGGCTCTTAGAGAACTCCTGTCAAGGAGAGGAGAACCTCTTCAAAGTAGGCACACTTTGAGGAGATTACACAATGAAGCAGTAAAATTGAGACATAAGAAACTACAGATGCTGGAGGAACTCTAAAGAAGCGTCTCAATCATCTATGCATTCCCTCCACAGAGGCTGCTTGACCCGCTGAGTTCTTCCAGCACTTTGTGTTTTGCTCAAGATTTCAGCATCTGCAGCATCTGGTTTTGTGTTAATAGACAATAGACAATAGGTGCAGGAGGAGGCCCTTCGAGCCTGCACCGCCATTCAATGTGATCATGGCTGATCATTCTCAATCAGTACCCCGTTCCTGCCTTCTCCCCATACCCCCTGACTCCGCTATCCTTAAGAGCTCTATCTAGCTCTCTCTTGAATGCATTCAGAAAATTGGCCTCCACAGCCTTCTGAGGCAGACAATTCCACAGAATGCTCAGGCTCTCAGTTTATTCAGTCCCTCCATCGTCTTTCTGTTCAGGGCATGCCCACACTCCTTGAATCATTAACACCTGAAATACACAGTGACCTCATGTGGCAGATGGTACACGTCAAGAACTACTCACCAGGCCTGCTACTTAAAATAAATCAAGTACCACCAAAATAAAATCAATGTTATATTCCTGTAAAATTCTTTTATATTAATTGCTCTATCCTTCCCAAGAGAAATATCAAAATGTTCACACTATAAACAACCTCCAAACTAGAGAGGGGAAGAAGAGTTTTGGATGCCATTGGATTTAGACTTCAGACATTAAATATACAAATTTTGGCCCACCGAGTCTGCACCGACCAGTGTGCAGCAAGCACACTAACATCGTCCTACACCCTAGGGCCAACTTTAACAAAGCCAATTAACCTACAAACTGAAGATAGACACAAAATGCTGGAGTAACTCAGCGGGACAGGCAGCATCTCTGGAGAGAAGGAATGGGTGATGTTTCGGATCGAGTCCCTTCTTCAGACTGGTTATGGATAAGGGAAATAAGAGATATAGATGGTGATGTGGAGAGATAAAGAACAAACCTACAAACCTGTACGTCTTTGGGGTGTGGGAGAAAACCGGAGCACCCGGTGAAAACCCAAGCAGTCATGGGGAGAATGTACAAACTCCGTGCAGACAGCACCCGTAGTCAGGATGGAACCCGGATCTCTGATGCTGTAAGACAGCAACCCTACTGCTGCATCACTCTGCTGCCCCATAGTTGGAGTTGGTGAAAGTAGTTTGAGATTATTTGAAGGCTTTCCTGGTCAAAGGAAGGAAATGACCGAGGGTGTTAGCAGCAGGTGAACTGGGAAGGGGCGTTCAGTGGAAGTAGTGGCTCTCAATAATGAAGCAGATGGGTGGTAAGTAGCCCATTGATCTGATTCAGAGAATATAGAACCAGTACAGGCTTTGCAGCCTACCATAACTGCACTAGCTACGATGACAATCTAACTAAGGGGTAAGGGGCTGCTGTTGAGTGGACACACTAGCACAGAGCACAGGGGCCGAACAGCCTGGTTCCCTGCGTTTTGGCACAATCTCCCACAGCAAAGAAACCATTCTCATAATGAAAACTTACAAACACAAATTAAGCAACAAATTCACAAAGAGGAACCGACCATCCCAAATCTTGCCCTCTGTTCATTTAATGACATGGTGTGAATTTATAACTCAGTGCACTTGATAAAAATTGAACAAAGTAAAATCTGATTGATTATTGATTAGCTTTGTGTATGTTCATACTGACTATAGCTATAAGCAGCCAAGTATGGAATTTTGTGATAGATCGCTCAAGCATATTGAATGATATCAATGTAGCTGTAGAATTATGTTTGTGATTGCTGTTACTAATCCTTAAACTAGAAGGAATCATGTAATCCAGCTGCGGTAAAATATTGCTGAATATTAACAGAGGCATGATCTGTGCACAACCTTGACCAAAGCACACTAATTGATCCGCATTCAAAAAGCAGGAAAAATAGAGTATTAGACAATAGACAATAGGTGCAGGAGTAGGCCATTCAGCCCTCCGAGCCAGCACCACAATTCAATGTGATCATGGCTGATCATTCTCAATCAGTACCCCGTTCCTGCCTCCTCCCCATACCCCCTGACTCCGCTATCCTTAAGCGCTCTATCTAGCTCTCTCTTGAAAGCATTCAGAGAACTGGCCTCCACTGCCAACTGAGGCAGAGAATTCCACAGATTTACAACTCTCTGACTGAAAAAGTTTTTCCTCATCTCTGTTCTAAATGGCCTACCCCTTATTCTTAAACTGTGGCCCCTGGTTCTGGACTCCCCCAACATTGGGAACATGTTTCCTGCCTCTAACATGTCCAACCCCTTAATAATCTTATATGTTTCAATATGATCCCCTCTCATCGAATTCCAGTGTATACAAGCCTAGCCGCTCCAGTCTTTCAACATACGACAGTCCCGCCATTCTGGGAATTAACCTATTAAACCTACGCTGCACGCCTCAATAGCAGAATATAGCACGTCCTCAATATCTCCAACTATGCATGATGTTTGGACCTCACACTTATCCTCATTAAACTGCATCTGCCATGCATCCGCCCACTCACACAGACTGTCCAAGTTACCCTGCAACCTCATAGCATCTTCCTCACAGTTCACACTGCCACCCAGCTTTGTGTCATCTGCAAATTTGCTAATGTTACTTTTAATCCCTTCATCCAAGTCATTAATGTATATTGTAAATAGCTGCGGTCCCAGCACCGAGCCTTGCGGTACCCCACTAGTCACTGCCTGCCATTCTGAAAGGGACCCATTTATCCCCACTCTTTGCTTTCTGTCTGCCAAACAATTTTCTATCCATGTCAGTACCCTAGCCCCAATACCATGTGCTCCACTTTTGCCCACTAATCTCCTATGTGGGACCTTGTCGAAGGCTTTCTGAAAGTCGAGGTACACCACATCCACAGACTCTCCCCTGTCAATTTTCCTAGTTACATCCTCAAAAAATTCCAGTAGATTTGTCAAGCATGATTTCCCAAGCATGATTTCCCCTTCGTAAATCCATGCTGACTCGGAATGATCCTGTTACTGCTATCCAAATGCTTAGCAATTTCGTCTTTTATAATTGACTCCAGCATCTTCCCCACCACTGATGTCAGACTAACTGGTCTATAATTACCCGTTTTCTCTCTCCCTCCTTTCTTAAAAAGTGGGATAACATTTGCTATCCTCCAATCCACAGGAACTGATCCTGAATCTATAGAACATTGAAAAATGATCTCCAATGCTTCCACTATTTCTAGAGCCACCTCCTTAAGTACCCTGGGATGCAGACCATCAGGCCCTGGGGATTTATCAGCCTTCAGTCCCATCTGTCTACCCAAAACCATTTCCTGCCTAATGTGGATTTCCTTCAGTTCCTCCATCACCCTAGGTTCTCCGGCCCCTAGAACATTTGGGAGATTGTGTGTATCTTCCTCAGTGAAGACTGAGGCCTCCACTGCCTTCTGAGGCAGAGAATTCCTTTTGCCATTTCAAAAGGATCACTCTCTTTATAACGCCCTAGCCTATTCTTCCAACCTCACTATCTACTCCCTATCTTCTGGCATTTTCCCATGTAACCATAGGAGATGCAACACCTGTCCTTTCACCTCGCCTTCCTGCAGACCCAAGCAGTCTTTCTACAAATGTTTTTAGGGCAAAGTCAAGTAGGTTCTTAAAAAGCAACGGGTAAAAGGTGACTGGGATGATTGGAAGTATGGAGTGGAGATGCTATTGGATTAAATGCCAGAACAAAGTCTTTAGACTTTAGACGCTAGAGATAAGGCATGGAAATTGGCCCTTTGGCCCGCCGATTCTGCACCGACCAGTGATCATCCCAGATATGAACACTATCCCACACGCTAGGGACAATCTACAATTTTATCGAAGCCAATTAACTGACAAACCTGTACGTCTTTGGATTGTGGGGGGGAAACCGGAACACCGGGAGGAAACCAACGTGGTCACATGGAGAACGTACAAACTCTGTAAAGACAGCACCCTTAGTCAGGATGGAACCCGAGTCTCTGATGCTGTAAGGCAGCAACTCTACCACTGCGCCACTGTGCCGCTCCAAAGTGGTAGTAGAAGCAACCCTGCATTCATCAGTGCAAGTGTGAGAAAGCAAGAAAAATACAGTCAACCCAATCAACTTTTGAGTGATTCCAAACATACAGTATAGAGACACAGGAACTGAGAGGCCAGTGCCTGCTCCTAATCCCAATGTTTGCATGGCTCTTTGTGAAAACAATCAGTCATACTTTTGGCAGACTGCTGCACACCTTAATTCCCTGGCCGATTTTAATGCCACAGGCACAAGTTGAAAGTCATTCATCAACATTGCTGCTATGATCTCTTGTGACTGTACTGCATTTACATCCCTAAGAGCATTCAGTTGGCGAGCCACAATGTCTGGAGCACTGTCTCGACAGGGATGTAATGCTAAGGCTTTAAAAGGCACAGTTGGAGTATTGTGAGCAGTTTTGGGCTCCATATCTGTGGAAGGATGCGCTAACGTTGGGGAGGGTCGATAGGAGGTTTACGAGAAGTAGCCCAGGAATGATTGGCGAACAAATGATGGGCATTGAAGGCACTGGGTCTGTACCCGCTGGTGTTTAGTCGGATGAGGGGGGACGTCATTGGAACTTACCGAACAGTGAGAGGCCTGGATAGAGTGGATGTGGAGAGGATGTTTCCACTAGTGGGAGAGTCTAGGACCAGAGGGCACAGCCTCAGAATAAAAGGGACAGGAGATGAGGAGGAATTTCTTTAGTCACAGGGGGTGGATTCATTGCCATAGATGGCTGTGGATGCCAAGTCAATGGATATTTTTCAGATGGAAATCGCCAGATTCTTGATTAGTAAGGCTGTCAGGGGTTATGGGGGAAAGGCAGGAGAATGGGATTGAGAGGAAAATATAAATCAGCCATGATTGACTGATGGAGTAGACTTGTTGGGCTGAATGGCCTAATTCTGCTCCTATAACTTATGAACATGAACTTATCTCAACATTCTATATTGTATATCCTACAAAGATGCATACTAATTTCTCCCAGTAACTGCCATCCATATTCAGCTATGACTTGTCAGGTTTGGTCCTGTCCCAAGCTTTCTGCCCTCTACTATAATCATTCCAAAGGGGCGGCGTGGTAGCGCAGTGGTAGAGTTGCTGCCTTACAGTGCCAGAGACCCTGGTTAGATCCTGATTACGGGTGCTATCTGTATGGAGTTTGTACGTTCTTCCTGTGACCTGCGTGGGTTTACTCCGGGTGCTCCGGTTTCCTCCCACAACTCCAAAGGCATACTGGTTTGTGGGCTAATTGGCTTGGTAAAATTGTAAATTGTCCCTTGTGCGTGCAGGAGAGTGCTAGTGTACGTGGATCGCTGGTCGGCGCAGGCTTGGTGGGCCGAAGAGCCTGTTTACGCACTGTATCTCTAAACTAAACTAAATAAAACTAAACTAAGGGTCCTAATCCGAAATATTGCCTATCCATGTCCTGTAGGGATGCGGACTGACCCGTTGAGTTACTTCAGCACTTTTGTGTTTTACTCGAGATTTCAGTTCATTGGGTCTCTAAACTGTATGTTTGGAATCATTCAGAACTTGGTGGAGTTGACTGCAGTTTCCTTGCTTTCTCACACTTGCTCTGATGCGTGCTCGGTGGCTTCTAGCACTGCAGTTATTTTAGGAATTGGTGCAGTGCAGCTGGCTCCCAAACGACTGTTACAATGGCTGGGTTTCTCTTTGAACAGTGTTCCTTTCTTGAGGGTTAAGAGCAGTGTGAGGCACCCAGACCCCTGATTAAAAACTGCGTTCGCTTCGAAGTCTTTAGGATTGTCTCCTTGTGGCACCATCACCACTCTCGAGTATTCCCTCTTTCATCTTGGCATCCGAAGTGTAATTGCATCACCACAGCTCGCCCCTGACCACAAGCACCCTCTCCCACCCCACCTCCTTCTGCTGCTCCTCAAGGGGAGATGTGTCTGCGTAAATCCTGTGTCAGCAATGTTCTCAATTATGGTGCTTCTCTTGTTTGCAGCACATGACCAAGCAGTGTCTGATCGATACAGATCTGGCGCCCCGCCCAGTTTGGTTTGCTCCATGATATATTTTTAAATCAAATCAAACATTTTGGTTTTGGCGTGCGCCAACTCTTTTATGAAACTCCTTTTCATAAAACTCCATTAGGAAACTCCATTTGTTTCAAAATGGCCATTCTAAACCCACAGCCCGCTCTTTCCAGATCTTTGTGTTCAGTGTCAAAACTGTGTGTGTGTGTACATGTGGCGCGTGCATGCGTGTATGTGACGCTGGCGTGTATGTGCCGCTGGCCTGTACTCTCCTCGCCTCGTGCGTGTATGTGCGTGTGTGTGCGTGCGTGTGTGTGCGTGTGTGTGTGTGCGTGTGTGTGCATGCGTGTGTGTGCGTGTGTATCAATGCCTGGTGTTGTTGATGTATAAATACTTCGGCAACGTGAGGAAGAGATTTCCAAGATATCTGACCACCAGTTCCAGGATGATTTGTGTCACTCTATTGTTACTCCACTGGAATCAACACCTTGTCCTTCTATGAGTTTCAGAAGATTACTGGTTCTGCATTTTTACCTATTAGTAATAATAGGTGGCAGTATAGGCAGCAGTATAGTTGATGCCTTACAGCGCCAGAGATCTGGGTCCGATCCTGACAATGGGTGCTGTCCGTACGGAGTTTGTACGTTCTCCCCATGATCGCATGGGTTTTCTCCGAGATGTACAGTTTTCTCCCACACTCCAAAGAGGTACAGGTTAGTAGGTTAATTGTCTTGGTATAAATGTAAAATTGTCCCCAGTGTGTGCAGGACCGTGTTAATGTACAGGGATCGCTGGTCGGCGCAGACGCTGTTTCTCTAAAATAAACTATATGTAATGAAACTAAACTAAACTGGCTATCGACAATTACTTGAGCAAAAAATACCCATGGATGAACTCATCGGGTCAGGCAGCATATGTGCAGGGGGAGGGGCGGAATGGACAGATATCACTAAGGGTCGGGACCTCCAGGCAACAAACACTTCACAGCTAATGGACTCCATCAGTGAGATATATGGTTCTGCAATTCTGCCCAGGCACTCTGGGGCCACAAAGAGGACAACTGAAGCAGAGTTCTTCCAACAGGCAGTACATTGTTTTGTACAAATGAAGAGATGAACTCTGAGCAGGGATGGAGCTCTCAAACCTTGAAGGCAACTCCAACATTTAATAAGATCTTGGTTGATCTGATTGTAACCTCAACTCTGTCTTCCCGTCTGTTCCGTGCAATCTCTCACCCCCCTTGATTATCAACAATTGATCTTCATAAGTCAAAAGAGCAGAATTAGGCCATTCGGCTCATCGAGTCTACTCCGCCACACCTTTCTCTCTCAACCCCATTCTCCTGCCTTCTCCCCATAACCCTTGACAACTTTACTAATCAAGAATCTGCCTTAAAAAAACCCAATGACAGCCACCACATCCGTCTCTGGCAAAGAATTCCACAGATTCACCACAGATTCAGTGGTATATGGGTCAATCACATGCAGGTGGGACTAGTGCAGATGGGGCATGTTGGCCAGCGTGGGCAAGTTGGGCTGAAGGGCCTGTTTCCACACTTTATCACTCTATGATTGAGACTCGACTCACACAGCATAAAAACAAGCCCTTGGGCCCACTAAATCTGTGTTGATCTGGGGTATTTTTTATAATATTGAAGGCATTACATAAAATCCAGTTGTTTTAGTTGCTCCTCATGCTGCATAAGAAGGCAAAAAAATAGTAGGAGTCTATGACTCTACAAGTAGGCCACTCGACCCCTCAGGCCTGATCTGCCGGACAATATGATCATTACTCCTGTACCCCTGACCCCATCACCTCCTTTATGTCAGTTCCCCATTGCCCTTAATTACCCAATCTTCCAAAAGTGTATTTGCCTTCTCTTTTAAAACCCCAGACGTCTGGTCTTCACAATCCTCTGGGGTGCAAATTCCAGAGATTGGCCATCCTGAGAGGGGATGAGTCTATGCACTTCATTGTCAATGACCGCCCTCTTACCATGTTGTAACCTGCCATCAGCAGTGTTTGATGGCACTGGACCTCGACTCGCTGGAGTTTAGAAGGTTGAAGGGGGACCTCATTGAAACTTACAGAATAATGAAAGGCAAAGATAGAGTGGATGTGGAAAGGATGTTTCCACTCGTGGGAGAGTCTAGGACTCAGAATTAAAGGGCGCTCTTTTAGAAGAGAGGTGAGGAGGAAGTTATGATCAGCCATGATCACAATGAATGGCTCGAAGGGCCAAATGGCCTCCTCCTGCACCTATTTTCTATTTTTCTATGTTTCTTTAGTCAGAGGGTAATTAATCTGTGGAACTCATTGCCGCAGATGACTGTGCAGACCAAATCAGTGGATACTTTTAAGGCCGTGATAGACAAATTCGTGATTAGAACAGGTGTCAAGGGTTATGGGGAGAAAGCAGGAAAATGGGATTAGGAGGCAGGGATCAGCCATGATTGAATGGCGGAATGGACTCGATGGGCCGAATGGCCTAATTCTACTCTTATAACTTGTGAGGTAATCATAGGAATACGGGGATAATAAGGTGGGCTCAGTATAGGATTGATGTAAATGGATATTTGATGCCCAGCACAGGCTTGGTGAGCTGAAGGGCCTATTTCAGTGCTGTGTGACCCAATGGCTTTTGAAAGTGTGCTTGTCCCAGAACCGTTTGACGATGGGTTTACCAACACACAATGACAACTGTTAACTGGAATGATGAAATGAACATTGTACCACCACCACCACCACCCATTCATCTAATGCTGTAAAGCATGTCCACACGTTGCTGGCCATTGTTATACATACTTCCTGCCAATGGTAATTAAGCTGTATTAACACTCCCTTTCAAATTACATTATAAGTTTATCAAAATAGTAATTGGCGACCTAAAGCAATTATTGAAGCATGTTGAATTAATTTACGTAGCACTGCCAATAACAAATAATAAAATGGTGTGCTCCACCACTAACATAAATCACACTTGGGATCCAACCTTAACATATAATTCAAGGAGGTGTTACTCTTTAAAATCCTTTACAGTAGCTTTCATGTGTAATGATACAGAGGTATCTTATGCTAACACTGCTTATTGTGTTCTTTCATGGTGGCAGCTGTTCAATTAACTTGAATTGCATTGCATTATTTCAGTGGATTATTTTAATTGGATGCACCAGATAATTATGCAAGTACAACATTTAACATGAACACCCTGCCTGAGAGGGTGTTGGAAGCTGATTCAATCGCAACGTTCAGGAAAAATAAGTTGCTTTTGCTCTTGGGCAAAATAAGTTGCTTTTGCTCTTGCTGGACTGTGTGTGTGTTTTTGCAAAGAGAGTCTGGGGAAGGATGCAAGGGGATCTCCCTCTATCTTCCTGTCTCCACCTATATCCTTCCTTTGTCCCGCCCCCCTGACATCAGTCTGAAGAAGGGTCTCGACCCGAAACGTCACCCATTCCTTCTCTCCCGAGATGCTGCCTGACCTGCTGAGTTACTCCAGCATTTTGTGAATAAATACCTTCGATTTGTACCAGCATCTGCAGTTATTTTCTTATACCCTTGTCACGCTCTATCCCGAACAGCTCCGTAACAGAGGACGATTGGGCTTGTATACACTGGAATTTAGAAGGATGAGGGGGGATCTTATTGAAACATATAAGATAATTAGGGGATTGGACACATTAGAGGCAGATAACATGTTCCCAATGTTAGGGGAGTCCAGAACAAGGGGCCACAGTTTGAGAATAAGGGGTAGGCCATTTAGAACGGAGATGAGGAAGAACTTTTTCAGTCAGAGGGTGGTGAAGGTGTGGAATTCTCTGCCTCAGAAGGCAGTGGAGGCCAGTTCGTTGGATGCTTTCAAGAGAGACCTGGATAGAGCTCTTGAGGATAGCGGAGTGAGGGGGTATGGGGAGAAGGCAGGAACGGGGTACTGATTGAGTGATCAGCCATGATCGCATTGAATGGCGGTGCTGGCTCGAAGGGCTGAATGGCCTACTCCTGCACCTATTGTCTATTGTCTATTGACTCTCTGATTTACGGACTGTTTCCAGGGACACATTCGGAGAGGGACGTCAAGTGCTGCTGGAAGCTCACCAACTCAGTGAAAGATGCTCTTTGGTCTGCCCGAAACTTGTTGACCTTCCAGCAGAGCGAGATGTCCGGCAGGGAATGTTGCCGACTGGCCCGTTCCAGACTGCAGGAGTACGTGCTAAGAGACGCACGTCCCTAAGGTACATGCTAGGAGACGCACTAAAGCTTGGTGCAGCCAACGCCAAGGCTCTGTTGGGGAGAACCACAGTCCAGGGTCCTTCCGCTGCTGCATTTTGGGGGGCAGGGTGTGATAGAGACTCCCCTCAAACGAGGGAAGGGATTTCATCTCAGAGGGCCACATGAGTGGTAAGGGTGCCTGGTTATAATGATATTACTGTGAACACTATAAAATACAGCGCTAATGAATGTATGTATAGCACAGTTATTGTGCTGTATATCTATTTTATTCTGAATAAAGTTTATTGTGATTAAAATAAAATCTCGCTGGACTGAGGGAGGTACCAGTCTCCATGTCCTTCCACAGATGCTGCCTGACTCGCTGAGTTCCTCCAACATTTTGTTTTTTATGCTTGAGACCAGACTGCTTGGCTTATGTTGAGCCAAGGTTTAGCCGGTGACTGAAAACATTGTGCCAGAACTACTGCCAAGATTACAATGGGTCAGACTGCACTCTCTGCCACCCGATATACAAATCCTCCAGCCTTCCTTGCAGCAAGGATGATTCCCTGTCAGCTCTGAATGCTGCAGATTTCTGGGCAATGTGTCCTGCACCATGGCTGGTTTTGCTCTCAGTGTTCCCACCCTCGTTCCTCAGGAAATTGCTTTTAATTGCACATAATCACCCACTAAATGGGCCATGAAAAGTTAGGGCTGGTAATTAATAGTGTAAGGAACTTCTTAATGAGATCTGCATTCCTCAGCGAGTCCAAGGGGAATGAAAATTGTTGGGACATCTCAAGAAATATATTTGCCTTGACAAGCTGCAGTGTTTGCTCTATTTAAACGATTGGAGCCAATTGCAGGTGCCAGTGATCTCTGGTGTAGGAAGTGCACCTTGTCCCCCAACTCTTAACACTTGTGCTCCTTCCTTCAGTCAGTGCTGAGTTCTGCAGGTGTATAACTGCAATGTGCAGATGTGGGGTCAGGGTACAGCTGATTCATGCTCGGTTGACTGGGTGACTCTCCATAGATCCTCTGGTTATAAATCCAGCCATTTCAATCCACTGTGTCACAACTACTTTGCAACATCTTTATCACTGACAATGGGCCTCTTTTGATGAGTTTTTTTACAAGATGTACAGTTTTGAGATTGTATTTGCTTGCAGTTTTGAACTTAAATTTTGTTAAATGAAACTGAAAAGATTTACGAGGATGTTCCTGGGACTCGAGATTGTGTTATTGGAGAGGATGGGCAGGCTAGGATGTTATTCATTGGAACTTAACCTGAAATGTCTACCTGGAAACAGTGAATCGTTGATATTGTGGGCTTTTGCAGTAGATTAAATTAAGTTTGTGAAACCCAAAGAGCCAGTGTGAAGCTGGGTCTTGAGGTGAAGATGGGTTAAACTGTTTGGGGTTGCTGTACTGAGAAAATTCAATTGAGGGCAAGTCAGATGAGGCCAGTGTAGGCTCTTGGTAATGTGGGATGTGGTGCACTTTGAGCCTGGCATTATGTAGCTAATGTCAGACATATGGAAATGCTGGCGAGAATTAAGAATGATTGCTTTGGTTTTGCTTAAACTGAGTTTAGTTTAGTGAAAAAGCGTAAAAACAGGCCCTTCGGCTCACCGAGTCTGCACAGACCAGCGATCCCTGCACATTAACACTATTCTACACATACTAGGGACAATTTACACTTATAGCAAGTCAATTAACCTACAAACCTGTACATCTTTGGAGTGTGGGTGGAAACCGAAGATCTTGGAGAAAACCCAGGCGGTCACGGGGAGAAAGTACAAACTCTGTACAGACAGCATCCATAGTCAGGATCGAACCCGGGTCTCTGGTGCTGCAAGTGCTGTAAGGCAGCAACTCTACCGCTGCACCTCCATGCCGCTTATCAAAGTAAAATAAATTCTTACATTTGCACAGCACCCTTCTCAACTGTTTTATGTTACAAAATGTTGACAAGCCAAAGAAGTACCTTTAAGATATAAGATCATGCCAGCGAATTGACACATAGCATCCTCATGCAAACTCTGATGCAGTTGTGTGAGGTTGTAACTATTGGCTCAAATCTGCAGGAAGATCATGGCTTCTCTTCTTCCAATGGTGACTTGAATCTTTCCAACATGGAAGGATCTGTCCAATGTACATATGCTGGAGTAACTCAGCGGGTCAGGCAGCATCTCTGGAGAAAAGGAATGGGTGATGTTTTGGGTTGTAACCCCTTCTTCAGACTGAAAGATAGAGGTGAGGGGTGGGGGGAACTGGAGACAAGAAAGGGCCAGAACAAATCGGGCCTGGCAAAAGATGACCTCAGGAAGGGTAGAGTCCATGATGTCCCATTGTTGGCTGGGGAAGATTTGCTCATGAGAGGGATACAAGGACATCCATGGCCTGACACTGCCTCCAAGAGCAGACTTTGGACTGCGTACAATGTGTTTTCACTTTCTTCCTGTCTCCATATTTAGTTCAGTATAGCAATCTGAAGTTGCCTATAAAAGGCTGCAGACTGTTGCAATGATGATGCCTTCTGAATTATGACTCAATGTTATGCCTCAACCTGGTAATTCTTGCAATTGCTTGTCATTATTATTTTCAGTGTATAAAAGGCAGATGCAATTGACAGCCAATTCCGAATTTGTATGCACTCAGTTGATCACCACTGTGCACATATGTGGTGAAAACGTGTTAAACATATCATTGTGGGAGAGAGTAATTTTTTATTTCCTTCGATTGTTTAACTCGTCATGATTTCAATCCTTTACCTGAAGGTATCTGAACCAGTGTGCCTGACTTGTTTTACTGTACTTCGGCAAAAAGAAAAGATTCTCCTATACCGAGCACTTTCTCTAAAGTGGGTCGGGGACAAAAAATACATTCCAATCCTCTCATAAGTTCACATGTTCATAAGTGATAGGAGCAGAATTAGGCCATTCAGCCCGTCACATCTACTCCGCCATTCAATCATGGCTGATCTATCTCTCCCTCTCAACCCCATTCTCCAGCCTTCTCCCCATAACCCTTGACTCCCATACTAATCTCGAATCTATCTATCCCTGCCTTAAAAATATCAATTGACTTGGCCTCCACAGACTTCTGTTTTGCAATGGATTCAAGATTCAAGATTCAAGATTCAAGATAGCTTTATTTGTCATCCAAAAAAACGATTTTTTTGGACGAAATTCCGGCACCCACAGTCCAACAATAAAAGCATTAAATTAGGCAGATTACACAATAAAGCATTAAAATAGGCAAATTACACAACCCCAAAAACACACAAAAAAACAAAACATCCATCACAGTGAGTCTCCTCCAGTCCTCTCCTCACTGTGATGGAAGGCCACAGTGTCTTTTCCCTTCCCCTGCCGTCTTCTCCCGCGGTCAGGTTGTTGTGGTTGCAGGCTGACGGTGAAAGGTCCGCAGCGGGCCGACCCAAGCCCTGCGATCCAGGGCGGGCGAACACGCTTTCGCTGCCGCTGTTGCTGCACGTTGGGGCGGTCGTGGCCACAGATTTGCCACCCTCTCTGACTAAAGAAATTCCTCCTTATCTCCTTCCTAAAGATTTGGGGGAAAGAAACACATTTCAGGGTTTTGTCCATTGTTCTAAATCATGGGAGCATATCTCATTGCTGCGTTCTTGGGCAAGTGAATGGAACAGATCCCAATGGGTTTTTTTTGGGGGGGGTAATTGTGGCATTATTATTTTTGGACATTAGGTCTGCATCACGACCGTGTACAAGGTTCCCCTCTGAGAAGCACAGCCTTCTGAGTTGGAAATAGCTTCATTGTCACTGGGTCTAATCCTGGAACTCCCTCCATTACAGGGCTGTGGGAGCACCTTCAGCAGAATCACTAGAACAGTTCAAGAAGATAGCTTACCAACACCTCCTCAATTAAGATGGGCAATAAATGCTGGCCTAACCAGCAATGCCCTGATCCTGAGAATGAATATAAAATCAAGAAGGCTCAAACGCTACCCAGTGAAGTTAACCGCCCTGAGACAGACCATGTGTCTTTGCATAGAGCCTCATTTGCCATCAGGAGAAAACAGTGAGGGAATTTTATTTGCACCTCACGTCGGCACGGTGGCCCAGCGGTAGATTTGATGCCTTACAGCGCTAGAGATCCAGGTTCGATCCTGACTACGGGTGCTGTCTGTATGGAATTTGTATGTTCTCCCCGTACAAACTCCCTGCGTAGGTTTTCTCTGGGATCTCCGGTTTCCTCCAGCAGATTCCAACCCTGGGCTCTGGTGCTGTAAGGCAGCAACTCAACTGTTGTGCCACTGTGCTGCCCCTTATGTGTGTAGGTGAGTGATAGAATCTGTGCAGAGTTGATGGGAATTGAGGAGAATAAAATGGGATTTGTGTAAGTAGGTAGTTGACGGTCAGCACGGACTCAGTGGGCTGAAGGGCCTGTTTCTGTGCTGCATCTCTCTATGATCAACAATGAGAATGAAGTGTTGGGGGAGTGGCATGTGATTGTGGAGCCAGGTAGTAAGCTAACAGCTGAAGAGCTATCTCCACAATGGTTCCCATCTTCAATCCAGCCTGTTGCTGCTGTTAACTATTTATTACCGCATCGATCAATAACTTGCATTTACGTAAAGCAGTTAATACCATAAAATGCCCCAAGGTACTTCCAAGAAGGAGTTATGAAAGAGGGGGGCACAGTGGTGCAATGGTAGAGTTACAACCTTTTAGTGAGCAGGTTCAATTCTGACTATGGCTGCTGTCTGTACGGAGTTTGTATGTTCCCCCTGTGGGTTTGGTCAGGGTGCTCTGGTTTCTTCCCACACTCCAAAGATGTACAGGTTTGTAGGTTGATTGACTTTGGTGAAAATGTGTAAATTGTTCTTAGAGTGTGGAATAATGCTAGTGTAGGGGGTGATCGTTGGTCGGGGTGGACTCAGTGGGCCGAAGCGCCGGTTTACACTCTGTACTTCTGAAGCCTAAAGAACATAACATCATGTCTCGCAGAGGAACAGGTGGACAAGTGATCAAAAACCAGGCTGGAAGCAGATTATAAGGAACCTTATAGGAGTAAAGAGATGAGGAGAGTTCCAGAGCTCAAGGCCTGGGCCGCTGAAAGCACAACTGCCGGCTGTGAAGTGAGGGGAATTGAGGAGGGTCATCATGAGGCCAGAGATGGAGGAGAGTGGAGAGTTGTAGAGCTGAGCGTGTTTCCAGCGATTGGATGTGTAAGGACAGAGAGAGAAGCCAAATGAGAGGGACACAAAATGCTGGAGTAACTCAGCGGGACAGGCAGCATGCCCCGGATAATTGGAAGTTTCTCATCCAGCCTCGTCAGCACCTAATTCAGGATTATTGAACTGTTGGCTACAGTAACCTGGACTATCTCCTGCTGGAAAGGACGTTGTTTACCTTCTCTGCAGTGTTACAGTGGCTAAAATAGCTTTGTAGTGCACAACTCAGCTTTTTATTAGTTGCCAGAAGATGTTAATTGCGTCTCCCTTTAGCAATGCATCAGTGAATCAATCATTCAGCCAATTGCTGATCTCACTCTATGGAACCACAAAAATGATTAGATTTTGATTTCAGCAGGATGTGTGGCCTGCTTAAAATAATTGCTTATGAGGACTAATGAGCTGAAAATAAATACAAGACATTGACCCCAAGGGTCTACACAGGAGTCTTGTAGTTTCCAATAGTTCAGGCCATTCAACCCCTCTGCTTCTTGCTGAAACTCCTGTTCTACACCAACCTCCCCACCATCTTACCCCACCTCTGCTTCTCCCTCTAACCCTTGTGTTTAACTAGCCTTCCCTTGTGTCCACTCTGTAACTCCTTGGTTCACTCACCCTGTCCCACCAAAACCACCCCCTCCCCAGAAAACCCCCTACACTAGTCGTCCTACCAGTTCAACTGTTCACTTCCTTGTATCCCTTTGTTCTCACTTCTTCCCTAGCCAACAATGGGCCATTTTGGGCTCCACTCTTCCTTGGCAATCTGTTGCCAGCCATGCTTTGTTCTGGCCTTTTCTTACCTCCAGTTCCCTCCCTGATACTTTCAGTCTGAAGAAGGGCCCCGGCCCGAAACATCAGCCATCCTTTTCCCCAGAGATGCTGCGTTACTCCAGCACTTTGTGTCTATATTCCCTTATGTCCATCGCTGTTGCTCACCTTGACCCCTCCCAGTGAGAGTGTGTTCCACTTTCCCCCGGCTGTTTGGGGAAAGAAACTTATTTGGATGTCCCTGATGGATTTAGTAGTTATTTCCTTGTTGCCTTATATTGATGGCTACCAAGTTTTACATTTTCCTGCGGATTGAGTCAGGGAAAGTATGAAAGGAATAAGGAAATGCCGGAGATTAAATAAAGATTTTGAACATTAGATGAAGAAGTTTAAGATGAAGACCACAGATAATTTCTGAGAAATGGTTCTAGAATAAGAGGCTCAAGGATATTAGAAATACCAAAAAAAAACTGGAATCAGAGAAATTAATGGGCCTAAAGATAATAAACCCTCAGGACCTGATGACCTGTATCCTGTGGTTTGATAAAGGTGACGTGGGAGATAATGAATGCATTGTTTCCAAAATCACTCTGTTCCCACCACTGATTTCCCTTTGTTCATAGAATGGAACCGGGGGATAGCCACCAGTGATCCATCATTATTTTAATCATCGTGTCATACACATGCCCTTTGGTCCAATCTGCCCATGCTGAGCAAGATGGCAAGGTGACCATATACACCCATACGATTTGCTCATGTTTAACCCATATCCTTCCTAACCTTTCCTATTCATGGAACTGTCCAATAACTTTTAAATGTTATTGTACCTGTGACAGCTCATTCCATGCACGCATGACCTTTTGTGTGGAAAATGTTGCCCCTCAGGTTCCTATTAGTGTGGTCCTATTTCCTATTAGATTCCTATATCAGGTTATAATAGGTTCCACGGCTCCTAACAATAGGCTCCTACTTCACCTCTCACCCTAAACCGATACCTTCTCGTTTTTGATTCCCTCATTACAGGACAGAGGCTGTGAGCCGTCATCCTGTCCATGCCCCTCATGACTTTACGCACTTTTGCAATCAATCGCTTAGTCTGCCATTACTTATTTGCTCCTTCCCCTTCACACTGCATTTGATTAATTCATGACAGGGTGACCCTGAATCATTTGCCTCCTTCTACATGTGTCCGCTATGCACCACGTCATCTCCCAGCACGCCCACTATTGTTCCTGCCTGGAACTGGTAAACCTTTTTCCACCTTAATTTGGAAAAGGTAGAGAGAGAGAGAGTGTGACTCAGATTATGTAAATGTGTATCAGTGCAGAAATCTGGAGATCCAAAAATGGCAATAAATACAGTAGTGAAATATTGTGCTTTGAACCCACCTTGTTGCTTTAATTTGTATGGAGCTCAAGGAACAGTAAGAATAAAGAGCAGTATCTTTTGTTACCTTGGCAAGTGTGTTTATTGAAAATAGATTTGCAAACCATTTGCATGCATTAGTGGATTATTCATTTAGGCAGTGAGGAATGCTAATATGATTCACTGCTAAATATTTAAGAACTGAAGTCAGTAAGATAAATGTTTTAAATTTATATCTGTGTAATGTGGTGCAAGGCACAAAACAACAGACTTGGTCAAAATCTTGTTAAGTGATTAGTGATTTTGGTGCAATACTTCACTATTAAAGCAATGTTATATCCTTTCTCTATAGAAAAGAGACTGCTGTTCAAAATTCATGTAAAAAACGGAGTGAGTTTCAAAGAAAATGTCTTTGAGTGTATTGAGGGTGGAACAGTGGTGCAGCGGTAGAGTTACTACCTCAGCGCCAGAGACCCAGATTTGATCCTGACTACAGATGCTGTCCGTATGGAATTGGTACATTCTCCATGTGATTGTGTGGGTTTTCTCCGGGTGCTCTGGTTTCTTCCCATAGCCAAAGATGTACAACTTTGTAGGTTAATTGGCTATTGTAAATTGCCCCCCCTGAAACCCAACAACCAGTCAAATTTAAACAGCCTCTTACACTGCCTTGAGGACATAAAATGTTGGATGGCACAGAACTTCCTCCAATTAAATGAGAGCAAGTCTGAGGTCATCCTATTTGGCCCCCCCGACTCCATCAAATCGATAACAGGCAGTCTTGGAAGTCTATCCTGCCTAGTCAAACCGCATGTCAAAAACCTCGGCATGATATTTGACTCTGCATTAAAATTTGATAAGCAAGTCAACGCTGTGGTAAAAGCCAGCTTCTTCCAACTTCGAACCATAGCTAAAATCAAACCTTTCCTCCAATTCGACGACACAGAAAAAATCATTCACGCTTTCATTTCCTCCCGCCTAGACTACTGCAACTCCCTATACACTGGAATCAGCCAATCTTCCCTGTCCCGCCTGCAACTGGTCCAAAACGCCACAGCGAGACTCCTGACGGGTACCCGTAAAAGGGACCACACCACCCCGATTCTGGCCTCTCTCCACTGGCTCCCTGTACGGTACAGAATCAACTTCAAGCTCCTCCTATTCACGTATAAAGCCCTAAATGGACATTCCCCCCCCTACATCAAAAATCTTCTAACCCCCCTCTCTAACTCCAGGTCCCTCAGGTCGGCCGACTTGGAGCTACTCACTATCCCGCGGTCTAGGCTTAAGCTCAGGGGTGACCGCGCTTTTGCGGTTGCAGCTCCTAGACTGTGGAACAGCATCCCTCTCCCCATCAGAACTGCCCCCTCCATCGACTCCTTTAAGTCCAGGCTCAAAACCTATTTCTACTCCCTAGTGTTTGAGGCTCATTGAGGAGGCGCTGTGAACTGTTTGCATGCTACTGTATGTTTCATTTTTTTCCTTAGTACCTAATCAGATGTACAGCACTTTGGTCAACGTGGGTTGTTTTTAAATGGCTATACAAATAAAATTGACTTGACTTGACTTGACTATGTAGGATAATTGTACAGCTGATCCCTGGTCAGCGAGGACTCGGTGGGCCAAATGGCCTGTTTCCACGCTGTGTCTCTAAAGTCTAAAGATTGTATTATGATGGATAACTATGTGCAAAATTGGTTAAAGATGAAGGTTCAATATATCTATTCAGAGCAGAGGTGAAGATTAAATAGATGACCAGGAAGAAGAAATAGTCTCCTGAGCCACTGAGGTGGGTGACCAGAAGGCATGGAGTGAAGAAGATCGGTAGAAGAATCAGAAGGGAGTGGAATTAATATTTTTACACTGAGGGAAGTGGAACCAGATTTGATATGAAAGGTGTTAAACAAGTCCAACAAGGAAAACCTACTACATTGGTATTGGCTTATTATTATTATTACGTGCAGTGAAAACTTTATTTAGCATGTTGTCCAGGCAGATCATACAAATACATTCTGTAGTGCAAAAGAGAAAATAAACAGAGTGCAGAATATCGAATTATAGCTACAGAGAAAGTGCAGATAACAAAAGTGCAAGGGACGCAACAAGGTAGATTGTAGGTTGCCATTGTCGAAGTTGAGTTTGGATGTCTAGGATTAGTTTGGGCCTCAGTTTTGGGGCTCTGATGTTGCTGACAAAGCAAGTATTTATTGCCCAAACTATTTGCCCTGGGGAAGGTAGTGGTGGGTAATCTACATTCATTGCTGCATTCCGCATTGTGAAGCTACTTTCACAGTTTAAGGGTTCCAGGGCTTAGACACTGCTGTGGTATTTCCAAGTGATGGCTCTGTGGCATAGCGGCAGAATTGCTGCTTCACAGCGCCAGTGACCTGGGTTTGATCCTGACTACGGAGTTTGTACGGAGTTTGTACGTTCTCTCTGTGATGGTGTGGGTTTTCTCTGGGTGCTCAGGATTACTCTCACTCTCCAAAGACTTGCAGGTTTGACTCGGCGGGACATGCAAACCTTATAAGTCTGACAAAGGGTTTAAACCCGAAACCATCACCCATTCCTTCTCCAGAGATGCTGCATGTCCCACTGAGTTACTCCAACATTTTATGTCAATCTTTGGTGTAAAACAGCATCTGCAGTTCCTTCCTACGCTTGCAGGTTTGTATGTTCATTGGTTTCGCTAGAATTGTAAATTGTCCCTAGTGTGTAGGATAGTGCTAGTGTACAGGGTGATCGCTGGTCAATGCGAACTTGGACAATGATGATAGTTTATTGTCACATGTACCTCGGTACAGTGGAATGCTTTGTTTAGCATACAACCCGGTAAAATCATAAATCAGACCTCACCTAGGCAGTACACATCTGTGTGCCGAATGGCCAGTCACTGAAAGGAAGCATGCAGGTACAGCAGGCAGTGACGAAAGCCAATGGAATATTGGCATTCATAACAAGAGGAGTTGAGTATAGGAGCAAAGAGGTCCTTCTGCAGTTGTACAGGGCCCTAGTGAGACCGCACCTGGAGTACTGTGTGCAGTTTTGGTCTCCAAATTTGAGGAAGGATATTCTTGCTATTGAGGGCGTGCAGCGTAGGTTTACTAGGTTAATTCCCGGAATGGCGCGAACTGTCCTATGTTGAAAGACTGGAGCGACTAGGTTTGTATACACTGGAATTTAGAAGGATGAGAGGGGATCTTATCGAAACATATAAGATTATTAAGGGGTTGGACATGTTAGAGGCAGGAAACATGTTCCCAATGTTGGGGGAGTCCAGAACCAGGGGCCACAGTTTAAGAATAAGGGGTAGGCCATTTAGAACAGAGATGAGGAAAAACTTTTTTAGTCAGAGAGTTGTGAATCTGTGGAATTCTCTGCCTCAGAAGGCAGTGGAGGCCAATTCTCTGAATACATTCAAGAGAGAGCTAGATAAAGCTCTTAAGGATAGCGGAGTCAGGGGGTATGGGGAGAAAGCAGGAACGGGGTACTGATTGAGAATGATCAGCCATGATCACATTGAATGGCGGTGCTGGCTCGAAGGGCCGAATGGCCTACTCCTGCACCTATTGTCTATTGTCTATTGTCTATTGCCTGTTTCAATACTGTATCTCTAAAGTCAAAACTCTTACATAAAGGCTAAAGTAAAGACAGGACTGTGCTTTACTTGGAGGGGAACCTGCAGAGGGTAGTGTTCTTTAGCACCTGCGGTCCTTGCGCTTCTTGCTGGGAGAGGAGGACTGCAGACGCTGAAAATCTGAAATAAAAACAGAAAATGCTGGAGACTCAGTAGGTTAGGTAGCATCAGTGGAGAGATGAACCATTAATGCTTTGGTTAACTTGTGCTGCTTGTATGGTGCCACCTCGGGAAAATGTTCTCATCCTCATGTCCCATGATTAATGGTTGCTCATCCAAGGAAGTGGGTCTTATCTGCTCCTGTGTTAATTAATTAAAGGACCTGGACCCCACCCTAGCTGCGTCCAGCATGTCGGAGAAGTTGATTTTCCTTTGGGCTTCCATTTCCTTTCTCATTCATGATGATTGCCCACCGCCCCCTCATACCTGCCAATGCTCCCCCAGAGCCCCTTGGATCTCTCCCCACTGCCCGCAGATCTTCTTCCCAGGAACCCAAACCCTCACTCTGACCTCTTTATTTCTTCCTCCCCATCACTTAAATCACCAGCCCACCAAACAGCACCTTCCCATGCTCGTGGGTCTTCCCTCAGCACCTTCCATCCCCACCTCTGCCATCTGCTCTGCAGACCCATGGAAGATGGAAGATGATGGAGGAATGTCCTATTTACAGCATGTGGTCAGAGCGCAAGAGTGAGCCTCACACCCTCACCCCAAATTACAGGACAATGACAACGGCCAAATAAGTTCTATTCATTATGTGCTCATTTTCAATGTTTTCTTGCGTTTGAAAGAATATTTGAACTGAGAGAAAATCACTCTGACTGTGCTGAGCTTTTCAAGGCAGGTTGTGACGTGGAGACGGTCAGGAGTTGAATTGTTCAGGACCATGTCCAGTCAGGATTGCACCTCCACTCAAGGGGCTCACCCCTGAGAAGGGGAGGAGGAGGTTGCCAACACTCCCAGCAATTACAGGCCAGTCTTCTGACTTGCACGGTGTAATGGATGAGGTGCGAATGAAGTCCATATGTGGAGCCAGACATATGGAGTCCAGTTATTAACTGTACTGGTTAGGATGGTGGAGGCTCATTGATCTGCCTCCCCTGTTATTTAACCCCTTTACATCTTTGCTGCTGAATAGGAACAGTACGTAGGGTTAGGGTGTTGGTTTGTGGGCAGCAGGGCAATCCACCATCCCACCCTTCTACTTTGATCTTGTTCATCACCTGAGATTATCGGCCTCACTGCTCACTGCCACTTTGTCCGCCCAACGTCTTCACTCCTTCAGGCCAATTCCATCTGCCTTCATACACGCAGGTTGATGGCCTAATTCTACTCCTATCCCTTATGACCTTATGCATCTAAACTGGGGTGATACTGGAGTGTTCAGACTGAAGAGGCACTTTGATGAGGCTGCATTTAGACGTTGGTGAGGCCGTATTTAGGTTATTGTGTTCAGTTCCGGGCCCCATGTCATAGGAAAGATGTTGTCAAGCTAGAAAGGGTGCAGAGAAGATTTATGAGGATGTTGTCAGGACTCGAGGGCCTAAACTTTGGGGAGAGGTTGAGCAGGCTAGGACTCTATTCCTTGAAGTGCAGGAGGATGAAGGGTGATCTTATAGACGTGTACAATATCATGAGAGGAATAGATCGTAGGAAAGAAAACTGCAGATACTGGTTTAAATTGAAGGTGGACACAAGATGCTGGAGTAACTCAGCGGGTCAGGCAACATCTCTGGAGAGAAGAAATGGGTGACGTTTCGGGTCGAGACTCTTGTTCAGACGGATGTCAGGGGATGGGGCGGGACAAAGATAGGATGTAGTCAGAGACAGGAAGACTGGTGGGGGAACTGGGAAGGAGGAGGGGATAGGGAGGGAAAGCAGGGACTATCTGAAGTTACAGTAGATGAGGTTGGAGGTGGTGCAGGTGAACCTCTGCCTCACCTGGAAAGACTGTTTGGGTCCTTGGATGGAGCGAAGGGGGGAGGGGGGGGGGGGGTTAAAGGGACAGGTGTTGCATCTCCTGCGGTTGCAGGGGAAAGTACCCGGGGAAGGGGTGGTTTGGGTGGGAAGAAACGAGTGGACCAGGGAGTTTCGGAGTGAATGGTCTCTGCGGAAAGTAGAAAGGGGTGGAGATGGGAAGATGTGGCCAAAAGAGTAGGGGAATTGAGAACCAACGGACATAGGCTTAAGATGAGGGGGAAAGATTTAATAGGAACGTCATGGGTAACTTTGTCACACAAAGGGTGGTGGGTACATGGAACGAGCTGCCGGAGGAGGTAGTTGAGGCAGGTGTTATTGTAACATTTAAGAAACATTTAGACAGGTACATGGATAGGACAGGTTTAGAGGAATTTGGGCCAAAGGCAGGCAGGTGGGACTAGTGTAGGTGGGACTAGTGTAGGTGGGACTAGTGTAGGTGGGACTAGTGTAGGTGGGACTAGTGTAGGTGGGACTAGTGTAGGTGGGACTAGTGTAGGTGGGACTAGTGTAGGTGGGACTAGTGTAGGTGGGACTAGTGTAGGTGGGACTAGTGTAGGTGGGACTAGTGTAGGTGGGACTAGTGTAGGTGGGACTAGTGTAGGTGGGACTAGTGTAGGTGGGACTAGTGTAGGTGGGACTAGTGTAGGTGGGAGATGCCGGTTGATGTGGGCAAATTGGGCCAAATGGCCTGTTTCTATGGTATGACTCTCTAACTCATTTACATAAATGTACAGTGGGGCATTGCTACATAAGACTCAAAAACTAAGGGTGTAGTCCCAATCTCCCAACCCACCTCATCACGGCCCTTGAACTTTTTTTAACCAGCACTTTTTCAGGAACATTAATGCTATATTACCATATGTTACACATTGGTACCTTTCTCTTTGCACTACCTGTTGTACCTGGGTTTGGCATGATTGAACTTGCGTATAGTATGATTTGCCTGATTAGCATGTAAGCAAAGTTTTTCACTGTACCTCAGTACATCTAACAATAGGGGGCATAGCGGTAGAGTTGCTGACTTACAGCGCCAGACACCCAGGTTCGATGCTGGCTAAGGGTGCTGTCTGTACGGAGTTTGTACGTTTTCCCCGTAACCTGGGTGGGTCTTCTCTGCGATGTCCAGAGAAGCTGCAGATACTGGAATCTTGAGGGAAAAAACAAAGAGCTGAAGGAACTCAGCGAGTCAGGCAGCATATGCGGTTCGAATGGACAGTCAACGTTTCGGATCAGGACCCTTCTTCAGATTGATTGCAAAGGAGGGAGAAAGCTGGGGGTGGGATAACGTTTGGCTTCATGGAAGGAAGCAGAGGGTGATGGTGGAAGGTTACTTCTTGGACTGGAGGCCTGCACCTCATGAGAGGAATAGATCGGGTAGATGCACCTTGCCCAGAGTAGGTGAAACGAGGACCAGATGACATAGGTTTAAGGTGAAGGGGAAAAGATTTAATAGGAATCTGAGGGGTAACTTTTTCACACAAAGGGTGGTGGATGTATGGAACAAGCTGCCAGAGGAGGAAATTAAAGCAGGAACTATCCCAACATTTAAGAAACAATTAGACAGGTAAATGGGTAGGACAGGTTTGGAGGGCTATGGACCAAATGCTGGCAGGTGGAACTAGTGTAGCTGGGACATGTTGGCCAGTGTGGGCAAATGGGCCAAAGGGTCTGTTTTCACACGGTATCACTCTATGATTCTATTTCACAAAATGCTGGAGTAACTCAGCAGGTCAGGCAGCATCTCAGGAGAGAAGGAATGAGTGACGTTTCGGGTCGAGACCCTTCTTCAGACTGAAGAAGGGTCTCGACCCGAACCGTCATCCATTCCTTCTCTCCTGAGATGCTGCCTGGCCTGCTGGGTTACTCCAGCGTTTTGTGAAATAAATACCTTCGATTGTATCAGCATCTGCAGTTATTTTCTTACTCTATGACTCTAAGTGATAGATGGATACAGGTGAGGTGGAATGATTGGGAGATGGGTGCAGTAAATGACAATGGCTGGAGGTGAAAAAGAGACAAAAGGGTGTCAGATAAGAAATGAGGAGGAGTAAAATGTAAAGCCAGAAGGAGGGATATGCGTGGAAGGGGATATAGGGGTAGGGAAAGAGGAGATAAAAGCACTATCAGCATTTTGGGGGAAAAGGAGCAGGGAGACTGGGTGGTGGAAGAAATGGGGTTGTGCCAGGTGCAGAGAGGGGGCAGGAGAAAGAAAGGGGGTAGGAGGATATTACTTGAAATTGGAGAATTTAATGTTCATGCTATTGGGTTGTAGGTTACCCAATTGAAATATGAGTTGTTGTTCTTCCAGTTTGCTTGTGGTTCCACTCTTCCAATGGAGGAGGCTCAGGACAGAAAGGTCGCTATGGGAATGGAAAGGAGAGTTAAATGGTTATTAACTGGAAGATCTAAGTGAGACCTTTGTCTCACCTGGAAGGCCTACTGGAGTTCCTGGATTAAAGTGAGGGAGGAGGTGCAGAGATCTCCTGCAGTTGTAGGGGAATGTGCTTTGAGATTGATAGGTTCTTGATTAGGAAGTGCGTCAAAGGTTATGGGGGAGAAGGGAGGAGAATGGGGTTGAGAGGGAAAAGTAGCAAACAGGGCGGCACAGTGGTGCAGGGGTAGAGTTGCTGCCTTCCAGTGCCAGGGTTCGATGCTGACTACAGGTGCTATTTGTACGGAGTTTGAACGTTCTCCCTGTGACCGTGTGGGTTTTCTCAGAGTGCTCCGGTTTCCTCCCACACTCCAAAGATGTACAGGTTTGTAGGTTAATTTGCTTCGATAAAAAAATTGTAAATCATCCCTAGTACGTAGGATAGTGCTAGTGTACGGGGTGATCGCTGGCCGATGCGGACTTGGTGGGCCAAAGGGCCTGTTTCCACACTGTACTTCTCAAGTCTCAAGTCAAAATGTGCTAAATCGTTGAGAAATGAGCCAAAGTAGAGAGGATGGGCTATTGTACAGTGAGTTGCAGTGATCTGGAACACATGGTGATAAAGCAGTTTGAGTGCGACTTTCCAAAAGGGAAGTACTGGAGCTAAACATGTGGCAGGACTATGTGGATTACGTGGTATTAACTGGAGACTCGTTTAAAGAGCCAGCAGAGGCCTAGTGGGCCAAGTGGCCTCCTTCTGCACTGAAAGTTTCTCTTGATATTATCAATTTATAGTTATAGACAATAGACAATAGACAATAGGTGCAGGAGTAGGCCATTCAGCCCTTCGAGCCAGCACCGCCATTCAATGCGATCATGGCTGATCACTCTCAATCAGTACCCCGTTCCTGCCTTCTCCCCATACCCCCTCACTCCGCTATCCTTAAGAGCTCTATCCAGCTCTCTCTTGAAAGCATCCAACGAACTGGCCTCCACTGCCTTCTGAGGCAGAGAATTCCACACCTTCACCACCCTCTGACTGAAAAAGTTCTTCCTCATCTCCGTTTTAAATGGCCTACCCCTTATTCTTAAACTGTGGCCCCTTGTTCTGGACTCCCCCAACATTGGGAACATGTTATCTGCCTCTAATGTGTCCAATCCCCTAATTATCTTATATGTTTCAATAAGATCCCCCCTCATCCTTCTAAATTCCAGTGTATACAAGCCCAATCGCTCCAGCCTTTCAACATACGACAGCCCCGCCATTCCGGGAATTAACCTAGTGAACCTACGCTGCACGCCCTCCATAGCAAGAATATCCTTCCTCAAATTTGGAGACCAAAACTGCACACAGTACTCCAGGTGCGGTCTCACCAGGGCCCGGTACAACTGTAGAAGGACCTCTTTGCTCCTATACTCAACTCCTCTTGTTACGAAGGCCAACATTCCATTGGCTTTCTTCACTGCCTGCTGTACCTGCATGCTTCCTTTCATTGACTGATGCACTAGGACACCCAGATCTCGTTGAACTCCCCCTCCTCCTAACTTGACACCATTCAGATAATAATCTGCCTTTCTATTCTTACTTCCAAAGTGAATAACCTCACACTTATCTACATTAAACTGCATCTGCCATGTATCCGTCCACTCACACAACCTGTCCAAGTCACCCTGCAGCCTTATTGCATCTTCCTCACAATTCACACTACCCCCCAACTTAGTATCATCTGCAAATTTGCTAATGGTACTTTTAATCCCTTCGTCTAAGTCATTAATGTATATCGTAAATAGCTGGGGTCCCAGCACCGAACCTTGCGGTACCCCACTGGTCACTGCCTGCCATTCCGAAAGGGACCCATTTATCCCCACTCTTTGCTTTCTGTCTGTCAACCAATTTTCTATCCATGTCAGTACCCTACCCCCAATACCATGTGCCCTAATTTTGCCCACTAATCTCCTATGTGGGACCTTGTCGAAGGCTTTCTGAAAGTCGAGGTACACCACATCCACTGACTCTCCCTTGTCAATTTTCCTAGTTACATCCTCAAAAAATTCCAGTAGATTTGTCAAGCATGATTTCCCCTTCGTAAATCCATGCTGACTCGGAATGATCCCGTTACTGCTATCCAAATGCTCAGCAATTTCGTCTTTTATAATTGACTCCAGCATCTTCCCCACCACTGATGTCAGACTAACTGGTCTATAATTACCCGTTTTCTCTCTCCCTCCTTTCTTAAAAAGTGGGATAACATTTGCTATCCTCCAATCCACAGGAACTGATCCTGAATCTATAGAACATTGAAAAATGATCTCCAATGCTTCCACTATTTCTAGAGCCACCTCCTTAAGTACTCTGGGATGCAGACCATCAGGCCCTGGGGATTTATCAGCCTTCAGTCCCATCAGTCTACCCAAAACCATTTCCTGCCTAATGTGGATTTCCTTCAGTTCCTCCATCACCCTAGGTTCTCCGGCCCCTAGAACATTTGGGAGATTGTGTGTATCTTCCTCAGTGAAGACAGATCCAAAGTAACGGTTTAACTCGTCTGCCATTTCTTTGTTCCCCATAATAAATTCCCCTGCTTCTGTCTTCAAGGGACCCACATTTGCCTTGACTATTTTTTTCCTCTTCACGTACCTAAAAAAACTTTTGCTATCCTCCTTTATATTATTGGCTAGTTTACCCTCGTACCTCATCTTTTCTCCCCGTATTGCCTTTTTAGTTAACTTTTGTTGCTCTTTAAAAGAGTCCCAATCCTCTGTCTTCCCACTCTTCTTTGCTATGTTATACTTCCTCTCCTTAATTTTTATGCTGTCCCTGACTTCCCTTGTCAGCCACAGGTGTCTCTTACTCCCCTTAGAATCTTTCCACCTCTTTGGAATAAATTGATCCTGCAACCTCTGCATTATTCCCAGGAATACCTGCCATTGCTGTTCTACCGTCTTCCCTGCTAGGGCCTCCTTCCAATCAATTTTGGACAGCTCCTGCCTCATGCCTCTGTAATCCCCTTTGCTATACTGTAATACCGACACTTCCGATTTTCCCTTCTGCCTTTCCATTTGCAGAGTAAAACTTATCATGTTGTGATCACTGCCTCCTAATGGCTCTTTTACCTCTAGTCCCCTTATCAGATCAGGATCATTACACAACACTAAATCCAGAATTGCCTTCTCCCTGGTAGGCTCCAGTACAAGCTGTTCTAAGAATCCATCTCGAAGGCACTCTACAAACTCTCTTTCCTGGGGTCCATTTCCAACCTGATTTTCCCAGTCTACCTGCATGTTGAAATCTCCCATAACCACCGTTCATTTTGGATATCAATGGAGTAGAAATCTTGCATGAGTCAAGATACTGATTCTTTAATAGAAGCCAACTTGATCCCACTGTCATTTTATTGAAACCACTGAGAGCTCAAATGCATCAGCGATATGCTTAGCTTTTCATTTGGAATTTTGAAAGGTGGAAATTGCTGACTACAATTTCACAAGATGCGCCTGCATGCAGATAAAATATTTGGCTGAGCTTTATAGGATAGGTAACAAAAAAATCACGATTGTGACATTGTGATGATCAGTACAAAGGACCTCTTTAAAGAATAGGAACATTAGCAATTTTAATTTCCCGATGTTTGTTCACTGCTGGTGCATGTTTTAATTTAGTGATTGTCAAACTGCAAATGGTGCTACTTCAGGCCATGGGAAAAATAGCATTTGTTAATAAACACATTAAAGATGAAGAGGTGAGTCACGTCAAAATTAATTGAGCAAATTATATAGCACCACTTATTTGACTCACTCTTTGTAAAATTCCAAATCCTTTCTTTTCCATTTATCTGTCCACTGGAGACTTGGTTGCTTTGAACAGCAGATAGTTTGGAAGGATGCTGCTAATTACCTCACGTGACCTGCAAGCACCCATGACAAGAGGATAGCGGAGTGAGGGGGTATGGGGAGAAGGCAGGAACGGGGTACTGATTGAGAGTGATCAGCCATGATCGCATTGAATGGCGGTGCTGGCTCGAAGGGCTGAATGGCCTACTTCTGCACCTATTGTCTATTAAGAGGTTTCCCGGCAGTGGGTTGAGCTGATGGTTCTGGCTTTAACACAACCCAGGCAAGAACAAGTGGCCAGGACGTGGTTTTCTCCGAGATCTTCGGTTTCCTCCCACACTCCAAAGACGTACAGGTATGTAGGTTAATTGGCTGGGTAAATGTAAAAATTGTCCCTAGTGGGTGTAGGATAGTGTTAATGTACGGGGATCACTGGGCGGCACGGACTTGGAGGGCCGAAAAGGCCTGTTTCCGGCTGTAGATATATGATATGATATGATATGATATGATATGATATGATATGATATGATATGATATGACGTACCTTGGTGCTCTAAGCTGCAGATCAAAGGCTTCCAAGTGTTTATTCTCTCACAATATCTGTGTGCTCTGCTTTTCTGTTTGTGTGTGAGAGAGTGACTGTTAGAATGATCCTCTATCATAAGTGCATAGCCACGTGTATGGATTCATATGATCCTGCCTCTCATAAGTGAGTTTGTACCTGAAGACTCTCACATGAGTATATGAGCATACATAGAAAACTACACAAACAAACATGCTCACTTTTTCACTGCCCCGATCTTGCTCTGTCTCACTTTCTCTCTCTTTTCCTCTCTCACACTTGCTCCTTCTCACATTCTTTTCTCTTTTATTTTGCCCTACTTTCTTTTTCTCTTCTCTGTCTTACTCTTTCTCTCTTGATTCACTCTCTTTATCTCTCAAGGTAATGATAATTTAAATTCAGATTATCGAGCGAAGAATCTGTTGGTGAGGGTATTCTGTGTAAATAAGGTGAAATAATGTAATGATATTCTGAGTAAATGGTGCTATGTGTTGTGCATGAACTTCCTGAAGTTTGGATTATTTGATAGAAAAGCAACCACCTGAATCCTGTGTGTGATCAGTGCAAACACCCACATGTTGTTTATTTAAATGACCGTGTTATCCTGCTGTTTGGATGTAATAGTGTAACTTAAACATTGTTCATTCTGATTTACTGTAAAATCTGCTCCCATTGCCAGTTTTTATCTGTTCTTCTGTGGCCTTTCAGGATACACAGTGTAATGGAATAGGCCCATAATGAATGTCACAGAGAAATTAGTTAATCACACCAATATTTTGAAGTGGTTTTGCTCTATTTCAATTAGTTGAATAACACACTTTATAGACATTGTATTAAGAAAAGTGAATTAAATTGTTCAGTTCTCACTTGTTACTATCGTTCTGCTTTAAAACATTATGGATTTGTTTCTTTATTCATAAAGTGACTCAGTGGTTCCACAAGGCTTTCCGTGAAAGTTCCTATGTCCTGCTGTTTTCACAGCAGGTTCACTGGACAGTGGCAACTGATCCTACCTATTCACGAGCATCTCAGAGTGAGCTGCCCTGAGGACTAGCTCTTGTGCTTATAGTGGAGAGACTAGTGCACACCGTGGCAGGCTCAAACACAGCTCAGTTAGTATCAGAGGTTTGTGGGTTCAAGTCCCACTCCAGCGACTTGAGCACAAAGTTCCGGGCAGGTGGTGCCAAAGGAAAGGTGCTCTCTGCTAAATGTGTAGGAAGGAACTGTAGATGCTGGTTTACACCGAAGATAGGCACAAAATGCTGGAGTAACTCAGCGGGTCAAGCAGCACCTTTGGAGAAAAGGAATGGGTGATGTTTTGGGTCGAGACCTTTCTTCAGACTCTCTGCTAATGAGGCTCCAAAGCAAGGCTCTAACCCCGCTCCGAGATGGGCAGTGAAAGGTCTCGGTGTTTATCCAAAAAGATCAGGATGGTTACCTCAGTGTCTGGCCAACATTTATCTCCCGGTCGACACAAAGACAGGATGTCTGCTCACTATCCCTTTTGCCGACACTTGCCGACACCTATAACAGAGTTATGGGAAAGGTATTGTCAAGCTTGAAAGGGTTCAGAGAAGATTTATGAGGATGTTGCGAGGACTAGAGGGTCTGAGCTATCGGGAGAGGTTGAGTAGGCTGGGTCTCTATTCCTTGTAGAGCAGGAGGATGAGGGGTGAGCTTATCGAGGTGTATAAACTCATGAGAGGAATAGATCGGGTAGATGCACAGAATCTCTTGTCCAGAGTAGGGGAATCGAGGACCAGAGGACATAGGTTCAAGGTGAAGAGGAAAAGATTTAATAGGAATCTGAGGGGTAACTTTTTCACACAAAGGGTGGTGGGTGTATGGAACAAGCTGCCAGAGGAGGTAGTTGAGACTGGGACAATCCCAACGTTTAAGAAACAGTTAGAGAGGTACATGGATAGGACAAGTTTGGAGGGATATGGGCCAAGCACAGGCAGGTGGGACTAGTGTAGATGGGACATGTTGGCTGGTGTGGGTAAGGGCCTGTTTTCACACTGTATTACTCTATGACTCTAAGACTTGCTGTGTGGAAAATACCTGCTGCATTTCCCAGTTCACCGCAGTGACCACACTGCAAAAACATATCTCGCCAGTAATGAAGGGGTTTGGGATTTGCTGATGTTGTGAAGCATGCCACAGAAATGCTAGTTCCTTGTGCTCCACCTGCCACTTTCCCCATCCTTCCCTTCTCGCCCTGTTTGATTGAGCTGCTTACAAGGCATGTTGGGCAGTGGGAAGTAATCAGGCCAAAGATATTCCCTCTGGGCGGATCAGGTCTAATTCTGTGTAGTAAATAGCTTTGAATCAGGCAGGCAGCCAGAGGCTGTTTGTGGTTATGAGGGGATTGTTGATGGTGTTGTATTACTACGATTGATGCAGTGCATATTTCCCTGATAAAAGAGCGTTGTGAGCCATCCTCTGAAATTGTCGATGTGCACGGATCAATTGAACCTTGATGCGCTTGCTCTTGCTGATGTTTGTCGAGGAAAAGAGCATGAAAGATATTTATATAAAGGCTGTGTAGGAAAAAAACTGCAGATGCTGGTTTAAATCGAAGGTAGACACAAAATGCTGGAGTAACTCAGCGGGTCATGCAGCATCTCGGGAGAGAAGGAATGGGTGACGTTTTGGGTCGAGACCCTCCTTCAGTCTGAATGTACAGCACAAAAAACAGGCCCTTCAGCCCAACTCTTCTATGGAAACCTGGATGTCTATTTATACTAATCTCACATTCCTCAGTTAAACCCGTATCCTCCTACTCCTTTCCCATCTAAATGTCAAAAGCCAGAAGGTCCTCACGGGGAGAAATAGAAGCTCTGACTGATCTCTGAAAAAAATATGCTGCAACTTTTAAATGTGCTGCTTAAATTAAAGAGGTGATGATCATTTTGCTGTACTCTTGACCTATTTCTGTCCAGCCGACTTTTGGATTAGTTTAGGTTTACAAATTTACGGTAGTAGTCCGATGTTCCTCGGGCGTGCGCTCTTTATAACTTTCTCACGCTGACATTTAAGCTGAGATCTCCAGTAACCTTTCACCAAACACCTGCAAGAATGTTGCACAGAGAAAAGTAAAGGGCAAGTGATGACTTGAAGGCATTTGTGGAGGTGGATGTGAACAGTTGTTAAGCCTGACAAGTGTTTCTATTTGGGATGATGATCAGAGTCTGGGGCCCAACCGTAGACATTTTCAAATCCAGTGGGGAATTCAGAAGACCTTGCTCTCACATGTAGGGATTAAGGTGTGGACGGGTTGAAGGGGAAGCTGGAGAAACTCACGAGAGAGAGAGAGAGAGAGAGAGAGAGAGAGAGGAAGAGAAAAGGAGATGGTGATGGAGGAGATGGAGATGGGTGGGAGGAGGTTGGTATGGAGCAGGAGCACCAGCACAAAGCAGATGGGCTGAACGTCCGGTCCCTGTGCTGGAAATTCTTGGTAAAATGCAATCAAGTCCTTCCAACGTGAGCACTGGACTACGGTTCATCAGAGGCGAGGTCGGTGTAAAACATTTAAAATTTTGAACATGGCGAATTTCTGAGTTTGACCTTCTTATGCTCCAGTTTAAAGAATTTTGAGGCGATTGATAGAATCACGGTGGTGCAACAGTGGAGTTGCTGCCTTGCAGCACCAGAGGCTCGTGTTCGATCCTGGCTACGGGTACTGAGGTACAGAGTTTGTACGTTCTCCCCGTGACCTGCGTGAGTTCTCCCCGGGTGCTCCAGTTTCATCCATCACTCCAAAGACGTACAGGTTTGTAGGTTCATTGGCTTCAGTAAAGATTGTAAATCGCCTCTAGTTTGTAGGATAGTGCTACTGTTTGGGGATTGCTGGTCGGCGTGGATTAGGTGGGCCAAAATGGCCTGTTTCCACGCTGCATCTCTAAACTAAACTAAATTAAACTAAACAACATCATTTACCTTTAGATTTTGCTTTGGATTAACAAATCGCAATCACAGGAATCTGCAGCACCGTGGAGGCCAGTCAGCCCCCTGCCCTGTACTGGCCCTTTGAAAGAGCTCTTCCATCCTTTACTTAAACTTACACAATTCCCGGTTGATCCCCTTTTTTGACAATAGGTTCCAGTTTACAGCAAGTTTCCGAATGAAAACATTCTCCCCCTTTTCCATCTTGGCAATTACTGAAGTAGGACCCACTTTAATTTCCTCTGTTGGAAAATTTAAAAAAAGACACAAAGTGTTGGAGTAACTCAGCAAGTTAGGCATCATCTCTGGAGGATAGGCGGGAGGACAGCGGGACTTGCAGCTGAGTCTGGAGGACACGGATAGGTGATGTTTTGGGTCAGGACCCTACACTTGTGTCTTTTTTTGTAAACCAGCATCTGCAGTTCCATGTTTCTACTTTCCTCGGTGCGGTTTCCCTCACTGGGGAACTTGGGTTTTGGACAAATCACTCGGTTTCAGGTTTGTTTAGAGATACAGCTTGGAACCAGGTCCTACGGCCCACCAAGTCCGGGCTGATCATCAATTGTCCATTCACACTAGTTCTATGTTTTCCCACTTCGTACACACCAGGAGCAATTGACAGAGGCCAATTAGCCTGCAAACCTGCACATCTTTAGAATGTGGGAGGAAACCAGAGCACCCGGAGGAACCCCACGTGATCACATGGAGAACGTGCAAACTCCACACAGACAACACCCAAGGTCAGGATCAAACCTGGGTCTCTGGCGGTGTGAGGCAGCAGCTCTACCAGCTGCAGCACTGCTGGTATGTCGGATGTGTATAACTGTAATACATTTTCATTTATATAGCAGCACTTGCATAGTAAAACATTGTCAGATGCTTTGCTGTATATTAAACTAGTGCTGAGTCTGATGCTGATAGTAAACTGCTGGAAGAACTCAGGGGGTAAAGCAGCATCTATGAACATTTAGCTTTGGCTTTAGGATCCAGCAAGTGCAGTCTCCTGTGTATCCAAAGGAACTTGAGATGTTGTTCGTCCAATTTGCCTTTAGCCTCTCTGTAGCAATGGAGAAGTCCAAGGACAGACAGGTCGGTGTGGGAGTGGGAAGGAGAGTTAAATTGACGTTCAACTGGAAGCTCAAGATGGACTTAAGACAGAGGTGGGTGCTCTGCAAAGGGGTTGCTTTGTCCACGCTTAGTTTCCCCATGTAGTGAATGCCACATTGCGAGGATCAGATTAGGAGCATTGGCTGGGTGTGTGAGAAACGATACTGGATCCACCCTTGGCTCATAGCAACAAGCCATTATTTTAACTTCTGGAGCATCTGCAGCCTCTTGTGTCCTGCTTTTAACAGTTGGCATTAATTCACTTGGTGTATTCATTTGTGTAGAGTTTTGAACCCCTATTAATGAACTTTCAGTCCGCCAATTGCCCTCTTTTCAGGTGCTGCACAGATGAATTCCTTGGGCCACCCATTTTTAATGCTACATTGATTTAAACAATGCAATGCCAATTCCCCAGGTGGGATTTGAACAACTGCAGATCAGTGGTTCTGACCTTATCACAATGCTACTGTGCTGCACAACCTGGCCATCAGCCAGGGATCGTTATCCCAAGGCACAGGGGAAGTGCATTAGAGGATCACACATTAACTAAAAAAAGACAGAGTGATGGAATAGCGAGCCAGGCAGCATCTCTGTAGAACGTGGACAGGTGATGTTTCGGGTTGGGACTTTGTAGGAGTTTTCCATCGGTCTAACTCCCCACCACCAGCACGGTGGCACAGCAGTAGAGTTGCTGCCTTACAGCGCCAGAGACGCAGGTTGGATCCTGACTATGGGTGCTGTCTGTATGGAGTTTGTACGTTCTCCCTGTGACCGCATGGGTTTTCCCTGGGTATCACAGCCGTCTGTGGCACCCAGGACGTACAGGTTGTACCTTAATTGGCTTTGGTAAAAATTGTAAATTGTCCCGAGTGTATAGGATAGTGCTAGTGCACGGGGGTCGCTAGCCAGCACGGAGTCAGTGGGACAAAGGCACTATATTTCTTGATTAAACTAAATCTCCCAACCACGCTACAATTTTTTTCCTTTGCCAGGATTTCACCAGGTCCCCTTTGGAAAGTTCCTGCTGAATCCACTCCTGCTACACTTCCGAGCAGCATATCCTACATTATATCAATTTGCTGCGTAAAAACACTCGTGCCTCTCCCCTCTGGTTCTTCAACCACTCGCCTTCACTCCAGGTCTTATGTGAACCCACCCTCTAGTCCCTGGAAACTCTCTTTTTACTTACTCCATCATACTCCTTCTATTTGCAAACACTTTCTGCTCTGAGGTGAACAATCCAAACTCTTTGTGACACAAACTGCTGGAGTAACTCAGCGGGTCAGACAGCTTCTCTGGAGAACATGGATTGGTGACATTTTGGGTTGGGACTCTTCTTCAATTACTTTCCGACCCATTCAGTTACTCCAGCACTTAGTGTCTTTATTTGTAAACCAGCAGCTGAAGTTCCTTCTTTCTTCATCACACTTTAACAAACCAGTCTAATTGTGCTTCAGGTATAAATATCCCATAGATCATAGAGTGATTGATTGAGGAAGCGGGCACTTAAGCCCATTGAGTTTGTGCTGCCCATTAAGCAACATTTATTTGTTTTCCACACATTCCCATCAACATCCCCCAGATTCTATCATCCACCCATGGAGGGTCCAGAGGAGGTTTACGAGAATGATCCCAGGAACGATTGGATTAACAAGTTCACATTGTTAATCCAATCGTTCTCCAGAGATGCTGTCTGACCCGCTGAGTTACTCCAACGTTTGACAGCACTGGGCCTGTACTCGTGAAGTTTAGAAGGATAGAGGGGATCTCATAGAAACTTACTGAATTGTGGAAATGCCTCTGTCCCCCTCCCACACGGTGCACACACGTTTATCCCAGTCACCCTGCTCCTTTCCCTCCTCCATGCACTTATCTCCCATATCTAAGTTTTCTATTGCTTTTTCTCACTCCTCTTTCGCCTTCACAAGTTCACAGGTTATAGGAGTAGAATTAGGCCATTTGGGCCATCGAGACCATAGTAAAACATTGTCAGAGTAGTGGGAGAGGCAATAGCCACAGGGAAAAGGTGCAAACACCATACAGATAAAATTCAAGCAACCAGTTTTGGAATAAAACACCAGGCCTGTCTCCAGATCGTTATTCATGTTACAAAGTTCCCAATGCTACAACCAAGAGCTTGTACAGCAACAGCATTCAGTAGTAAAACACGGATCTCCATTCCTCCAGTGCCCTGAACAACATCAGGAATGCCCAAAGCCAAAAAATGATAATCAAAGCATCACCACGATTGTTACACAGCAAACACAGCCACCAACATGTGCACAGCAAAATCACATCAACTTCAGTAATTACGAGATAATCCATGTTAGTCAATGTAGTAGGTTGGGGGTCAGATGTTGTTGCCAAGGTCACAGGGAGCAGAGCTCCAGTTCTGCATCACAGACAAACCGGCAGAGAGCACATCGGGATGGCTTAACATCTCACCCTTCACAGCAGAATGTATGGTGGCCCAAGAGCCTGCAGGAACTCAGCGGGTCAGGCGGCATCTGCAGAGGTACATGGATAGACAACATTTTAGGTCGGGACCCTTCTTCAGATTGAAAAGAGATGTCGTCTGTCCATTTCCCTCCGCAGATGCTGCCTGACCCGCTGAGCACGTCCAGTAGGTTGTTTTTTTACAGCAGAATGTGTGCCATATTCAAACACTTAATTTTTTCGTTTAGTTTAGAAATACAGCGTGGAAACAGGTCCTTCAGTCCACCGAGTCCGCACCGACCAGCGATCCCCGCACACTACACATTAGGGACAATTTACAGAAGCCAATTAACCTACAAACCTGCACATCTTACGGGAGGAAACTGGAGCACCTGGAGAAAACCCACATGGTCACAGGGAGAACATGTAAACTCCACGCAGACAGCGCCCGAGGTCAGGATTGAACCTTGGTCTCTGGCGCTGTAAGACAGTTACTCTACCACTGCGCCTCTGTGCCAGGATAATGTTTCATGCTTGGAGTCTAAGGTATAATGGATATTAAGAGGAACATTTGGCACATCTGAACTCAATCTAAATCTTGTGATCTGGTAAGGCATCACTGGTAAGGCCAACATTCATTGCTGTGTGTGGAGATACGGCAGATATACTGTACAATGGTAATGTTACCTGATTGGTAACATCATGGCCTGTTTAACAATTCCAATGCACAGAGGCACTAGAGACTGCAGAGAGTGGTAGGGTCAGCCCGATCCATCATGGGCACAGACCTCCCCTCTATCAAAAGCATCTAAATGAGGCGCTGCCTGAAGAAGGAGGCATCTATTATTCAGGATGTCCACCGTCTGAGTCATGCCTTCTTCTCATTGTTACCATCAGACAGGAGGTATAGAAACCTAAGGTCACACCACCAGATTCAGGAACAGCTAATTTCCTACAAATATCATGTTTTGAACCAACCTGCATAACCCTAAGCCCTACCGAAACAACGAGACACTACAGACCAACTCTATCATTGACTTGTTTTGTCTTATTATGTTTTGCACTAATATCTAGCTTATTTTCACAGTCTTTTAAAAATCTTTTTACTATCCTGGAGAAATGTATTTGTAATTGACATATCATTTATGTTTCTGTGTGTTTGAGTCTATGTGCCTCTGATGCTGCTGCTAGTAATGTTTTCATTGTACCTGTACCTCACCATAGCTGTGCTTACGAAAATATACTCAACTTGTCTTGACTTGACCAGTCACCCACGAGGAGGTGGTGGTCAACTCCCTTTTTGAATCTCTACAATCTGTCCGACAAAAGTTCTTCTTCCATGATGGACCTGAGCCAGAGGGAGAGGTTGGGCAGACTAGAACATTATTCCTCGGAGCACAGGAGGCTGAGGGATGATCTTATAAAGGTGTATAAAATCATAAGGGGAATAGGTAGGGATAATGCCCAGAGATTTTTACCCAGGGTAGGGGAATCAAGAACCAGTGGATATAGCTCTAAGGTGAGAGGGGCAAAATTGAATATGAACCTGAGGGGAAACCTTTTCACTTAGAGGGCGGTGGGTATATGGAACGAGCTGCCAGAGGAGACAGTTGAAGCAGGTACTGAAGCATTGAAAAGACACTTGGATAAGTACATGGATAGGAAAGGTTTAGAAAGATACTAGACCAAGTGGACCCGTTGGGCCCAAACCTCTCCTGCATTGGTGCAGCACCCTCTACTCCCCCCTTCCCTCTCCCCTATTCCCCCTCCTCTACAGCTGTTTGTGGCCCAGTGCCGTCAAACGCTCATCGTACGTTCATCACAGGTTTCCGGTTTTACCTCTCCAGTGGGACATCGAGGGATAATCTACTTCTCTGATTTGACTGCGTTCTTCAGGAGAGCAAAGAAGATGCGGCCTAGTTTGCTAGTATCCTGCTCCCTAGGCCTAGCCTTTAAGCCCATAAATGGTACACCTCCAGCCCTCTGATTTTTCAGGCTCACTGCACCAGAACTCAGGTAGAATGGGTTCTGGGTCATGAGATGGACAGTATCAGAATACCTAATCAAACTGCAGAGAATTACATTTTTGAAGATTATGAAAATGAACCTGAAATCATTGGCATTCGAGTAACTTCACAGCTGTGGTCAGGATCACACAGCACAGGGCTGAGAGTAGTGCAGATGAGCAATATTTCATGAACTGCAGTATCTTAGCAACAGGGAACATATTTTATGACATCGACATTGCAGCAAGTTTCCATCATACAAGAGCAACACATCGTTCTGCCTCAACTTTACTGTGCACCTCCAGTTGGGGTCATTTTTATTTGGTTTTGAGGTAATGAGAGGATTTATCTCAAAAGTATATTTCAGCAGATGATCACCAGGCTAACGCTTGAGGTTTTGTCGTGACCTGTGTCAGTGGAACTTGTGAACTTTAGCAACGGAGTCAGAAAGCAAATAATGATGGAATGAAGAGCGAATGTTACCCAATAGAGATATTGATCCTTTAGCGTTTAATAATATGCTTGGTGGTCATTGTGTAAGAGGAAATTCTAATCTTATATAATCTCTGTTAGCTTTTCATGAGTGGGTGGACATGACATGAAGAAAATGATGTGGGAAAATAGTGACAATATGCGTGGAGGGGGAGATTAAATGTTGGATTTTCAAAGAGGATTCAGTAAGGTAAATTGAAAGTTCACTGATTTTGAGAGGCAGCTTGAGTGTAGACGGAGTCAATGATGGGGAGTCAAAACTCGGGAAGGCAGAGACTGCTCCAGATAGAGAAGGAGAGGGAGGGTGGGAGGAGGGACGGAAAGGGAGAGGGAGAAGTTGGAGGAGGGTAGATGGAGCTGGTGAGGAAAACATGAGACAAAGAACTAGAGGCAGCACAATTCCAGGAAATGTAATCTGTGATTAGAAAAAGAGAGGAATTGGTCGTGACAATGTATATCTTGAAAACTGGGATGAAAACTCTGAACGCTTCAAGAATTACAGTATGTACCTTTGTTAAAGACACAGTGACGCCATTACCCGGTGGTGCTGAAAGTGATAGTCATAGAATTACACAGCATGGAAACAGGCTCTCCGACCCAACTTGACCCCACTGACCAACACGTCCCATCTACACTGGTTCCACCTGTCTGCGTTAGGCCCATATCCCTCTAAACCTGTCCTATCCATGTACCTGTCAAAATGTTCCTTAAATGTTGCAATAGTTCCTGCCTCAAATACCTCCCCGGCAGTTTGTTCCATACACCCACCATCCTTTGTGTGAAAAAGTTACCCTTCATGTTTCCATTACATTTTTCTCCCTCATCTTAAACTTATCTCCTCTGGTTCTCGATTCCCCAACTCTGGTCAAGAGACTCAATGCAGAAAGTGTTATGGATATTGTATCTATTCCTGGAATAAAGCATTGTCAATGGCTGTAGGTTTCACAGACGTTCTCCCCCCCTCCCTCCCCCCCCCCCCCCCCCCCCCCAACCAATCCTGTCCCTCAATGAAAGAATGGGTCGACTGGGCTTGTATTTACTGGAATTTAGAAGGATGAGAGGAGATCTTATAGAAACATAAAAGGATTGGTCAGGCAAGATGCAGGAAAAATGTTCCCGATGTTGTGAACAGGGGTCACAGTTTAAGAATAAGGGGTAGACCATTTAGGACTGAGATGAGGAAAAACTTTTGTCACCCAGAGAGTTGTGAATCTGTGGAATTCTCTGCCACAGAAGGCAGTGGAGGCTTATTCACTGGATGTTTTCAAGAGGGAGTTAGATTTAGCTCTTAGGGCTAAAGGAATCAAGGGATATGGGGAAAAAGTGGGAACGGGGTATTGATTTTTGATGATCAGCCATAATCATTTTGAATGGCAGTGCTGGCTCGAAGGGCTGAATGGCCTCCTCCTGGACCTATTTTTCTATGTTTCTATGTTTCTCAACCCAGAAAGGCAGATTTCCTCACCAGAAGAAAGTATGTCAAAAAAGATCATCCTCTTCCCACCCTATGGAATTTAGAAGATTGAGGGGGGATCTTATAGAAACTTACAAAATTCTTAAGGGGTTGGACAGGCTAGATGCAGGAAGATTGTTCCCGATGTTGGGGAAGTCCAGAACAAGGGGTCACAGTTTAAGGACAAGGGGGAAGTCTTTTAGGACCGAGATGAGAAAGTTTTTTTTCACACAGAGAGTGGTGAATCTGTGGAATTCTCCGCCACAGAAAGTAGTTGAGGCCAGTTCATTGGCTATATTTAAGAGGGAGTTAGCTGTGGCCCTTGTGGCTAAAGGGATCAGGGGGTATGGAGAGAAGGCAGGTACGGGATACTGAGTTGGATGATCAGCCATGATCATATTGAATGACGGTGCAGGCTCGAAGGGCCGAATGGCCTACTCCTGCTCCTATTTTCTATGTTTCTATGCTTCAGCTGCTTGGGCCCGGGGCTTAAATTTGCTCCCGAAATATCTCTGCCTTCCCCCTCATGGTTTGACCTCCTTTAACCCTCTCTCTGTAACAGAGCTTTTGGACACCTGCCCTGGCACAGAATCCCCCCAAGGTACTGTCTTGGTTCCAAGTTTTGTTGGATGATGTCAAGCTCCTTGGGAAGTTTTAACACGTTGGGATGTAGTGTAAGCATCAGGATATTTTTCTGATGAATTTTGTGATTTTTTTTACAATTTTGTCACAATGGAGTCGAATGTTGTTGCTGTCTGTGCTCTTTCATCCCACAGTTAAGACCCAAGAATGATTGGAATGAACCTCAGGTAGTGACTGTATCTCCCAACAACTGATGATATTTCCTAAAGCACAAATCAAAATCTAAATATTCAAAACATTCTTTCCAAATTGCTTGAAAATACATGGGTGGCAAGGTGGCGCAGTGGTAGAGTTGCTGCCTTACAACGCTTTCTGCGCCAGAGAACCGGGTTTGAACCCAACTACGGGTGCTGTCTGTATAGAATTTGTACGTTCTCTCCGTGACCACATGGGTTTTCTCCAAAATCTTCGGTTTCCTCCCACACTCCAAAGACGTACAGGTTTGTAGGTTAATTGGCTTGGTATAAATGTAAATTGTACCTAGTACATGTACAATAGGTGTTAATATGTGGGGATCGCTGGTCGGCACAAACTCGTTGGGCTGAAGGGCCTGTTTCTGCGCTGTATCTCTGAACTGAACTGGACTGAACAACTTCATTCAGGCTGGTTTGATTACGACCTGTTCTCTTGATTGAAACTATTTACTCTTCAAGGCACGAATCCATTCCGTAGGGCTTGTAGTTCATCATAGAAACATAGAGAGAGAGACATGCAGCATGGAGACAGGCCCATCGACCCACTGCTGCCCATCAATCACCCATTTACACTGATCCTTTCTGCATGCTGGTCCCACAAACGGATCTGCAGTTACTCATTACAATCGCTCCACTCTCTTCACCCTCCACTCCAACAGCAGCATTTCTTACTTTAACTATGCTCATCTTAATCTCCTGCCTTTATCCTGTATAAATCACATTAAATATAAATATTTATCCTGTATTACCACTGTGGACGGCTCGATTGTAATCATGTATAGTCTTTCTGCTGACTGGATAGCACGCTTTTCACTGTACGTCAGTACACGTGACATTAACATAGCAAAGATGAGCGGGAAGTCAGAGGATTGGGTAACTTTTAAAGAACAGCAGAAGGTAACTAAAAAGGCAAAAGATGAAGTACGAAGGTAACCTAGCCAAGAATATAAAGGAGGATGGTAAAAGCTTCTTTAGATATGTGAAGAGGAAAAAATTAGTTAAGACAGATGTTGGTCCCTTGAACACTGAAACAGGTGAATTTATTATGGGAACAAGGAAATGGCAAATGAGTTGAACAGGTACTTCGGTTCTGTCTTCACAAACAATCTCCCAGATGTACTAGGGGACAGAGGACTGAGGGTGATGGAGGAACTGAAGGAAATCCACACTAGTCAGGAAATGGTGTTGAGTGGACTGATGGGACTGAAGGCTGATAAATCCCCAGGGCCTGATGGTCTGCATCCCAGGGTACTCAGGGAGGTGACTCTAGAAATCGTGGACGCATTGGTGATTATTTTCCAATGTTCTATAGATTCAGGATCAGTTCCTGTGGATTGGAGAGTAGCTAATGTTATCCCACTTTTCAAGAAAGGAGGGGGAGAGAAAGCAGGGAATTATAGATCAGTTAGCCTGACATCAGTGGTGTGGAAGATGCTGGAGTCGATTATCAAAGATGTAATAGTGGCGCATTTGGATAGCAGTACCAGGATCATCCAAGTCAGCATGTATTTACGAAGGGTTAAAGGTGAGACCACACTTGGAGTATTGTGTGCAGTCTTGGTCTCCTTCTTTGGGGAAGGACATTCTTGCTATTGAGGGAGTGCAACGTAGGTTCACGAGGTTAATTCCCAGGATGGCGGGACTGTCATATGATGAAAGAATGGAGCGTATGGGCTTGTATTCACTGGAATTTAGAAGGATGAGAGGGGATCTAAAAGAAACATATAAAATTATTAAGGGATTGGACACGTTAGATGCAGGAAACATGTTCCCGATGTTGGGGGAGTCCAGAACCAGGGGCCACAGTTTAAGAATAATGAGTAGGCCATTTAGAACTGAGATGAGGAAAATCTTTTTCACACAGAGAGTTGTGAATTTGTGGAATTCTCTGCCTCAGAAGGCGGTGGAAGCAGATTCACTGGATGCATTCAAAAGAGAGTTAGATAGAGCTCTTAGGGCTAGCGGAATCAAGGAGTATGGGGAGAAGGCAGGAATGGGGTACTGATTGTGGATGATCAGCCATGATCGCATTGAATGGCGGTGCTGGTTTGACAGGCCGAATGGCCTACTTCTACATCAATTGTCTATGTATCTATGTATTAAATTAAACTAAACTAAACTAAAACTGAACATCCCACAGAATTTAGAGGCCAATTAACCTATATTACTTGTATGTTTCTCCCAACTCCATATCCTCTAACTTTGTTCACCAACCTCCTGTGGGGGCTTAATGGAATGCTTCCGAAAATCCAAACACAGCATATCCACGTTCCCCCTCATCCAGTCTAATAGAAAAATCCTAAAATATCTCCATTAGATTGGCAAACAGAATTTCCCTTTTATAAATCTATGTTGACATGCTCAATCAGATTATCATTTTTTAAGTGTCGTGATATGACATCCCTTATTGTAAGATGAAGATTTTTCCCACAGCTGATGTCAAGTATCACAGTTCCCTGTGTTTCCTCTGCACTCTATGAAATCCTATTATCATCTCAAACAGAATGATTAGAACAGCTCTTCATTTAAAGTCAAGGGAACATAAGCACAACCTCCATCCCAATGTAGGTCTCAACCTGAACCACCAACTATTCCTCTGCCTCCACAGATGCTGCTGACCTGTTGAGTTCCTCTGGAAGTTTTTTTTGTACAAGAACAACCCAACCTTACTGAGCACAGCGAGTCTCCCTAAGCACCTGTATCGGTCTGATGAACTCAGAATATCAATGACTGATGGCCAATCTTAGAGGTTTCTATGAAGTGCTGATCTTCAGAGGTTCAAAGGTCAACGGTTCAAAGGTCAGTTTATTGTCACGTGTACCAATTAAGATACAGTGAAACTCAAATTACCATACAGCCATACTAAAAAAAAGCAACAAGACACACAACTACATAAAAGTTAACATAAACACCCACCACAGCGGACTCCCCACATTCCTCACTGTGATGGAAGGCAGTAAAGTGTAAGCTTCTTCCTCTTTATTCTCCTGCGGTCAGGGCAGTCGAACCATCCACAGTCGGGGCGACCGAAGCTCCTGCAGCCGGCGATCGAAGCTCCCGTGTCGGGGCGATCGAAGCTCCGGCGGCTTGGAGCTCCCGAAGTCTGTCTCTAATCAGGGACCGCGAGCTCCACGATGTAAAAGACCACAGGCTCCCATGGTTGGAGTTCCAAGGTTAATCCCCGATAGGGATCGCCAACTCCATGATGTTAAAGTCTACAGGCTCCCGCGGTTGGAACTCACCAAAGATGGCCTCCAGCAGAGGCTTCCAGCTCCTCGATGTTAGGCCGCAGTGCCGTCAGAGATATGATACGGGAAAAAAATCTCATTTCTGTCGAGGTAAAAGATTAAAAAAAGTTTCCCCCAACCCCATCCCCCACATAAAACAAGCTAAAGAATACCAAAACATACATTTAACACATACTAAAAAACAACAAAGAAGGAAGGGACGAGATAGACTGTTGGTGAGGCGGCCATTGCGGATGCCATCTGGTGGTCAACTAGTGTGCATTTCTAAGTTTTATTTATATCATTGTGCAGCTAGGTATCACAAAATGCTGGAGTAACTCAGCAGGTCAGGCAGCATCTCAGGAGAGAAGGAATGGGTGACGTTTCGGGTCGAGCCACTTCAGTCTGAAGAAGGGTCTCGACCCGAAATGTCACCCATTCCTTCTCTCGTGAGATGCTGCCTGACCTGCTGAGTTACTCCAGCATTTTGTGATACCTTCGATTTGTACCAGGATCTGCAGTTATTTTCCTACACTCATTGTGCAGCTAAATGGACAACCTCCTCCTCTTGTCCTACAGGCTCCTGTAAAGCTGCAGCAAATAAGACTTTCATTGTTCCGATTCATATACAGTGCATATGACACAAAAACGTTCTTGACTCTTTGCTTTTGCTTGGATCGCCTACAATCCTGACCTCAAAGTCATCGCTGATTTTAATGTGTAAGAAGGAACTGCAGATGCTGGTTTACACCGAAGATAGACACAAAAAGCTGGAGTAACTCAGCGGGTCAGGCAGCATCTCTGGAGAGAAGGAATAGGTGAGATTCCTCTCAGTCTGAAGAAGAGTCAAGACCCGAAACATCACCTATTCCTTTTCTCCAGAGTTACTGACTCGCTGAGTTACTCCAGCTTTTTGTGTCTATCCTCATCTTAATGACTTCGCCAATGGCAGCTCTGCCTTTACATCCATCGCAAGGCCCTTTGATGAACCTCTAGGTAAAGCTTGGAAGTCCTAAAGCCAGAAAACACAATTAATGTAGTTTGGCAAAAAGGTTGGCGTGGATGCAGCGGGCTGAAGTGCCTCTTTCTATGCTATATTACTCTATGACTTTGCCAAGGAGGTAGATCTTCAGCAGCATTGTAGAAAAGGAGTGGGAGTCACAGAGTCTGAATAAATCACTCTTATGAGTAGTGATTGTATCTTACTCCACCAACATCTGACAGTGTGTTCCAAATTTCAGATAGCAACCACACTGTGTAAAAAAGGCCTTTTGAAATCTTGTTCTAATATTTCCCCTGTATCAACTTTTATCTGGGAATTAGTAATAGTTCAATTCCCAGGTAAAATAATTGAATTTATGCGTAATAAAGTGACATTACACTCTCAGAATAAGTGCTGTAAAGTATTTTGATCATACTCAAGTGGTGAACTTTCTGTAACTAGGAAACAGATGTGACAGCGAGCCGACTTAGTCGTCTAAGGCACTGCTGGACTTTTTACTGCATTGAAGTAAGATCAGAAAAAATAGAGAAGCAGAGTGCCCTTCAGCCCCTCCAGCCTGTTCTGTCAGCCAGCAAGATGTGATCTTGCCTCCCCCAAGTTCCTGATTGTTCACATAAACCTTGATCCCCAGTCGATGAAATGTTCTCTCAGTTTTAGCCTTCATAAGTTCATAAGGCCATTTGGCCCATTAAGTCTACCCTGCCATTCAATCATGGCTGATCTATCTTAGCCTCTTAACCCCATTCTCCTGCCTTCTCCCCATAACCCCTGACATCCGTACTGATCAAGAATCTATCTATCTCTGTCTTAAAAATATCCAGTGACGGCCTCCACAGCCTTTAGTGGCAATAAATTCCACAGATTCACCACCCTTGAGTATGTGCGATGCACGAGCCTCCACAGCTTGCTGGGCTCGAGAATTCCAAAGCCTCAGGAGGTGCAGAAAGCTTCTCCTCTTTGTCCTAAACATGCAACCTCTTATTCAGAAACTCTGCTCCCTGTCCTAGATCACATCATGAGGGGAAAACATCATCTCGGCATCCACTTTGTAAACTCTCCTTCAAACCTTGTACAGTTCAATAAGATTACCTCTCATTCTTCTGAACGCCTGAAAGTAAAAACCAAATCTGAGCAACCTCTCTTCACACATTAAATCCTCACCCAGCAATCGACCCGATGAACCAGCTGTACGTTAATGCAAACACATCCCTCCTAAAATGAGGCGACCAGGACTGTGTGCATTACTCTGAGTATGACCGTGCTCAGCATGGCAAGACCCCCCTACCTCCACTCTCTCTGCATGCAGGAAAGGCCAATGTTATGTTTGCCTTCCTAATTCCATGCTGGGACTGTGTGCTAACTTCCTGTGCTTTATGCATAAGGGCACCCAGATTCTTCTGTACTGCGAGATTCTGTAGCTTATTCTGCCCTCTGCTTCTTAAAAGTGCCTTTAAAATCCATGTTGTTGGTGCTTTGTTAACCCCTTAGGGGCTGCACGGTGGCACCGTCGTAGAGTTGCTGCCTTACATCGCCGGAAATCCGGGTCCGATCCAGACTATGGGTGCTGTCTGTATGGAGTTTGTACCTTCTCCCCTTGATCACGTGGGTTTTCCCTGGGTGCTCCGGTTTCCTCCCGCACTCCAACGACGTAAAGGTTTGTAGGTTAATTGGCTTCGGTAAAAATTATAAATTCCCCCTCGCGTGCAGGATAGTGCTTGTTTTATGGGGATCACTGGTCGGCACGGACTCGGTGGGCCAAAGGGCCTGCTTCTGCACTGTATCTCTGAACTAAACTTAGGTTTAGGAAAAACACAGTGCTCCTGAAAACAAAACGAAGGGCCCCACCTCATCAAAAAACTGTGCACTTGTCTATAAATGTGGTGTTCACATTTACGATGGTGACGTCAGATGCCTATTATAGAAGCTATAAATAGAAATTGACATGGACTAGGAGGGACGATGGATAACTGCTAATTACTTTTATAATTGGATCTTACTGGGGCTTTCTTAAACTAGTGCAATCAGGGAAAGACGTCAACATGCTAAGCCTGGCCTGATTTCTGCTCCTCTCCCAGCTACCTGTGGAAGTTATTGCTTTTCCCTGCAGAACTTTTTGTTTGAATGTGAAAGACATCAGGGGCATCAGCCGGCTCGGCCAAATGTCCTCCTCATGTGTGGTGCCATAAACACAGTGTGGAGAGGGAGCGTTTAACTGTTCGAATCGGTGTTGGGTTCCTCGGAGAGAACTTCCCAAGTTCCCCGCTTTTTTGTTACCGCTCTACAGTGGCCATCCAATTCCTTAAAGCTTGGACTGACTGCTTCCACACTCCAACATACAGCAAGCTTCAAATCACAACAGCCCTCTGCCTACAATACAGCATAGGTTTAAAGTGAGAGGAGAAAGATTTAATAGGGAACCTGAGGGACAACTTTTCACACAAAGAGTGGTGGGCATATGGAACTGCCAGAGGAAGTAGTTTGGGCAGCCACAATCACAGCATTTAAAAGGCACTTGGATAGGAAAGATTTAGAAGAGTATGGGCCAAAGACACGCAGGCAGAAGATAGGACTGTTTTGTGATTTTCTTTTAACTTTGTTAGCGCCAGAAACATGGTGACACTTGTGCACTGCCTAGGTAAGGTCTGCTGTATGATTTTACTGGGTTGGATGCAAAATAAATAATTTCACTGTACCTAGGTACATGTGACAATAAACATAATTGAACCATTGAGGTGTGGGACTAGTGTAAATGGGGCATTTTGATCAGCATGGGCGTTGGGCCGAAGGGCCTGTTTCCATGCTGTATGATTCTATGACGATGAAGGCAAATTACTTTTCCTCGCATCCCTCTTGTATCTTGGCCGATCACTTCTATTTACTATCTACCAAATGGGAGAGTATTCCTCTGCTGCCCCTATCTCTCCACAAACAACACCAGCTTCTCCTCTCCAACCTTGAGATTGAGCTCCTGTTCTCCTAGAACCATTCCTGTGAGTCTCCTCTGTACCCATGTTGTGTGGTGAAGAAAATGTGATTCAATCTGTCAATGGTGGCCCCATCAGTGCTTTACTCTGGGTCACCGTTTCCTTCTTTCGTTTAGCTTCTGTGGCCATATTTACAAAGCCCAGGGGTCTCAGTCTGAAGAAGGGTCTCGACCCAAAACCTCACCTATTCCTCTTCTCCAGACAGGCTGCCTGACCCGCTGAGTTACTCCAGCATTTTTGCGTCTATCTTCAGAATTATAGGAATGTGGATATATGGAAAATGTAGAGCTGGGGGAAGTTAGAGACAGGGAGTGTTGGAGCCAAAGAGGAATGGTAGAGCATTTTAATATCTCCTGAGATGTTCCTGAACTAATGGAAATAACTGGTACTATTCTGCTACATGATTTCTCGTTGGGCTGGTGATGGTTTCCTCTGACCTCCATGCTGGGGGTGGGGGGAAACATGCTGGGGGCGGGGGAGAGGAGGGGGCGAGAGGATGACAGCCAGGGGGCTTGGGAAGGAGCTAGCTTTATGCAGCAGCCCACGAGTATTGATAAAGACAGTGTCAGATAGAATCTGCGTGCAAATGCACTAATATCCCAAAGATGGTCCATGTGACGTTTTATCCAAGATAATTTTGGCGTTTTCGTTTCCAGTACTCTCCTGGGTGTGTCCCAAATCCATAAGCCTTCCAAAAGTGTCTTTGCTTTGTGCTCTAGATAAGCTATCAATGACGTGCACAGGAAGAGAAAATGAGCTTTGCTTTTGGTATCTGCTTTTGTGTTTGATTAATGCCCTCCATAAAATTTAAACCAGTGTATCAAAAAGCAGAGAGCATTAGATTTCATCTTAGGAACGTAGTATTCTATTAATAATGAACAGTGGCTCATCTCACAGCTATATTAATCCAGTCAAGTCGACAAAGATTTGACCCAGCAACCCATTAATCACTGGTTCAGTTCGACCGGAGAACTGGGTCCATTTCCGTGCTCCTGACTTAAAGAAGGATGTCGAGGCCTTGAAGAAGGTGTGGAGGCGGAGGTTATGGAAGTGGTGCCAGGGACGAGAAGATTCCAGTCTTTGGGAAGCCTGGAGAAAGAGGGAGTCAAGAGTCAAGAGTGTTTTATTGTCATATGTCCCAGGTAGAACAATGAAATTCTTATTTGCAGCAGCATAGCGGAATAAGTAAACATAGTACACTGTAAACAATATAATAAACGAGAGAGAAAAAAAGTTCAGTGTGTGCATATATACACATACTCACAAATACACATATATATAAATCATACATATAAATTATATATAAATATATATACTGTGTATACACACACAAACACACACGCATACATACGTACACACAAAAAAACAACAAAAAAATAAACTCGGGCTGCTCTCGTTAGAGCAGCGAAGTTTAAGGGGAGGTCCCCAAAATCAGGAAGGCTTTCAATAGAGTAAATAAGGAGAGACTATCTCGAGGGGCAAGAGTGTGGGTGCCCAGAGGAACCTGAGTTAAGGGGATCAGCAGAAGAACCAAGGGGCAGAAGAGAGGAATGTTTCCACACAACGAGTTGCTGTGATCTGGAACATGCCGTCTGAAAAGATGGTGGAGGCAGATTCAACAGAAACTTGGATAAATACTTGTTTGAGAGAAGGTCAACAGGCCCATGGGGAAAGAACCAGCAGAGTGAGTCTGATTGGAGTGCTCCTCCACAGAACCAGCACAGGAACAATGGGCAAAGTGGCCAACCTGCATTCCCTAATGCCCTGGCTGCGTTTGCAGGCATTGCATTATACACTGGCGGCTGCTTAAAGGAAGTACCTTTACCAGAAAGCCAGGGACTATGCAAACTCCACCTGCAGTGCAGCCCCAGGCAACAGAGAACTGGCACCCTCCATCCCACTGCTCCCAGCTGTGGCCCCTCCACGGTACATGGGATTTTCCCACCCTTCAGCATGTTTCCCCCTTTAGTTGCTTTTTTAGGTGATCGTTCGATGCAGGGGGTTGAGAGGGTTTTCCATGGGCTCCTGGAGGTAAGACACTGTGTGAACCCAACCTCTCCCTTGACCCACTGAGGTCCCCAGCCACATCCTCCCACTGTTGCTCACTTACCCCATCCATCCTTGTGGCACCTCCCTTCCTCAAAGCTAATTGGGGTGAGACTAGACTTGTTCACTAGCCAATTGACAGACTCATGACTGGCCCATTTTCCAAGTCACTGAGACTTCTCAAACTAGTGGAGGATGTTCACAGCAACTAGAAAAATAAATGAGCATCGTTGTGATTATTTTTCTAGCAATTGGTGTTCAATTCCTGGAGACTCCAGGAGAGTTCAAGAGGTGTGGTAATGCTGGCAGGACCGTGAGATGCAGAGCAGAGAGGGGAGCAAGCAGCCATTCAGGTGGCAAGAGAGTTGCTGTGCGTAAAACTTAGGGAAATATGCAGCTTAGAAAACAATAGTTTAGTTTAGTTTATTGCCACGTGTACCGAGGTACAGTGAAAAGCTTTTTTGTTGTGTGCTAACCAGTCAGCAGAAAGACAATACATAACTACAATCAATCCAGTTACAGTGTATAGATACATGAGAAGGGAATAACGTTTAGTGCAAGGTAAAGCCAACAAGGTCCGATCATGGGAAGTCCGAGGGTCACCAAAGAGGTAGATAGTGGTTCAGCACTGCTCCCTGGTTGAGGTAAGATGAACCATTGACACATAGCACAGAAGTAAATGGGAGTAGCTTAAAAGGGCATCTGGGTCAACATGAACGAGTTTGACCAAAGGACCTGTTCCTGTGCTGAATAACTCTTAGACTCTAAATAGGCCATTCAGCCCCCCTGTTCCTTGCTGGAATTTCTGCTTTACTCCAGCCTCCTTTCCAGTACCACCCTCTCCATCCTCCTCTCTCTCTTGTGTGTTTAGCTTCTCCTTAATACCATCACTACTGTTTGCCTCGACCTCTTGGGAGCAAGTTCCCAGTTCTCCATGGAAACAAGCTTCTCCTGATTTCCTAATTGGGTTTATCAGAGGTCATTTATATGCATCGGTATTGGCTCCTTGTGTTTATTTTATGTGCACCAGGTTCTCAGCTGTTCTTCCAAAGAATGACACATACATGGTTGTAGACATAATCTCCACCCTCATTGAAGGATGTCTTTAAAGAAATGTTCTCTTGTTAAGTCATTAATTAACTGATGACTTCTATAAACCTCCCTTGCCTGTCCAAAGCACTACTGATTAAATTAAGCATGATGTGGTGTCTGATGTTATCAGGCTCAGTAATGGCCATCATCTATGGACAGGGAGGTGTTGCTCATCTCCAAGTCCGGCAGCAATTCATGTTCACATGTCGTGCAGGCTCTTCTATCAGTAACAGGTTGCAGCTTGCAACCACTGTCTAACCAACGACAGTGCTTCCCTGTTCAATGCATTAAATGCACAGCTTTGTATAATTTCACAAAGCAAATAATGTGAATATCATATCATATCATATCATATATATACAGTCGGAAACAGGCCTTTTCGGCCCACCAAGTCCGTGCCGCCCAACGATCCCCGTACATTAACACTATCCTACACCCACTAGGGACAATTTTTACATTTACCCAGCCAATTAACCTACATACCTGCAGGTACTATTGTGAAGCGACATTGTTAAAATGTAAAGTAAAAAAACAAACTGTTCGAGGAACTCAGCGGGTCAGGCAGTATCTGTGAAGGAAATGGACAAATGGTCAGGACCCTTCTTCAGACTGGAATGTACCTAGGGATCGGGCTTGTCCTGCTTTACGTACATTAGACAAAATTGCTTTAAAAAATCAGCATTTATTTTCGACCAGTTAAAACTCTAGCATTATATGTTACGTTGCCAACCATGCTTTTTCTCTTTTAAAATATGGTGATAAAAGTACAAATATTGTGCACCGATCACGGACAAGTCCTGTTTGTTTGTGGACATGAAATAGAAAATGCTGGTCAACGATGTAACTTAGCTGAAACAAAGAACTGCAGATACTGCTTAATTCACGAAAGGACACAAAGTGCTGGAGTAACTCAGCGGGTCAGGCAGCATCTCTGGAGAAAAAGGATGGGTGACGTTTCGGGTCAGGACCTTTCTTCTGAAACTGACCCGTCACGTCATCTATCCTTTCCCTCCAGAGATGCTGCCTGACCCAATGAGTTATTCCAGCACTTTGTGTCTATCTTCAGTATAAACCAGCATCTGTAGTTCCTTTCTACACATGGATAGATGACATTTCGGGTCGAGACCTTCCTGACCTATCCATGTTCTCTATGGATGCTGCCTGGCCTGCTGAGTTACTCCAGCACTTTATATAACTTAGCAACTCATGGAAAAAGCGCAGGTTAATTGAAATTTAGGTAACAATGAGTAGCTTCCAGTTGCAAGGTCAGTGCTCATTCAATTGCATTATACAACGTGTAACCTGATGCTAGGTGTTTAAAGCTTTTTTTGCAGTAGCTGAGGAGACCCAATTTTCCAACAGCAAGGAATACTGTAAAGCACCCTGTGAACTGGACCAGATATAGAAGCTGAAAAATAAAAGCCCTAGATATATTTTTGAATATTTATATCTTGTTCCTAGTTATTGCGAATTTCCGAAGATTACTCACAAACAGTTTAGCAGAATGGTGAGTTACATAGCACTCTACTGGAAACAACTCCTGGGATTTAGCTGGGGTCATTCTGTCAATTCCAAATCTAACAGTATATTGTAAATTTCTCAATCCACATTTATAATATGAGGCTGAAGAAGGGTTCCACCCCGAAACGTCACCTAGGCATTCCCTCCATTTATTAAAAGTCATCGGTTAATTAATGACTTAACAGGAGAACATTTCGTTAAAGGCATCATTCATTGAGGATGGAGAATATTTAGTTTAGTTTAGTTTAGAGATACAGTACAGAAACAGGCCCTTCGGCCCACCGAGTCCACGCCGACCAGCGATCCCCGTACACGGGCACTATCCAACACATTAGTGACAATTTACAATTTTTACTGAAGCCAATTGACTTACAAACTTTTGGAGTGTGGGAGGAAACCGGAACACCCAGGGAAAACCCACGCGGTCATGGGGAGAACGTACAAACGCCATACAGTCAGCAACCATAGTCAGAATCGAACCCGGGTCTCTGGCGCTGTAAGGCAGCAACTATACCACTGCGCCACCATGCAGTTTCTGCAACCATGTATGTGTCATTGGAAGAGCAGCCTGGAACCTGGTGCATGTAAACAAAAAACACAAGGACCCAGGACTAATTAATATAAATGGTCTGTAATGGTCTCTTATTCATCTCCACCTTCCACAGATGCTGCCTGTCGCACTGAGTTACTGCAGTAGTTTGTGCTTTGATCAAAATTCCAGCATCTATAGTTCCTATTGTCTCTATGATAGGAGATGTCAATGTAAACATGTCACATTGTAATTACAGCCTCCGACCTGTAGTGTTGCTGCAGCCTCCCCAATAATAATAATAATAATAATGCATTACATTTATATAGCGCTTTTCATATACTCAAAGACGCTTTACAGGGATTTAAAGAACATAGGGAAGTGAATAAATAGATAAATAAGTAAACGAACAGAGAAAGGAGACAGAAGGTGAGGTGACCTTCAGTGGTTGAAGGCAGTACTGAACAGGTGAGACTTCAGTGATGTTTTGAATGTGGTGAGTGAGGAGGAGTCTCTGACGGTTTGGGGTAGTGAGTTCCATAGGGTGGGAGCAGCGATGGAGAAAGCCCTGTCCCCCCAGGATCTGAGTTTGGTCCGGATGTGGGGGGGATAGGAGATTGGCAGCAGCAGAGCGGAGGGTGCAGGTGGGAGTGTGCCTATGGAGGAGGTCGGTCAGGTAGGATGGGGCCAGGTTATGGAGGGCTTTGTAGGTCATGAGGAGGATTTTGTACTGGATTCTCTGGGGGATGGGGAGCCAGTGGAGTTTGTAAAGGACGGGGGTGATATGGTCACGGATCAGGGTGTGGGTGAGTAGACGGGCAGCGGAGTTTTGAATGTATTGAAGTTTACTGATGATTTTTGAGGGTGCGCCATAGAGGAGGTTGTTGCAGTAGTCCAGACGGGAGGTGATGAAGGCATGGATGAGGGTTTCTGCAGCTGTGGAGGAGAGGGATGGACGGAGACGGGCAATGTTTTTGAGGTGGAAGAAGGCTGTCTTTGTGATGTGTTTGATGTGTTTGTCGAAGGAGAGGGTTTGATCAAAGATCAATGTGAGGAGTCAGTGAGCGGTGGGATTAAGGATCAGTACAGAAAAAACATGACATCACTTTAGACTTTACACTTTACTTTGGACTTTAGAGATACAGTGTAGAAACCGGCCCTTTGACCCACATGGTCCGCGCTGACCAGCGATCACCCCGTACACTAGCACTATCCTACACACTAGGGACAATTTACAATTTTTTACAGAAACCAATTAACCTACAAACCTGTACGTCTTTGGAGTGTGGGAGGAAACCGGAGCACCTGGAGAAAACCCACGCGGTCACAGGGAGAACGTACAAACTGCATACGGACAGGATCAAAGTAGTCAGGATCGAACCTGGGTCTCTGAAGCTGTGGGTCTGCAACTCTACCGCTGCGCCACTGTGCCACCCCTATAAGTTAAAGTAAGAGTCTTAACATCTTAAAATGAGTCACTGGTTTTTCATTAGGTAGCAGCCTTTAAAAGATATTGGGTACTATAAGCAAATAAAAATATGGCAGTAATGTGAGGAAAGATCCAGGAAGTGGGACTAGCTGGATTGCTTACTCGATACCAGTGAATATACAGGCGTGAGCAGCTTCCTGTGCTAGAATATTCGATGATATTTTACAGCTGGAGACAGCTTGATATAGTTTTTTCCATGCCTGCTTTAATTTGTCAATTACAATCTTTCTCCAGCTATTCTTACTCTTCTTATTCTTGCCTTGCCAATAATATGACACATTTTGACATCCATATCACTGGTGCGGACATAAGACAATAAATCAAACCCTGCCCCTGCACTTTTCTTAGCTGCACATGTCATCTTATTTTTCTGATTTACTTTAACACGTTCTTCTGCTTAGCTTTTCTACAATGAAGATTTACATTACACTAAAACATTGCTTTTCTGTGGGCCTGCTAATCCAGTCGTAAATGAGGCACATTATTTCCTGTTAAACATTGGAGAAGACTGAAGCAATTGTGTCAAACCCTGCCACAAATCCTGGCCTTCTTTCAGCATGTTCCAGACCAATTTTGGTGCCTGATTTGACCTCGAGCTAAGCACAGAGACTTAAGAACAGTTTTTACCCCAGGGCCATACGAGAACTGAACTCTACCTTTGCACTAGGCAACACCGTTAAAAAATCTTGTACTTAATATAATTGTATTTAATTGTATTTATGTATTTATTTGTTTTTGCATTTATTGCATATATGTTTGTACGCACCGTCAGGATTGGCTATTTTTTAATTTCGTTGTACTCGTTGCAATGACAATAAATGAATATTATTATTATTATTATTATTATCCGCTCCAACCTAATGAATGATGTTATTTCACTAACTGTTGGCAGCACAGTGGCACAGCTGGTAGAGTCATCGTCTCATAAGGTCATAAGGAACGGTAGTAGAATTAGGCCATTCGGCCCATCAAGTCTACTCCGCCATTCAATCATGGCTGATCTATCTCTCCCTCCTAACCCCATTCTCCTGACTTCTCCCCATAACCTCTGACACCCGTACTTATCAAGAATCTATCTATCTCACAGCATCAGAGACCCAGGTTCATTCCTTACCTAGGTGCTGTCTGCGTGGAGTTTACTCATTCTCCTTGTGAACCCCATGAGCTTCCCCGGAGTGCTCTAGTTTCCTCCCACGTCCCAAAGATGTGCGGGTGAGAGGATTAATTGACCTTTTTAAATTGATCCAACTTTGGGTGGGAGGGAGAATGTGGATGGAATTGATAGGAATGGAGGGGGTTGGGGGGGGGGGGGGGGGGGTTGGTGGTAACATGGGTTAGTATAAAGGGGTGCTTGATGCTTAGAATGAATGTGATGAGCCACAAAGCTTGTATCCATGCTCTATGACTCTATGCCTTTAACAGCCGCCTCCCGGCACAGATGCCAAAATCCTTCATTGTCCATTCATTTCCCTGCACAGAAACCAGCTCGATTGTTGTTCTGACTGTTGTCCATCCTGCACTTTCTGTAAATGTCAGCCCACCCTTAGAAACACAGAAACATAGAAAAATAGGTTCAGGAGTAGGCCATTCAGCCCTTCGAGCCAGCACCGCCATTCAATATGATCATGGCTGATCATCTAAAATCAGTACCCCGTTCCTGCTTTTTTCCCCATATCCCTTGATTCCTTTAGCCCTAAGAGCTAAATCTAACTCCCTCTTGAAAACATTCAGTGAATTGGCCTCCACAGCCTTCTGGGGCAGAGAATTCCACAGATTCACAACACTCTGGGTGACAAAAGTCTTTCCTCATCTCAGTCCTAAATGGCCTACCCCTTATTCTTAAACTGTGACCTCTGGTTCTGGACTCCCGCAACATAGGGAACATTTTTTCTGCATCTAGCCTGTCCAATCCTTTAAGAATTTTACATGTTTCTATAAGATTCCCTCTCATCCTTCTAAATTCCAGTGAATATAAGCCCAGTCAACTCATTTTTTCATCATACTGTATGTCAGTTCCGCCATCCCAGGAATTAACCTGGTGAACCTACGCTGCACTCCCTCCATAGCAATAATGTCCTTCCTCAAATTAGGGGAGCAAAATTGCACACAATACTCCAGATGCAGTCTCACCAGGGCCCTGTACAACTGCAGTAGGACCTCCTTGCTCTTAAACAAATCCTCTTGCAATGAAGGCCAACAGGCTTTCTTCACTGCCTGCTCTACCTGCATGCTTACTTTCAGTGACTGATGTACAAGGACACCCAGGTCTCGTTGCACCTCACCCTTTTCCTAATCTGACACCATTCAGAAGGTTTGAAAAAGGGTCTTGACCGGAAACATCACCCATCCCTTCTCTCCAGAGATGCTGCCTGTCCTGCCAAGTTATTCCAGCTTTTTTTTTCTATCTTCGGTTTAAACCAGCATCTGCAGTTCCTTCTTACGCCGTTCAGATAATAATCTGCCTTCCCGTTCTTGCTACCAAAGTGTATAACCTCACATTTATCCACATTGTACTGCATCTGCCATGCATCTGCCCACTCACTCAAATTATCCAAGTCACCCTGCATTCTCATAGCATCCTCTTCACAGTTCACACTACCACCCAGCTTTGTGTCTTCTGCAAATTTGCTAATGTTACTTTTAATTCCTTCATCTAAATTATTAATATCTATCTATATAGTAAAACTCTTGTTTGTTTGTTTGTTTGTTTGTTCTTGAACTACAGCCAAAACTTTACACGATAGCGCGACAATTTTTAGGCCCACCTTACTCTCCGTCGTCCCTTTGTTGCTAATGGAAGAAGTTTCACTGAAATCGGTGTTATATTTAAAAAGCTATTCACATTTTAAAGTTTAAATCTATTTCCGAGGGAGGGAGGAGGGAGGAGGGAGTGGGGAGGATAAGGGGGGTTGAGGGGGATGGAGTGGGCGTGGAGGGAAGGGGAAGGGGGAAGGTGGGAAGGGGGAAAGGGGGAGCGCGAGGTGGAGGGGAGAGGGGGGAGGGGAGGGGAGAGGGGGAGGGGAGGAGGGGAGGGGAGGGGAGGGAGAAGGGAGGAGGGAGGGAGGGGGTAGGTGGGAAGGAGGTAGGGGGGAGGGGGAGGGGAGGAGAGTGGAGGGGGATGGGGGAGGAGAGGGTGCTGCACCAATGCAGGAAATGTTTGGGCCCAATGGGTGCACTTGGTCTAGTTTTATGTATAATTTGTCACATGAGCAAAAAAAATAAATTAACTAATTTCTTAAGTGTTTATTTTATTCAACTTTTTGAACATCCGAAAAATATGTAAAGAAAACTAGGAGTGAAAAAAAAAGTTTAAATACCACTGGAGTTGAAAAATCATTCTCCACTGCCATTAAAACCAATAAGAGCTTACTTTAATGGTAATGCCTTTTTTAAGTATAGAAAAAAATATATAAATATCTGAATAAATTAAGTCATTCACCCTTGATTCACCCCTCTACTTTCATTCACCCCAAAATAATTTCATTCGCCCTTGGGTGAACCATTCACCAGTTTAAGAAGCACTGCTATAACATCTTTAACAATCGACTCAAGCCATGTAAGGCTAACCGGTCTATAATTCCCCATTTTCTCTCACCTGCCTTTCCATAAAGCCATGGGGATTTATCTGTCTTCAGTCCCAACAGTTTACCTAACACCATTTCCTGACTAATGTAGATTCCCTTCAGTTCCTCCCTCCCACAAGATCCTCGGTCCCCTAGTATTTCTGGGAGATCGTTTGTGTATTCCTTAGTGAAGGCAGAACCAAAGTACTCGTTTAACTGTTCTTCCATTTCGTTGTTTTCCATTATAAATTCATCTGTCTCTGATTGTAAGGGACCTACATTTGTCTTCACTAATCATTTTCTTTTTACATATCTAAAGACGTTTTTAGAGTCAGTTTTTATATTCCCTGCAAGCTTTCCCTGCAATGCTCTTTTTCCCCCTCTTAATTAACCCCTTTGTCCTCCTCTGTTGAGTTCTAAATTTCTCCCAGTCCTCCAGTTTGCTGCTTCCTCTGGCCAATTTATATGCCTTTCCCTTGGATTTAACACTATCTTTGATTTCCCTCGTTAGCCACCTTCCCCGTTTTATTTTTTCGCCAGATAGAGATGAACAATTTTTGGAGATCTTTGCCATTGCATCTCCACCGTCAAACCTTTAAGTATAATTTGCCAGATTAAATATCCTAGCCAATTCCCATCTCATACCTTCAAAGTCTCCTTTCTTTTAATTCAGGACCCTGGTCTCTGAATTAACCGTGTCACTTTCCATTCTAATGCAGAATTCCACCGTATTATGGTCACTGTTGCCCAAGGGGCTCTGCACAACAAAATCCCTAACTAATCCTTCCTCATTACACAATATCCAGTCTAGGATGGCCTGCCTTCTAGTCGGTTTGTCTATATATTGGTTTAAAAATACCATCCCGTATACATTCCAGGAAGTCCTCCCCCTGAGCGCTGCTACCAATTTGGCTGGCCCAATCGACATATAGATTAAAGTCAACCATGATAACTGCTTTCCTTTCATAATTTGATACGTCTCTATAAGATCCCCTCTCATCCTTCTAAACTCCAGTGAATACAAGCCCAGTTTTTCCAATCTTTCCTCATATGACAGTCCCGCCATCCAGGGGATTAACCTCATGAACCTACGCTGCACTGCCTCGATAGCCAGAATGTCCTTCCTCAAATTAGGAGACCAAAACTGCACACAATACTCCAGATGTGGTCTCACCAGGGCCCTATACAACTGCAGAAGGACCTCTTTACTCCTATACTCAAATCCTCTCGTTATGAAGGCCAACATACCATTAACTTTCTTCACTGCCTGCTGCACCTGCACGCTTACTTTCAGTGACTTCCACCCCGCCTCCTCTTCCTTTCTGTCTATCCTTCCTGAATATCGAATACCCCTGCATGTTTAGCTTCCAGCCTTGGTCACCCTGGAGCCATGTCTCCATAATTCCAACTATATCATATTTCTTAGCTACCAACTGCACATTATTACGAATACTCCTCACATTAAGACACAAAGCTTTCAGGTTTGTTTTACTTATCTCCCTTCTACCTTTTGCTTCTGTCCTCCTTTTATGCCCCTCTGTCTCCTTGCATTGGTTCCCATCCCCCTGCCCTGCTAGTTTAAACGTGACCTTTGCTACACTCTCTTTCCCCTTTAACTGCACGCTGTGAGCCTTCTGCACCTCCACATTCATCTCTGTTTCACTGACCTGCACGGCACCCGGAGTCTGCTGCATAGAGATTTCATCCTTTGCTACCAAACCACCCCACAACCTCGCATCCCTCCTGGTACCCATTGACACCCACCTGAGATCTCTGCACTACTCCAGACCTGAATAATCTAGAGGAACTGAACACAATATCTACCACGATTGCATTTTTTTATCTGTATTTTCTCTATAGCTGTGACACTATATTCTGCACTCTGTTTATTTTTATCTTTGCACTGCCTGTTTTATTATGGCTCAATTATACTAATGTCTGGTATGATTTACCTGAATCGTTCGTAAAACAAATTTTCTCTGTACACGTGATTATAAAAGACCAATACCAATGCCAGGTATCACAAAATGCTGGAGTAACTCAGCAGGTCAGGCAGCATCTAGGTGAGAGGGAATGGGTGACGTTTCGGGTCGAGACTTTGAGTCTCAATACCAATGCCAGTGCTGTTCACGGTGCTTCAGATGTGGTCTCACTAATAATCACAGTAACTCAAGCGTAACGGCCCTACTTTTGCATTCAATCCCCTTAGCTCTAAGCAAGGATTTGGTGTTGCTTTGGGTAGCTCTTCAACTACTGTTTGTTGATTTTCTTCTCAAGTGTTATTGCTACTAGCTTAATTTAGTTTAGAGATACATCGTGGAAACAGGCCCTTTGACCCACCAAATCTGTGCTGCTGACCAGCGATCCCCACACACTAGGGACAATTTATAATTTTACCAAGCCAATTAGCCTACAAACCTTGACGTGTTTTGGAGTGTGGGAGGAAAGTGGAGCTCCCAGAGAAAACTCACGCAGGTCACGGTGAGAACGTACAAACAAGGCAGGATCGAACCCAGGTCTCTAGCGCGGTAAGGCAGCAACATTATCTCTGCGCCACCATGCTGTCCCTTTTTGTACTACTGTACAAAAATTGTGTCTATGCATTCAGAGTGTTGTTACTCAATAAAAAAGTCAAGCCTTTGTAAATGTTGTGAATTGGCTGAACATTAAAGGAAGTTTGTTTAAGTAACAAAATACTTTATCTCAAGGACATGGATTATATTGTCTACTGGTATCTTACCAAGTTCAAATTTTAATTCAGTGCTGTGAGTTCTTCCTCAACACATCACTCTACTAAATGGTAGAGACTTCCAATTAAAATAGAATTAAACACGCGCCTTAATGATTACACGCTGACCTGAAGAACCTACCAGATTGAATAACCTAAATCGAAGATGACTTGCTTATGACTTATAATGAAATCAATAATTTATTATCATAAATTCTGTTGATGCCATCAATGTAGCATGGCATGATCGATGTTTCACAGCAATCTAACAGAATGACTCAGATCATCCACTGTTACTTGGTTCAGTGCAGAATTTTATTTAATAATTGTTCCTGTGAAATTCCAAGAAGTATTTCACAGCGTTAAGGGTGTTATACGGTTGTAGGTTGTGTTCTTTGGCTTAAAAAGGATTTGTTGCTCTTTTAACTTATTCTATTGCGTTTTTGCTGCCAATTTTTCAGAAGTGTATTGCAAAGCATATTATTATTTAGCATTAATGCTTAAAATTTTAAAACCCTTTGAATGAAAATGTTGTACCAATTTTCCTTTCTTTGAATCCATTTTCTGCTGTCATGCTGGGCTGGGCGAAACTCTCACGGAAACATAGCTGTTTGATGGGCACTTTCTGTCCACTTGGACATTTGGGAAATATTTTGTAACTGATTGCTTGTTGCAGTAATGTTTTGTTTTTGGAGAATGCACTCCTGTGATATTCATTCCAGACCACTTGAGCCTCATCAAGTGCAGCATTAGTCAATTAATAACAGACTCTTAATGGAAGTTGGTGACAGTGTCAATTCAGGAATAAAACATTTGGAAATGTAATTCTTTTACTTATTTCATTTTTCAGCTGCTTGGAAATTTAATATTTTTCTTCCTATGTTTAATGTAGTTCTTTAATGGGTGATGATTTTTCTTGAGTTAATGGTGAAGAGAAGAGGAGAAATTGATTATACTTGCAATTATTAACTCTCCTCTCTTGTCTCTTGCCCATGCTGAGGACAACATCATAAACATTACAGAGAAATGGGGTTGATAACTCTGCCAATTACACACCAATAGCAAACACAGATGGAAGCAATGGACCATGAAATTGGGAAAAATTGGTTTTCTTGATTTCTTTCCATTATATAGCAAACCCCCAATCCCCTCAGCCTTCTCTCCTTGCTTGCCAGCAATGAGAGAAATCTGCACCTGTCGTAAGTTGGAATTTTATGGCTGTGTACTGCACAGCCACATAATGACATTGGGCTGGCAATGTGATTACTGACTGACCCATGACCATGGGTAGGTGAAGTAGGATTGGAGGTAATGCATGAGGTTTAAATGACATGATAAGTGCCTGTATTACCGCCATTGATCACCTGGCATGTCAATCCCCATGCAGCCCTGTCTCATCACAGCCTACCAGTAAAGTCCTTACTGGGTCTTTCTTTTATAGGCCAGGATGCAGAGTGTGATATTGGTTATTGGACCAAATTGCTTCGAATTGCTGATGCAGAAACGAGTGTTCAAATCCCACTGAGGCCACTGAGGAATTTAAATTCAATGAAGAAATTGAAATAAAAGGCAAGCCTCTGAAACAGTGACTGAGAAACTACTGCAATCCCCACCGGATCTTGTGAAGCTCTTTGGAGGAGCAATCTGCTGCGCTCACCTGCACAGTTGTATGTGTGACTCCGTCATTGTGCAGATAAAGATATAAAAGCTTGAAAGCATGTATCATCATATCATATATCATATATCTACAGCCGGAAACAGGCCTTTTCGGCCCTCCAAGTCCGTGCCGCCCAGCGATCCCCGTACATTAACATTATCCTACACCCACTAGGGACAATTTTTACATTTACCCAGCCAATTAACCTACATACCTGTACGTCTTTGGAGTGTGGGAGGAAACCGAAGATCTCGGAGAAAACCCACGCAGGTCACGGGGAGAACGTACAAACTCCTTACAGTGCAGCACCCGTAGTCAGGATCGAACCTGTGTCTCCGGCGCTGCATTCGCTGTAAAGCAGCAACTCTACCGCTGCGCCACCGTGCCGCCAGATTCAGGAGCAACTTCTTCAAGGTTGTTGTCAGTCTACTGATCAGACATATCATAAGCTAAGGGTAGTCTTGATCTACCAATCTACCACAATAAGGCCCTTGCATTTTTTCCTCTGTTTTATCATTTTTTATATCTCCGTATGTGTGAGCCTGTTATTAATTGACTAATACTGTTCCTGATGTGACTCAAGTGATCTGAAAAAAATACCACAGGAGTGCATTTTCCAAAAAGAAAACATTTACTACAACAAGCGATCAATTATAAAATATTTCAGTTTAGTTCAGTTCGGTTCAGTTCAGTTTAGTTCAGTTCCGTGTCTTGTCACGTGTAACAGAGGTACGGTGAAAAACTTTTGTTGCGTGCTAACCAGCCAGCAGAAAGACCCAAATGTCCAAGTGAACAGAGAATCCCATTCAAACTTAGGCGGCTTTCACTGAGAGCAGAAAATTGATTCAAAGAAAAGAAAATGAGCACAACTTTTCATTCCAATGCTTTTTTAATTTTAACCATTAAAGTTAAAAATTAACATGCTTTGCAATACTCTCCTGAAAAGTTGGCAACAAAAACAGAATGGAATATTTTAAAAAGACCCATAACATTAACTTCTTATTTCAGGATCATTTACCAGTGATGGCCATATCCTGCAAATATTTAACCCACCTCTGATTTTTTTTAAACTCGCACATATTCTTTGAACACATTTTTAATAACATTTTTCTGTGACTTATTTCTTGAAGTTTTGGGTCCTGGAGATCAATTTTTAATACCAGGATACTTCACGGAATTGCAGTTTAATTGCAACTCCAGTCCATCATCTGAAGGAGGTGATTAATTGATCAGTGACACCGCCCGGTACCAGAAGCTAGTGTTAAAATGTAATCCAGGAATGAGTAGGTTAACCTATGATGAGCATTTGTCAGCACCGGGGCTGCACTCACTGGAGTTTAGAAGAATGAGTGGGGACCTCATTGAAACAGGCAGAAGAGTGAAAGGCTTGGACGGAGTGGATGTGGAGAGGATGTTTCCACAAGTGGGAGAATCTAGGACTAGAAGTCAGAGTCTTAGAATTAAAAGACGTTATTTTAGGAAGGAGATGAGGAGAAATTCCTTTAGTCAGAGGGTGGTATATCTGTGGAATTCTTTACCACAGAAGGCTGTAGAGGCCAAGTCAGTGGATATTTGTAAGGCATAGATTTTTGATGATAACAGGTATCAGAGGTTATGGGGAGAAGGCAGGAGAACGGAGTTAGGAGGGAGATATAGATCTGCCACGATTAAATGGCAGAGTAGGCTTGATGGGCCGAATGGCCTAATTCTACTCCTATCACATGACCTTATGCCGGAATCACCTTCTCTTCAACTCATGGCTTTCCACGCTGTCTACTGAGACTTGTTGGATTGTTCCGTGGCTCTGAAATGCAACAAGTTGGTTGCAGGGGCAGGGAGTAGTTATGGACTCAAGTGTGATATTGGCCATTATTGTCGTGACTGGCATTTAAATAAGTACAGGGTGTTGGTGAGGCCATCCCTGGAGTATTGTACACTGCGGGTATTGGTATCTGCAGTGCTTTCTTTTATGATGGTAAGTGCTGGTACCTCTAAAAAGTGAAAAAAACTAGATTTTCACATTTTTAATTTTTAATATAACAAAAAGTTTACAAAAGTTTAGAAAATAAAATATAAAATGTATTAATTAAATTAGGCAGTGAGGCTCTTAAACAGTTTAGCAGCTCATAGGATAGCAATCCGCCATAGATACCAAGACCAAGTGCACTGGCATCTTTTTACCAACAAAAAAACATTAGCTTATTGTTGTCACTTGAACTGAGACACAGTGAAACATTTTGTTTTGCGTGCCATCCACCGCAGCAGGTCATGCCATACATAAGTTCAGTCATACCATTACATGAGTGTAATTATGCCATATATGAGTACAACATGTGGTGCAAAAAGAGAAAGGAAACAGTGAGCAGAGTATAGTGTTAAAGCTGCAGAGAAAGTGCAGATTAATGAAAAGTTCAAGAGCCACATCAAGGTAGATTGAAAGATTGGGAATACATCCTTAGCCTATGAGAGTCTGACACAGAGTCTGAGATGAAGCTGTTCTTGTCTGTTCTTGTTCTGGTCCATTTATTTAAGAAACAATACACTGGCAGTGGTGGCAGTGCAGCAGAGAGCCGCACAGCTAACCCCTGGGTTGGGAGGGTTGGCCCATCGACGGAGGGTAAAGATTTTATTTCATATTTGTGGGACCAGAAGCAGAGGTGATCTTACTCAAGCACGTAAGATGGTATTGCAGAGAAGCTATTGAATTCTTTCCACTAGTGGGAGAATCTTAAGACAGCGACATAGCAACAAGCTAAGGAGTTTATGTTTGAAACTGAAGTGCTTAGGGATTGCTACTTCCAGAGACTGATGAATCTCTGGATTTGTCTAACCCAGGTGGTTGTGGAGGCTGGATCAGTAGGGGTATTTAAAGAGTAGATAGACATATTTTTGAAATACCTGGGAATAGAGGACTAAGGCGAGCTGGCATAGAAGAGGAGATGGCGAGATGAGACCTGGGGTAGATCAGCTGCGATCATATTGAATGGCGGAGCAAGCTTGAGAGTCTGAATGGCCTACCCCTGCTTCTAGCTTCATGTTCTCTTGTGTAAGGCATTCTGTGGGAATTTTGAACAGTTGTTTGAGGAAGCCTGCTATTTTTTCCTTGGTAGGTTTTGCATGCTCGTAGATACTAGATTCTATTGGGTTACAGCAAAACCAGCTTGCAGGTTGTAAGGCAGAAGAGTCTTGTTGAGTTAGGGTGGATATAGGTGGGGTGAAGGAATGAGTGACCTATTCAAAGTCTGATACCATGAACCATTATTCGCGCACTTTTAAGCAAATGCATTTGGGGGAATTTTTAATATCTTTGATATAATTCAGTCTATTGCTATTGATCAATAACAAAATATGATATTTGTACTATTTTCAAATTGTTGAAAGAATTAATTTATTAAATATTATCTGGACTAAATTGAACAGAAGATGTAGTGGATCGAGATAACCCAGAGGATGAGTGGAAGCCCCTCTCTAGAAAGCATGGCTGGGGAGTGGGGACAACTTAATGATTTCAAATCCAAGACATTTATCATACAGTAAGTCAGTATCAGGAGAAATAAGCATTGACCTGAAATAGTATCTCCCTCCACAGATGCAGCCTGACCCACTATTTCCAGCCATTCCTGTTTTGATTTTGGGTTCCTATTTTGCTTTTGTATTTTCAGACATTTGTTGGGTCATGGTGGTAGTGCATGTCGAAGCAAGGCATGAGGTTACAGATCAGTCATCATCTCAGGTAAAGCCTGAGTCGGCTCCAGGATCATCATTGCCTCCACCAGTAATCCTGTACAAAACCATATAAAATTATATCAGAAAAATTCATTCTAATCATTAGTAGTTTTGCTGTGACTGAAATGGATTGATAATCAACATTTTCATAATTGATTTTGTGCAGTTGACTTAAAGCAATTTGTATTGTTTCAGGAAAGCAATTGCTTGTGTGACTGTAAGGGTGAATGTGTAATGGAGCAGTGTAATATCTGGAACCATGGAACCACAAGTTAGACCCAATTTAACTAGTTTCTGTACAGATCTTGTGGACTGGTTCTTCCCCTGAGAATTTTTTGCTAAATTTGCTCCGGAACATAAATATTTTATCATAAGTGAGTGGAAATAATGACGTCGTTTGGAAAGCGTGAAGTTTGTGCCCTGTTCTAAATACTGAGATTGGTGGCTATGAGCAGAGCTGGTGCAGAGTGTGAGTGCCCAGTATGTTCTCATCCCCTTGCTGGGTTCACTCAAGAGTCCACAGACTGAGACACAAGACAGAAGAGGGTCAAGAAAAATGTTTGTTGGAGTCTTGCTCAGCACTGCAGTGAGAACGTGGGGGCAAGCATGCAGTAGCCTTGTCTAGAGTCAGAGAGTGACACAGCGTGGAAACAGGCCCTTCAGCCCAACTTGCCCACTCCGGCCAACATGTCCCAGCTACACTAGTCCCATCTGCCTGTGTTTAGCCCATATCCCTCCAAACGTGTCCTATCCATGTACCTGTCCAACTGTTTCTTAAAATGTTGGGATAGTCCCTGCCTCAACTACCTCCTCTGGCAGCTTGTTCCATACACCTACCACCCTTTGTGAGAAAAAGGTTACCGCTCAGATTCCTATTAAATCGTTTCCCCTTCACCTTAAACCTATCTTGCAGTTATCTAAGGTTTGAGGTCCTTACATCTTGTTTGGATGAGAGTGTTGGATGAGCTAATAGACAAAGATACCATGTTATAGAAACCCAGACTAGTATGGGCTGTAATGAGAATGTGGTGATATTACGGGCCAGTGTTGAGTGGGGTTAGCATTAGAACCTCTCTATTAGAAGGTTATATTAATGCCTGATACTAAGGTTCAGGATGATGCTGGGCTAGAGTCGGAGGAACAGAGTAGGAGGGGGAGGATCCATTTCCTGTGGTACATTTGTTTTCTTAAACGCATTTTAGAGATATAGTGTAGAAACAGGCCCTTTGGCCCACCAAGTCCTTGCCGACCAGCGATCCCCGTACTTTAGTTATATCCTACAGATTAGGGTGAATTTACAGAAGCCAATTAACCTACAAACCTGCGCATCAAAGGAAACTGGAGCATCCAGCGCAAACCCCTGTGGTTACCTAGAGAACATACAAACTCCGTACAGACAGCACTCGTAGTTTGGATCGAACCAGGGTCTCTGGCGCTGTTAGGCAACAAGTCTACTGCTGTGCCATTGTGCCATATATGGATACCATTGACATAGCAAGCCAAAAAAGAGGTTCCGTTTGGTCAACATGAGGAGCCAGGCATCAAAATGAAAAGCAGAACTTCAAGGAAAACTAGTAAACATTCGAGACTGCAAATGCTGCAATCTGGATTAACAAATAATCTCCTGGAGGAATCTGCTCAAGGGAACTCAAGGTAAAAGAGCCATTAGGATGCAGTGATCACAATATGATAAGTTTTACTCTACAAATTGAGAGGGAGAAGGGAAAATTGGAAGTGTCGGTATTACAGTATAGCAAAGGGGATTACAGAGGCATGAGGCGGGAGCTGGCCAGATTTGACTGGAAGGAGGCCCTAGCAGGGAAGACGGTGGAACAGCAATGGCAGGTATTCCTGGGAACAATGCAGAGGTTGCAGGATCAATTTATCCCAAAGAGGAGGAAAGATTCTAAGATGAGTAAGAGGCACTCGTGGCTGACAAGGGCAGTCAAGGACAGCATTAAATAAAAGAGAAGAAGTATATCATAGCAAAGAAGCGTGGGAAGCCAGAGGATTGGGAATCTTTTAAAGGGCAACAGAAGATAACTAAAAAGGCAATAAGGGGAGAAAAGATGAGGTACGAGGGTAAACTAACCAATAATATAAAGGAGGATAGTAAAAGCTTTTTTAGATTTTTTAGATATGTGAAGAGGAAAAAAATAGTCAAGGCAAATGTGGGTCCCTTGAAATCAGAAGCAGGGGAATTTATTATGGGGAACAATGAAATGGCAGACGAGTTGAACCGGTACTTTGGATCTGTCTTCACTAAGGAAGATACAAATAATCTCCCAGATGTTCTAGTGGCTAGAGATCCTATGGTGATGGAGGAACTGAAGAAGATTCACATTAGGCAGGAAATGGTGTTGGGTAGACTGATGGGACTGAAGGCTGATAAATCCCCAGGGCCTGATGGTCTGCATCCCAGGGTACTTAAGGAGGTGGCTCTAGAAATTGTGGATGGGCATTGGTGATCATTTTCCAATGTTCTATAGATTCAGGATCAGTTCCTGTGGATTGGAGGGTAGCTAATGTTATCCCACTTTTTAAGAAAGGAGGGAGAGAGAAAACGGGAAATTATAGACCAGTTAGTCTGACATCAGTGGTGGGGAAGATGCTGGAGTCAATTATAAAAGACAAAATTGCGAAGTATTTGGATAGCAGTAACAGGATCATTCCGAGTCAGCATGGATTGACGAAGGAGAAATGAAGCTTGACTAATCTTCTGGAATTTGTTGAGGATGTAACTAAGAAAATTGACAGGGGAGAGCCGGTGGATGTGGTGTACCTCGACTTTCAGAAAGCCGTCTTCAAGGTCCCACATAGGAGATTAGTGGGCAAAATTAGAGCACATAGTATTGGGAGTAGGGTACTGACATGGATAGAAAATTGGTTGACAGACAGAAAGCAAAGGGTGGGGATAAATGGGTCCCTTTCAGAATGGCAGGCAGTGACTAGTGGGGTACTGCAAGGCTCAGTGCTGGGACCGCAGCTATTTACAATATAAATTAATGACTTGGATGAAGGGATTAAAAGTACCATTAGCAAATTTGAAGATGATACAAAGCTGGGTAGTAGTGTGAGCTGTGAGGAAGATGCTATGAGGTTGCAGGGTGACTTGGACAGGCATGATGCATGGCAGATGCATGGCAGATGCAGTTTAATGTGAACAAGTGTGAGGTTATCCACTTTGGTGGTAAGAAAAAGAAGGCAGATTATTATTTGAATGGTGTCAAGTTAGGAAAAGGGGACGTACAATGAGATCTGGGTGTCCTAGTGCATCAGTTACTGAAAGGAAGCATGCAGGTACAGCAGGCAGTGAAGAAAGCCAATGGAATGTTAGCCTTCATAACAAGAGGAGTTGAGTATAGGAGCAAAGAGGTCCTTCTGCAGTTGTATAGGGCCCTAGTGAGACTGCACCTGGAGTACTGTGTGCAGTTTTGGTCTCCAAATTTGAGGAAGGATATTCATGCTATTGAGGGCGTGCAGCGTAGGTTTACTAGGTTAATTCCCGGAATGGCGGGACTGTCATATGTTGAAAGACTGGAGCGGCTAGGCTTGTAAACATTGGTATTTAGAAGGATGAGAGGGGATCTTATCGAAACATATAAGATTATTAAGGGGTTGGACATGTTAGAGGCAGGAAACATGTTCTCAATGTTGGGGGAGTCCAGAACCCGGGGCCACAGTTTAAGAATAAGGGGTAGGCCATTTAGAACGGAGATGAGGAAAACCATTTTCAGTCAGAGAGTTGTAAATCTGTGGAATTCACTGCCTCAGAAGGCAGTGGAGGCCAATTCTCTGAATGCATTCAAGAGAGAGCTAAATAGAGCTCTTAAGGATAACGGAGTCAGGGGGTATGGGGAGAAGGCAGGAACGGGGTACTGATTGAGAATGATCAGCCATGATCACATTGAATGGTGGTGCTGGCTCGAAGGGCCGAATGGCGTACTCCTGCACCTATTGTCTATTGTCTATTGTCTATTGCTGCTCAATTCAATGGGTTCTGCCAGAAGATTGTTTGTTGCTGCAAAGGTAACAATCTCTGCTTACTGGCAGAATTAGGAGCTGTGCTTTTGGGAGAGTCTGAACCCCACAAGGATGAATAATCTAGTGTACCATGTCCAAGAGAAAGTTGGACATAGCTCTTAGGGCTAACAGAATCAAGGGATATGGGGAGAAAGCAGGAACGGGTACTGATTCTGGATGATCAGCCATGACCACATTGAATGGCGGTACTGGCTCGAAGGACCGAATGCCCTACTTCTGCACCTATTTTCTATGTTTCTATGTTTCTATGTAATGATGGAAGTAGAAGGGTCTTATATCGGTAGTGGGAGAGTACAATTGAAGGTGTGGTACATTAATGAGTCAAGATGTGATTTGAGAGAAAGGTATGAAACTGGGAAGCTATCTGCTCTTTCAGGATCCTGTAACTAGTTTGAAAAAGACCAGGGGCTTCTCTATTCTGTCTTGGTCAGTAACAACCCTTAAGCCAACATCGCTAACACATTATCTGATCACAAGGAACTTCTTGTGTTCAAATTGACTCCATGTTTTCACAAGTAAATTGGATTTAAGTTGTTTTAGAACAGCCTGTGGTCATGGAAGAGGATATGGAAATACAAGCCCTCTTTTAACATAACATGCTCCTTTGACTCAGTTCTTTAAAAATCTGATTGCAGTGTACATTTTTTTTTCTAATCTGTGTTTGAGCATTCAGCAATCCAAATCAAATTGAGTTTGTGACCAATTCCGGCTCGAATTGCAGCAGTTATAAAAGTGAACCAGGAGCTTCCTGGTGTGAGCCTGACTTGCAGCTTCATCTCAGCATTTGTGTCAAGGCCGCATGGGAAGACATTGTTCCACAATCTCCTGGAGATTTGCAGCAACATCCTGCATGCTCCCTGAGATGACACCAAAGAAAAGTAAAATTCTTGCCCAGATTTCTGTTCCCTTCCACCCCTCACTGCACCAACCTCCACAGACCCACACCTTCACAACCCTCAGCCATACATGGCTGTATGTATGGCCAGCCCCTGACCTCCATCAAAAATGTCCTGCTCTAAGACAGTCCCCACATTATCTCTTCCAAACTTCCTCTCCATTACCTGCAAAATCAGTAAACATCCAAGACTGATGCTGCTGTGTGCAAGCAAACATCTGCTTGGAACTCTGATCTTGGGTGAGGGAGGACTGAGGTGCCAAAGTAAGCAGCAGCTGGGCTGAATCTCAGACACAACTGGATTTCCATGCAGGGAGATAATGATCAAACATATTTTTGTTCAGTTCTTGTTCAGCCTTTAGTGACACTGGACTGTCTTGGCAAAGCATGCCTATTATTCAAAGAAATGCTGCAGAACAAATATATAACACCATGTTATATGAAAGATGTTGCTAAGCTGGAAAGGGTGCAGTGAAGATTTCTGAGGATGTTGCCAGGACTTGAGGGCCTGCAGGAGAATGAGGGGTGATCTTATAGAGGTGCACAAAAAATCGTGAGAGGGATAAACACACAGTCTCTTGCCCAGATTAGGGCAATCAAGAACAAGAGGACATAGAGTTTCCGGTGAGGGGGGAAAGGTATACTAGGAACATGAGGGGTAACTTTTTTACACAAAGGGTGGTGAGTGTATGGAAAGAGCTGCCAGAGGAGGTAGTTGAGGCAGGACCTATCGCAACATTTAAGAAACATTGAGACAGGTACAGGCTAGGTTTAGAGGGATATGGGCCAAAGGCAGGCAAATGGGACTAGTGTAGATAGGACATGTTGGTCGTTAAGGGCAAGTTGGGCCGAAGGGCATGTTTCCACGCTGTATGACTCGATGACTCTATAACAGTATACTCATCCCTCACCATTCACAGTTTGCAGCACTTCATTTCAGTAGCTTACAGAATCTCCATTATATTAACAAGATATTAGCTTTTCTTTCGTGTGCGTTACATGAGTGATCCGAGAGGTTTTTCACCAGATTTCAGACTCCCAGTGTACAATGGTAAGGATGGCCTTTCTACACGCAGCCTTTGTGGCAGCAGCTCGAAGCCACGACATGTCCTTCAGCACGTGGTCTTGGACGGTGGATGAGCAGTCTGCCACATAGCAGTGTGGTCAGCTCCCTACACTGGAAGACCAGCAAGTTTTCGGTAGACTGAAATGCACTTTGTAATCAGTTATTCCACCAGCAGCTGATGTTATCTTGGGGTATTTCCCTGGGAGAAGTCCAGAGAGCGCTGAGTCCTATGTTGTGCAGCTGTGCAGGACATACCTTGACCATGACTGCTGCATTCCTTTCTGGAGCTTCTTGGCAATCATCCAGTTCAGAAAGAGGTGGGTGACAGTCTCATCCCTGGTGCATACACCTCAAGGGCAGTGTGCAGTGGCATTGAGATTGCAGCTGTGCATGAACGATCTCTCCCTCCTAACCCCCTTCTCCTGCCTTCTCCCCATAACCCCTGATGCCCGTATTAATCAAGAATCTATCTATGTCTGCCTTAAAAGTATCCATTGACTTGGCCTCCACAACCAATGAATTCCACAGATTCCACCTCATTTCCATCCTAAAGGAACCTCCTTTAATTATGGCTGGTCCTAGACTCTCCTACTATTGGAAACATCCTCTCCTCCCAGTTTTGAAGGGAGGAGCAGGCTCAAGGGTCGAATGGCCTCCTCCTGTTCCTGTTTCCTGTGTTACTGTTCCTGCCTTACCCCTTACTCACCCCGTTGCCATCGCTTTGTTCTCTGGCAAATTTCGGACCTCAAGTACCCGTGGAACTGAAATTATGATCAGAGATTCTCTTGTGGAAGAAAATAAAATGTATTTATTAATCAGTGCAACAATTGTCCTTCAGCATTGTACTGATCACTGAACACATTTGACGTTACAACAAGACAGCTCTGGTAATAAATATTCCATGTGAATGAAGCTCCACGTAAAGTAATGAGTGTAATTCCTTAGGGTGGCATGCCATTTCCGTTCTAAATCAAATAGCTGCCTTTTGAAGAATTTAATTAATTAATTTCAATGATTTTATGAAATTAAGATTGACAAAAAATACTTCTGGCAATTTGAGGGTTATGTCACGGCGCCAGAGACTGGGGTACGATCTTGACTACCGGTGCTGCCTGTACGGAGTATGTAAGTTCTCCCCGTGACCGCGTGGGTTTTCCCCGGGTGCTCCGGTTTCCTCTCACACTCCAAAGACGTACAGGTTTGTTGGTTAATTGATTTCAACTTAAAATTGTAAATTGTCCCTTGTGTGTGGGACAGTGCTGGTGTACATGAATCGCTGGTCGGCGTGGATTCGGTGGGCCAAAGGGCCTGTTTCCGCACTGTATCTCTAAACTAAACCCATTCACACTAATTGTATGTTATCCTACTTTCACATCCACTCCCTAGGGGGGAATTTACAGTCCAATTTACCTACAAATCCACATGTCTTTGGTATAAGAAAATAACTGCAGATGCTGGTACAAATCGATTTATTCACAAAATGCTGGAGTAACTCAGCAGGTCAGGCAGCATCTCGGGAGAGAAGGAATGGGTGACGTTTCGGGTCCCGAAACGTCACCCATTCCTTCTCTCCCAAGATGCTGCCTGACCTGCTGAGTTACTCCAGCATTTTGTGAATAAATCCACATGTCTTTGGGATGTAGGAGGAAACTGGAGCACCTGGAGAAAACCCACACGGTCACAGGGAGAACCTGTAAACTCTGCATAGACAGCACCCGAGGTCAGGATTGAACCTGGGTCTCTGGCGCTGTGAGGCAGCAGCTCCACATGCTGCGCCACAGGACCACCGGATGCTGCTTGACTGGTTGAGATCTCCCAGCATTTCTGTTATTGTTTTAGATTCCAGCCTCCGCCGTTTGATTTGTTTTCCAACAGGAAAAGGCTGTTTGGCCTCTCGTGCCTTTTGCACCATTTCACGTGACGTGGTGGTGATCTGTTAATCGACCTCCCCCTGCAATGTATAAAGGACGCTGAGATAGTATGGCACCGGTTTTACAGCGTGCTTTGCCTGTGACTGCATTTCCATGTAATCAGCATAATTCCTATGGGTTGCTTGTCAGAGTTGGATGCACACCGTCTTTAGAGAGAGCTAAAGTTTAATTTCAATCCATTTGATTCACTGTAGGGGGTTCCAAGTACACACATTTCCCGTTGCTACTTCTCAGTAATGAATGGGACAATTAAGCTTATTTTCTTTGATGATCTAACATTCCAATGTCAGTTGTTCTCACTCGTGTGAGCTACTGAATTTGACGGCACTCAGATCAAAAATGCATGGGGCGATTTCACGTTTACCTCTCAACCATTTATCCATTTGCACCAGCTCTCGAATGAGCGGTACAATAACCAGACTGGATGAGATGCCCAGTTGCAGTCCAATCACCCACAAAGCAGCTGTGGGCACAACTGTTGTTCCCTAGAATAAGGACCCTGCCAACAAACTGTATTATCACAGAACATTTAATGTAATGGGATGCTTCAAGTGAGCAATGTGAAGCACCAGGCCACAAAGCAGTATTAAGGCAGAGTCGCGTTAAAGAGAGAGGCTCTGAATAGAGGTACTGAGGTGGAAAGGTTCAATGGTTCAATGATTCAATGGTACTTTATTGTCACGTGTACCGAGATACAGTGAAATTTGATTTGCCATACAGTCATATAAAAAAAAGCAACAAGATACATAACTACATCAAGATTAAACATAGACTTAAACAGCCACCACGGTGGCATGTGAGAATCTCCCGGTCACACAGCATAAGTGGAGACCCACAGCCATCAGTTCAATGTCCGGGCCACACACACACTCCTTCACCGTGATGTGACCAGAGTTGTACTGACCGTTGCCACTTTCTCTGCAGTCCCTGCCCGCCCGAACAGTCAGAATGCCGTCCACACTCGCACCAGACTCCGGGACGTCCTCATGGAGCCATGTCCCCACAAACACCGAGATCACTGCACTCATGGCACTCCCTCCGAGTCCTCACCAGCGCAGGCCACACGTCCATCTTGTTTTTCGGCGACCTCACATTCCCCACTGTGATGGAAGGCAAATAACATACCTTCTTTCCTCCTTTTCTCCCGTGGTCGGGGCAATCGAAACATCCGCAGTCGAGGCGATCGAAGCTCCCGCAGTCGGAGCGATCGAAGCCCCCATATCGGGGTGATCGAGGTTCCCGCAATCGGGGCGGTCAAAACTCCTGCGGTTGGAGCTCCCAAAGTCGACCACTAACAAGGGGACCGCCAGCTCCACGATGTTAAGGCCGCAGTGCGGACGGAGATATGATACGGAAAAAGTCGCATCTCCGTCGAGGGAAGAGATTAAAAACATTCTTGATGTAGTAATTGGCCGATTGGCTTCCTGTCCAAAGCAAATAATTATAAACCCACATACAAAAACCTTTTACTGGACCAGCTACTGAATACCATGTCCTCAAGAGCAGGTCAGAGGCTGAATATCCCAAAACAAATATCTCACATCCTGATGCCTCATCATCTGCAGGGTATCATCATCATCTCCTCAACAAACTCCAACAGATTTGTCAGGCAAGATCTTCCCTTAATAATACCATGCTGACTTCAGCCTATTTTCTCATCTGCTTCCAAGTACCCCAAAACCTCATCCTTAAGAATGGACTCTAAAATTTTACCACCTAACTGGCCCACAATTTATTTTCTTTTGCCTCTCTTCCTTCTTAAACAGTGGAGTTACATTTGTGATTTTCCAGTCCTCTGGAACCATTCCTGGCTCTAGTGATTCTGGAAAGATCACTACTAATGCCTCCACAATCTTAACAGCTTCCTCTTTCAGAACCATGGGGTGTAGTCCATCTGGTCCAGGTGACATCCACCTTCAGACCATTCTGCTTCCCAAGTACAGTATGGAAGCAGGCCCTTCATCCAATTTAGTCCATGCCAACCATCAACCATTCATTTACATAATCCTACATTGATCCCATTCTCCCTATATTTGGTCAGGAGTGTGATAGAATACTCTCCATTTACCTGGATGAGTGCTGATCCAGAAAAACGCTTGAGAAACTCAATACCCGGTCAGGAAAAAAGTGGCCATCCATTGGTGAGAGAGGTTGCCAATGGCAACCCATTGGTGAGAGATTTTGTTCCTCTCATGCCAATGCTCTGGCATCCGTCCATCTGCAGGAGATGATGGTGCGGCTTGGCATTGTCCTGTTTGGAGAGGGGGATTTTTCAGTGTCCTTTCCATTTGATTTGGCCGCTGAGCTTGGGCAGGTAAATGGGAATAAAAAATTGTATGGAGAGGGTCCCTTCGCAACTACTGTTAAGAACGAGCATTAAAGTTTTACCAATGAGGCCAATCCATGTTCATGAATAAATAAAACCATGAGTGTGTGATCTAGTCTCCCTCCCACCCCACAAGTGAAGGTAGATTTCCACGACTGAATTTATTTGTTGCACATCTGCTGGAATAGCATCCGAATGCACACAATGAATCATGTTCTTTTGTAACAATATTTGCTTTGCAATCAAATGTCTTGACAATATGCATCACAATTGCCTTGATATCTTAATGAATGAGCATTGAAATAACTCATCTCAAAAATAGAAAAACATTTGCATGGCAATTGTGTTATTTTAATTAGTAAAGCAATAGATTGAAATTTACCAAAGTAAACACTATTTCTGGAAATCTAGAGTCTCAGCAGCACCTGGTATATGGATATCATTGTATGAATCCCTGTCCCCAGCTTAGTGTTTTATTTATTCATGAACGGGGGAGAGACTCATTTATAAAGCAGACATAACTGCCCGTCCCTAGGTGCCCAAATAAAGAGATTAATCCTTTGATTTTGAGTGATTTTCTTTTGTACTCGGTCATGGGATCACAGCATTGCTGGTCAGTCCAATGGTTCAACAGTCCAATGGTTCAACAGTCCAATGGTTCAACAGTCCAATGGTTCAATGGTACGTTATTTGTCACTTGCACCAAGGTACAGTGATAATCACTTTTGTATACAGTTAGATACATTTTAGACAAGCATCTCAGATACAGTACAAGGGCAGCACGGTGGCGCAGTGGTAGAGTCGCTGTCTTACAGCGAATGCAGCGTCAGAGACTCAGGTTCGATCCTGACTACGGGCGCCGTCTGTACGGAGTTTGTACGTTCTCTGCGTGGGTTTTCTCCGAGATCTTCGGTTTCCTCCCACATTCCAAAGACGTACAGGTATGTAGGTTAATTGATTGGGTAAATGTAAAAATTGTCCCTAGTGTGTGTAGGATAGTGTTAATGTGCGGGGATCGCTGGGCGGCGCGGACTCCATGGGCCGAAGGGCCTGTTTCCGCGCTGTATCTCTAAATCTAAAAATCTAAACTCTAAGTGTACAGCAGGAGTACACCAAGACAATATACAGTCACCAGATCTGGTGCCATTTTCAAGTCCCAGTTGTTGTAGGTGTAGCGTTCTTAACCTGGTCGAATGCCCAGTGTCCTGGTGGCGTTACATGACTGGCCTGGCCAAGCATTGCCGTTGGTACCCTCCACCGCTGTTGTGGCACCGCAGGCCACTGCAGCCTCCACTAATGTCTATTTTGTCCTCATGGTCGACTCATGTCCAGTTTGTGTATATTAGGCCTGCATCTCTCCAATGATGGGAGGAGGGGGGTATTCTGCAGTTCTTTGACACGTGGAATCACTTACATAGAGGGAAGTAGAGAGAGACAGAGAGCGAGGGAGAGACAAAGACTGAGGGAGGAGATAAAGTGAGGGAGTGATAGAGATTGAGGGGGAGACAAAGACTCGCTCTTTAACGTCCCTACTGAAAGAGGGCAGCTCCATGAATTTTATTGCTTTTTAGCACTGTGATAGTTTTCTGGTTGTAGACATGCAGCCATTTAAGTGAGATCAGTATGCTTAGATATTCTGAGATTTTAAATGAAAGTATTTCTTATTTACAGAGTAAATTCTTGCTGTGTTGACATCAATTCACAGCCAATCTGCCTTTTTAGGATGATGTATCTCAATCCCAGAATACCCAGAATTTGTTCACGAGATTGATCCCTGGGATGGCGGGACAGACATATGAGGAAAGATTGAAAAGACTAGGCTTGTATTTACTAGAGTTTAGAAGGATGAGAGGGGATCTTATAGAAACATATAAAATTATATAAGGACTGGACAAGGTAGATGCAGGGAAAATGTTCCCAATGTTGGGCGAGTCCAGAACCAGGGGCCACAGTCTTAGAATAAAGGGGAGGCCATTTAAAACTGAGGTGAGAATAAACATTTTCACCCAGAGAGTTGTGAATTTGTGGAATTCTCTGCCACAGAGGGCAGTGGAAGCCAAATCACTGGATGGATTTAAGAGAGAGTTAGATAGAACTCTAGGGGCTAGTGGAATCAAGGGATATGGGGAGCAGGCAGGCACGGGTTATTGATTGGGGCCGATCAGCCATGATCACAATGAATGGCGGTGCTGGCTCAAAGGGCCGAATGGTCTCCTCCTGCACCTATTTTCTATGTTTCTATGTTTTACCCTCGAAACGCCTAACAAGCAGGAAATAAAAATGTGCATCACCCATGGGTTTGGAATGGTTGGGCATTGTGAGGCCTCAGAGATATTTCCATTGCTGTGAGGCTAACCCTTCCCTTCCCTTTCATCACTTCCTCCCTCCCCAGTAACGTCTTGACTTTGCGTAAAAATAACTCTCTTTCATTTTTTTTTTTGCTCCTTGGTGAGAAAGAGTAAAACAAACAGCGTACAGTGATGGGCACAGTATAGAATTAAAATGATATTCTGGTGTGAAATACATACAGTTCATTGAGCAGGATTAAAGGAAATCAAGTTACTGTATAATTAGTATGTAAACAAATGGATCAAACAAATGGATTAAACAAATGTGCTGAAATATCCCACCAGGTACATTCTAGCCAATCTTATTACGACTACTGTTTTTATTGTTTTTGCCTTTGCAGCAGTTAAATACTAAGACATCATTGTGCACCAGTTTCAGTACTGTTGGCCCTTTGCTCTTACTGGAGAGAGAGAATTTAGGGAAGCCCCTCACACGTTCGACTCTTCGCAGGTGATGCCATAATTTATTGAGAGATTAAAACACCAGAAGACAGCTTGTCCTTACAGAAGGATCTGGATGCTCTCTGTGAGTGGGGGAAAATCTGGTAGATGTCATTCAATGCAACCAAATGTCATACCATAGGAAAACCCTATAATATTTAGTGCTATACGAATTTGGAAACAATTAAAAAAGACATTAAAACTAGATAATTTATCGCTTTTTCTTCCAATTGTGAATAATCCTTTGTTTAAGCCTTCATGGTTAGACCGGGGTTTTACACAGTGGAAGAATTATGGAATTAAAAATATGGGACAACTTTATAAGGAAGGCACCTTTCTGACATTTCAGGAGTTGCAACAGATTTATGGTCTTCGTGGAAATGATTATTTCAGATATCTTCAACTTAGAGATTACGTAAAGTCGAACTCCCAAAATTTTCAAATTAGAAATTCAGAAATTCTTGACGAATGTTGGAACAAACATCCTAATACAGAAAAATTAATATCTTATATATATAATATTTTATTAGACAGTGACATGCCTTCTACGGATTTATATAGACAAAAATGGGAAAAAGAATTAAATCAAGTAATAACGAAAGATACTTGGGAAGAAAGTTTGCAACATATAGATCAGTGTTCACTAAACGCCAGACATTCTCTAATACAATTTAAAGTATTACATAGGTTACATTATTCCAAAACAAAACTACATAAAATTTTCCAACATATTTCACCTAAATGTGATAAATGTCAACATTTAGAAGCTACATTATCTCATATGTTTGCAAACTGTATAAAAATTAAAAAATTTTGGGTAAATATTTTTAGTATAATATCTAAAATAACCAACACACAATTGGACCCAGATCCAAAATTAATTATACTCGGAATATTAGAATTAGAATTAAATAAAACATTCAGAACAACACAAAAAAACTTTATTGATTATAGTTTAATAACAGGAAAAAAATTAATTCTAAAATTTTGGAAAGGCCCTACGGCCCCCACAATTAAAATGTGGATTATAGAAATGACGGAGACCTTAAACGTGGAAAGAATCAGATTTTCCCTGTTGGACAAACAGGAATTATTCATTGAAACATGGTCTCCTTTTATTGATTACTTAAAGGGTCAGAATAGTTCAGCACAGGAACCTGACTAGCACTCGGACTAAAGAATGAATGAAATGCTATACTTTGGAATGTACGAATATATCTCGAATGAAGTTTTTGTTATTTTAATAAATTTTTCCATTCTTCTTTAACTAATTTTTTCCTTATTTTTATTTTTTTTTTTGTTTTTAGTTATTTTTTCTTTTAAATTGGTTTTTGTTTTTAGTTTTCTTCTCTCTCTTTTCTTTCTTCACTTCATCTACTTCGTTAGCTTTATTTAGTTTATATAAAATAAATTAAAAAAAAGGGGTAAAAGGTATATAATAATAATTGACAATATTATCAATTCAAAAATGTATGACTGTAAAGATGTAAACAGGTTATGTACCTATCCCCAATAAAATTTTATTTAAAAAAAAAAAAAAAAAAAACAAATGTCATACCATCCATATCTCACACAAGACTGAACCACTTTTATTGGAATACAGCATGGGTAGCCATACATTGCTTGCTGACGACCATCACCCATATCTAGGAGTCGAATTAAGCAAAGATTTAAGTTGGGCGACACATATTAGTCAAGTGTCTAACAAAGTAAATAGAACTCTCGGCCTTCTTAAAATAAATTTTCACGCATGTAGTACATCCGTCAAAGAGAACGCCTACAAGTCCTTGGTCAGGCCCAAATTGGAGTATTGTGGATGGGATCCTTTCAACAACAACAACAAGATCACCCTGGAGAAAGTACAACGCAGAGCAGCTCGCTTTGTATGTAATGACTACAAGCGCATATCAAGCGTGAATAGTATGCTGACTTCTCTCGGATGGGATTCCCTAGAGCTCCGCAGAATCAGGCTAAGACTTATTGCAATTTACAAGGAGATTCACTAAATCAAGTCATTGAATCTTCCGTCATCCCAGAGCACCAACTGCCATGAAACAAGACAAAATATTGGTCCCTACATCGTCAACTCGCTAAATTTCAATAAACTTTGCGACCAATATTCCCTTTACCCTAGGACAATAAGGGAATGGAATGTGTTACCACCCAACACACGTGCTGCTCCCGATGTTCAGTCATTTAAAAAGGGGATTGAGCAACTAGATCTCCTCAACTTGGTCAGAAAGGCCCACTTCAACATTTAACCACGACTCTGCTCACTCCGACCTGCGCGAGATAACCACTTATGAGGTGTTTGCGCAGTAATCAACCAGAACCAGAACGTTCTAACTCATACCGAGCCCTGTCACCCATCACCCTGTGTTCACTAACCCATGCTGACTCTCAGTTGAACAAAGACTCGATTTTAATGTTCATAAGTTCATAAGTTGGAGGAGCAGAATTAGGCCATTTAGTTACATCATTCAATCATGGCTTATCCATCTCTCCCTCTCAACCCCATTCTCTTGCCTGCTCCCCTTAACCCCTGACACCCTTACTAATGATGAATCTGCCATTCATTGTCTGAAAATACCCAACGATTTGGCCTCCATGGCCATCTGTGGCAATGAATTCCACAGTTCCACCACCCTTTGACTAAAGAAATTCCTCCTCATCTCCTTTCTAAAGGTACGGCCTTTTATTCTGAGGCTATGGCCTCTGGTCCTGGACTCTCCCAATAGTGGAAACATCCTCTCCAATTCCACTCGATCCAGGCCTTTCACTATTCGGTAAGTTTCAATGAGGTGATGAAAATTCCCATTGGTTTTATAAATCCTGCCACCATCTCAGCCCTTCTATTCCTGTTAACATCTCTTCCCCTGTAATTCTCTGGGATCGTTATGCTCATCTGTTTCTGGCCACTGGATCTTCCCCGGGATCTCTGTCACCCCCCCCCCCCCCTCCAACCTCCCCCCCCCCCCCCCCAAACCCCACCTCCTCCAACATTGTCAACCGCAGGTCATGTTCTTAGTATGACCTCCTCTACATTGGTGAGGCCAAATACAAGCTAGGCGACTATCTATGCTTAATTTGCTGCGGCCATCTGGATCTCTCGGTTGCCAGCCATTTTAATTTGCCCTTCTATTCCCACATCATCCTGTTTGTCCTTCCACTGCTGAGGTGAAGCCCAGTGCAGACCAGAGAAACAGTGCCTCATATTCTCTGGGTCGTCTACAAGTCAATGGTATGAACATCTCCCTTTCACCCTATTTTTCTCTTTCGCTTCAAATGTATTTGCATTCATATTTAATTGTTGCATTAATTTGTTTTAAGTTTTTCCATTGCAACCTGTCTTGTGAATGATGAAACTGAAATTTGTTGGCTAGTGATTACTGTGCGCATGAGACCACCCTCAATATCCAAACTAGCAGAGTTGGTAAGTAACCCAGTTCAAGTAACCAGCCAACATGATAGACACAAAATACCGGAGTAACTCAGCGGGTCAGGCAGCATCTCTTGAGAAAATGGATAGGTGACATTTCGGTTCGGGATTGTTCTTCAGACTAGGGCCTGTCCCACTTAGGCGATTTTTTTGGCGACTGCCGGCGACTGTCAAAGTCGTAGCAGATCGCCGAACTTTTCTTTTACCCGACGACAATGACCACGCTAATGCCGAGTCAGGTCGAGATTACAGCGTCTTCTGAAACATTGCGAAAATTCCCACGCTGTCAGTACTTCTCCGGCATCCTGGTTTTCGCTGAAATCACTGACAAGTCGGTAAGTACTTGAGAGTTTTGAACTGTAACACCTTGTATGGGTTACTTAAAAACCAAGCTTCACTGTAACAAGGCATAAACTGGATTTACTTCCAGTTTACTAATAACTGTATTTAAAAAAAAATTTTTTTTAAATGGTTAAGTGGATTTTTGTGAAAAGTGTGTGGGCATTCTTTGAGAATGTAAGGGAGATGTATATCTGGTTTCTGGGTTGCATATCTGGGTTTGGAGCTCACTTTAAATGTAATGGCAGAGGCCAAAAACATTGTGAAAATTCCCATGCTGTCAATGCTTCTCCGACGTCCTAATTTTTTTGCTGAAATCACTGACAAGTCGGTAAGTACTTGAAAGTTTTGAACTATAACACCTTGTATGGGTTACTTAAAAACCAAGCTTCACTGTAACAAGGAATAAACTGGATTTACTTCCAGTTTACTAATAGCTGTATTAAAAAAAAAAATTGAAAAGTGGTTCAGTAGATTTTTGTGAAAAGTGTGTGGGCATTCTTTGAAAATGTAAGGGAGATGCATATCTGGTTTCTGGGTTACATATCTGGGTTTGGAGCCCACTTTAAATGTAATGGCTGAGGCCAAAAACATAGAGAAAATTCCCACACTTACCTGACCGTCAAACTGTCGCCTCCAATCTACCTGTCAAATGTCCTGACGGTAAATAAATTGGTTAAACACAAGCATTTTATGGTATTTTGAAGTGACTTTACTTATTTTAATATTATGTGCTTCTAAATGCATCTTAAGAGAACCTAGCAAACCTGGGGACAGCATGCGACAGCGCCCGCAATAAGCAACGATACCTGGTGACAAGCCAGCTGTCGCCGAGAAATTTCAAACCGCTTGATTTCTCAGCGACACGCCGAGATCCACTACGATCCACTACGATCTTTGGAAGACTCCTCACGATCATGCCCGCGACACCCCGACGAACTGTCGGCGACAGCCTAGTCGCCTTAAAATCGCTTAAGTGGGACAGCCCCTTAAGTGTACCAACCCGAAACATCACCTATCCTGCTGAGTTACTCCAGCATTTTGTGTCTATCTTTCTTATAAACCGACATCTACAGTTCATTTTTATTACTGCCAACATCTGTGGCTGGCTTTTGGATTGAAACAAACTCGTATTGAGAAATAGTCTGTCACGAAGTTCAAAGGCTCGACACTGCAGGAATGGTGCTGATGGAGTTCAGTTTCCACAGTCAGGGTTGAAGGTTGGGAGGGAAGTGGAGAGATTTAGAGAGGGAATTCTAGATTTGGTAAATAGGGTGAGTCTGTATGGGAAGGTTAGAAGAGTATTTCTCTAATGCCAAGGTTATTTGAATCATAACTATATATGGCACGGAAACGATCCCTTCAGCCCAACCTGCCTATGCCAACCAAGATAGATTCTCCTATTTGGTTGCATTTGGCCCAAACCAAATCTTGTCTATCCAGAAATATTTTTTCAGGAAGATATATTATATTCAACTTTGAACAGGAACAGACCTCGGCTAATGCGTCAGGATTGTTGTTCTGTGGCTATCCCTATGTCTGCTGGGTGTGAGAACGGCAGATGTCCCTGGTGTCCTGACCACATTTCCCACCCTGTCAACATCATTAAACCTAACCGTTTTACTTTACAGATACAGCATGGAAACAGGCCTTTCGCCCACCGAGTCCACGTCAACCGTCGAGTCCACGTACACTAGCACTTGTGAAAAATTTACAGAAGCCAATTAATCTACAAATCCATACGTCTTTGGACTGTGGGGGGGGGGGGGGGGGGGGGGACCAGAGCACCCTGAGAAAACCCACGCGGTCACAGGGAGAAACCCCATACAGACAGCACCCATATTCAGGATCAAACCCGGGTCCCTGGCGCTGTAAGACAGCAACTCTACCATTGCCCCTCTGTTCCACCAGTGGAGCCACTGCACCATAGTTATCACACTGCTGTTTGTGGGATTGACTGTGTGCAGATGTGCAGATTGATTATGTGCAGATTGACTGTTTTATTTTCACATTAGGATATTTTGACTATTTCTATATATACACATATATTTCACATATTTCACTGGCTGTTAAGCAGTGAAGGTCAAGCTATGGTCACGGCTGGTGCTGTGGTTGTGTCTGTGGGTTTCTTGGATGTCGTAGTATTTAGGTTTGTGACGGGGACAGGGAAAATTTAAATCAGCAAACGCCACTTAATAGACCAGTCAATGAGGGATGGAAAGATTCTACTGGGCACCAAGTGCTATACTGACTCCAGGACTGCCTGGTCAGGTCCTTAGGAACTGATGTGGAACTGATTTCCTATGTGGTAACGACTAACTTCACCAGCTTTCCGACTAATGGGTCTATTAATTGGCATTTTCCGATTTAAGTTCACATTGTCCGCTCATCAGAATTAATTGAGAGAAATTTTGTTCCCAATCCATACGGCACCATAAGAAATCTAATACTAGAATGAGGAATGATGCAATAATAATGCCACATAATGTTATTACAAAATGGAGTGGGCATTTCACAGGAATACAACTCATCAACATTTTATTGAGCTGTACAAGGGGACTGTAGAAACCAAGACCAAATATTTGTTCAAGGAGTTAAGATCTTTAAAGTGGGAGGCAATGATGAAATAGGTTAGGGAAGGCTGATCAAACATCACCATGAAACATTAACTCATAACCTTTCTTTCTCAATCTGACTGACCTGACCTGACCTGCTGAGTTACTCCAGCATGTTGTGATAACTTCGATTTGTACCAGCATCTGCAGTTATTTTCCTTGATATAAATGTAGATCGCTTGGTGAGTAAGTTTGCTGACAACACCAAAATTGGAGGAGTTGCAGGAATTGCCTTCTTTCAGTGCTGTAATATGTGTACAGTTGTGCCTCTCCTGTTGTATTCTTCTGAGGTTCTATGTTCAATTCTTTCTCATGTATCTCTGGTTGGTCTCTGCAGAAATTGAGGAAGGCTGTCAGAAGTTACAGCGGATACTTTCTCAGTCTGAAGAAGGGTCTCGACCCGAAACATCACCCATTCCTTCTCTCCAGAGATGCTGCCTGACCTGCTGAGTTATTCCAGCATTTTGTCTAGATCATTTATATATATATATCAGAAATATCACAGGTCCCAGCACAGATCTCCATGGGCTTCCAGCCAGAATATTTACCTTCCTCCACAACCCTCTGTCTTTTATGAATAAGCCAGTTCCGAATCCATATGACCATTGAGAATCCTGTACATCTTAATTTTCTGGATCAGCCTACTGTGAAGGACCTTATCAAAAGTCTTAAATCCACGTATACAACAGCCACTGTCTTCATCAATCTCCTTTGTCACCTTCTCAAAAAACTCAAACAAGTTAGTGAGACACGACCTACAGTGTTCGCTATCCTTAATTAGCCCATTCTCTTACAAATGGGAGTAAATTTTACCTTGAAGAATTCTCTGTAATAGTTTCCCTACTTACCGAGGCTCACCAGCCGAAAGCTCCCTGGATTGTCTCTACTTCCTTTCTTAAACAAAGGAACAACATTGGCCACTCTCCAGTCCTTCAGAACCTCGCCTGTGGCTAGAGAAGAAACAAAGATCCTGGCCAAAGCCTCCGCAATCTCCTCTCTTAATCTCCCTCAATATCCCTAGATAGATCCCATCTGGCCCTAGGAACCTAGCTGCCAGGAGCCTCAGCACCACCTCCTTCTTGATCTTAAACTGTGTTAGCATATTTGTATTCACTGCACGGATCTCACTGTCCTCCAAGTCCTTCTCCTTGGAGAATACAGATGCAAAGTACTTGATTAGTACCTTTCCTACATTCTCCGACGCAAATCATAGATTCCCTCCTTTATCGTTGAGCGGCCTACCTTCTCACTAGTCAACTTCCTATTTTTAGGGTACAAATAAAAAACCTTGGGATTTTCACAATTTGAGATTGTAGGTAAATTGTTAGGCCATCAACTGTGAGAGAGGAAAAGTGTGGGTGAAGGGCTTGAGAGGGAGGAGGGGAGGGAATCTTTACATGGTCCATGATTGTTTATATTTACGTCTGTTTGTTGTACTCACCTTTCAATGCATATCTGACCAGCCAGATCCAAACTGAGGGTCGTTGATGGTTGATCTTCGGAGAGAACCTTGTGATTAGGGCTGGTTTGGTCATGTGAGGGTAAGGTCACCGACGCAGGTGCGGAACTTATAGATCAGACTGCGGAGAGTGTCAAGAGCTCATCAATCAAAGAATGCAGCAGATTTATTACGTAACAGATGAGATCCCACTGGCAGGCTTGATGTATTCTCAGGGCAAAAATGCTGAGCAAGTGATTAGATCTCAGCAAGATGTTCCGTCCATCTCACATGCCGGAACAGAGAGCCAGTGGATGGATTGGTGTCTGATTGATTAGATTACAGGGCAGAATTGGTGTCTGATTGATCAGACTTCAGGGTGGTATTGGTTTCTGATCAATCTGATCACAAGGTAATATTGGTATCTGATCGAACAGATCACAAGGTTGTATTGGTATCTGATCAGATTGGAAAAAAATGGTGCCTTTTCACAATTATTAAATCTTATTGTTTGGGAAGTTGTTTTGGAATTAGACATAACATCCTCCTCACAGTGTTTGGAAATAATTGTGAGCTATGCGTTTTAGAATGAAGCATACTGAAATCATTACCTGTAGCAAAGTGTGATTAATGTGATTGACTCATACTATGGTGTTTTTTCTTTGTCTACTGAGGTAAAACTTTGAACTTGTTTGAAGGAGTGCGTTCCTTTGATAATTCTGTTGAGCGTGTAATGTTCTGGCTGTTATCACGTGTCCCTGGGGTGGAGATTAATGTCTCAAGTTTGACCAAAAGCCGCTAGATCACTACAAATCTAAACTTCGGAATCACTCATTTGTCAAGTCTATCATTCTGAAATGGGACCTTTAAGTATCCCTGAGGAGAGGAAGAGGGGAGTAGAGGGAGGACCCAGAGGGGAGGGGTAGATAAATGGCTGATCGCGAGACGGGGAGTGGAGCGTGGTGGAGGACCATAGGGAGGGGAGAGGTGTTTGGGAATTTACAGACGGCCCTGGGAAAGTGGGGGGCAGAGTGAACAGAGCCTGTGGGTTGGGGGTTTGGATGGAGGACCTTGAGGGGGAAGAGAGGAGTGGACAGTCTATCTTTGGTATAAATCAGCATTTGCAGGTCCTTTTTATTATCTTAACTTACAAACCTGCACGTCTTTGGGATATGGGAGAAAACCGGAGCACCCGGAGAAAACCCACACGATCGAATGAAGTTCATAAATTCATAAGTTCATAAGATGTAGGAGCAGAATTAGGCCGTTCGGCCCATCAATTCTATTCCACTATTCAATCATGGCTGATATATCTTTTCTTCTCAACCCCATTCTCCTGCCTTCACCCCATTACACCTGACAACCTTCCTAATCAAGAATCCGTCCGCCTTAAAAATATCCATTGACTTGGCCTCCACAGCTATCTGTGGCAATGAATTCCACAGATTCACCACCCTCTGACTAAATAAATTCCTCCTCATCTCCTTTCTAAAGGAGAGTGTGCAAACTCCACACAAAAAGCACCCAAGGTCAGGATTGAACCTGGGTCTCTGGCACTGTGAGGCAAAAGCAAAACCAGTTGCGCCACTGTGCCACCCTGCGCCACTGTTGATGAGTACTTGCAGGAAAACGGTGCACTAATTTTGGGGGAAAAAAAGGCCTGAGACTGATTGAGGAGACTTTCAAAGAGCCAGCACAGGTACAGTGGACTGAATGGCCTCTTCTGCGCGTGAGATCTTACGAACCTTTTTCTATTCATCGCATTTCCTTTCTCCACAAAACCGGCCAGAAAGACACCAGAGACCAATTGTACATTGAAACATGGAGACCCCAAAGTCCTTTGGACTCACACAGTTACACCCTGGTGAATTTCACTTATTCAGTTTTGAGGTCTGTGTATCACTGGCAAAGTCAGCATTTATTGTCCACGCTTAACTACCCCTGAGAAAGCGGCAGCGAGCTATCTTCTTAAACCACTATAGTCCGTCTGGTGAGAATGCTCCCACGGTGCTGTTGAGGGGGGTGGTGGGGTGAGTTTCCAAGATTTAGACCCAGTGACGAGGAAGGAACACCAATAAATTTCCAAGCCGGAATGGTAGGCATTGGAGGGGAATCTGCAGGTGGTGGTGTTCCCCTGCTCCTGCTGCCTTTGTCCTTTTTGGTGGGATGGGTCTTGAGTTTGGCATGTGCTGATGGAGTAGCAGGGGCGAGTAACTGTGGTGAATTTTGTACATATGCAGACTGCAGCCATGGTGTACTAGTGATGAAGTGAGCAAATGTTGAGGATAATTCATGGGAGCTCTTCAAGTTTTCTGCTGTGGGGAAACGAGGAATGACAGATGCTGGTTTACAAAGAAAAGACACAAAATCCTGGAGTAACTCAGAGAGTCAGGCAGAATATCTGGTGAACATGGGTAGGTGACGTTTCAAGTCGGGAACTTTCTTCAGACTGATTGTGGTGGGGGAGGGGAGAAAGCTGGAAGGGAGGAAGGGCAGGCCAAAGTCTGGTGAGGGATAGGTAGATACAGGTATGGAGGGCTTTGATAGGCAGACGTTTGGATAAAGGCCAGAGATGAAAAGACAAAAGGTATGAGATGAGGATAGAAGAAATGCGAATTGTGAAGCCAGAGAAGGAATGTAGGTGGAAGGGGAGGGGGAAGGGAGAAATGGATGTGTATCTAGGTGGGGCACATGGAAGCAAGGGAGTGGAAAAAAGGGCTGGAAGAAGGGGGGGGGGGGGGGGTTTGCAGGTTAGTCACTTAAAATGAGAGATTTCAATGCTCATACGGTTGGATTGTAAACTACCCAAGCAGAATATGAAGGACTGTTCCTCCAGTTTGCATGTGGCCTCACTCTGGCAATGGAGGGGGCTCAGGACAGAAGGGTCAGCATGGGAAAGGGAAGGAGAGGTAAAATGTTTTACAACCGGGAGATCCTTGGCACACTGAGTCAAAAGGTACCTGAGTCTATGCTTGGTCTCATTGATGTAATGTTTTCTGCTTTGCTCTGGATGGTTTTGAGTCTGTATGTGCTTGGACTTGCGCTTATACTGTAAAATGGGGAACGTTCATCATTGTCCATGCGCATGATAGGAAGAGCTTGGGATGTCAGGAGGTGAGGTGAAGGAGATTGGGGCTGAGAGGGAAAGATAAATCAGCCATGATTGAATGGTGGAGTAGTCTTGATGGGCCGAATGGGCCTGCTGCTCCGAGAACTTATGAACTTATACTCAGAATCTGACCTACAGTTTACCCATAATGATCCTGTGGAGTTTCTGGTTGATAGTGATCTCCAGAACATTGATGGTGGAAGACTCAGCTTAGGCAATGCTATTGAATGTCTAGGGTCTATGCTTAGACTCTTCACTGATGTGGATGGTGATTCTTTGGCACTCTGGAGGTGCAAATGCTGCTTGCCACTTAGCCGCCCATGCTTGACTGCTGTCCAGATCTTGTTGCATGCAGGCTTAGGCTGATGCTTAACGGCACCTACCTAACATCTCTCTGCGACCCTCAGTATAATTAGGAGGCAAAGGGAAGAGGATCTGAGGAGAAGCAGTGGCAGTAACATCTCGAGAAGAACTGTTCACTGAGTGACATGTTATTGCAGCTTGTTTGCTTTATTACAGTTTGCTGCTTTGCCTTATAATTACATGATTAGTGATTTAACTGCTAGCAGTCAAAACAAATAGACATTGGAGTTTACTGAATATGAAACACACGAGGAAGTGAATGAATACCAATGTCTAATAGTCCTGATTACTGTTATTTTTTTATTTTGCAGCCACTGAATAATCCTTGTGAGTTGTTTAAAAAAAAGCAAGTTATTGTGTTTTGACATTCCAGCTGATTTCCCTGTATTTATTTAAACTCCCATTAACTTGGGGCCTTGGCGGACTGAATTAAGGTACAAGAAACTCTTCAGGTTTGCTAAGGTGCCAGGGGCATATGCGTTCTGCACTCATTTGTTTAAGACACAATGGCAAATTTTGCAAAGGATATTCCAGTGATATTTAAGAAGTGCATATTTGGAGTGTTTCACAAACCATTCAACTTATTCAAATGGGGGTAGAAATGTCCAAGACAATTCAGGACATAGCTTTGAGGTCAGAGTTTAATGGAGATGTACGGGACAGGTTGTGTACATAAAGAGAGGTGGGTGCCTGGAACAATTATAATCATGTATAGCCTCTCCACTGACTGGTTAGCACGCAACAAAAGGTTTTCATTGTACCTCGGTACATGTGATACAAACTAAAAACTAAACTAAAACTAAAGGCCTGGATAGAGTGCCTGGATAGAGTGGGTGTGGAGAGGATGTTTCCACTAGTGGTAGAGTTGAGGACCAGAGGTCATAGCCTCAGAATTAGACATTCCTTTAGGAAGGAGATGAGGAGGAATTTCTTTAGTCAGAAGGAAATGAATCTGTAGAATTCATTGCCACAGAGGGCTGTGGAGGCCAAGTCAATGGGGACCGCTCCCGCCATCAGGTGGTAACACGGACCGCCAGGGCGAGGCTGGCTTTATCTCAGCGCCCATCTCACCTTCAGTAGAAACACCACAGGATGCACAATGCAGAAATAGACCATTCAGCCCCTCGACGGCATGATGATAGCTCTGCGCAGCAGCCCCTCCAATCCCTTCCTATCATCACCATCTCCAACTCCACCTATTCTTCTCTCTCTCTCTCGTGTTTATCCATCTTCCTCTTGAATCAGGAAGATGAGAGCCCACGATATCAAAGGGCAGGTATTAGCATGGATAGCAGGTTGGCTGGATGGCAGAAGACAGTGTGGCAATAAAGGGGGCTTTTTCTGGTTGGCTGCCAGTGACTAGCAGAGTTCCACAGGGGTCGGTGCTGGGGCCGCTATTCTTCATATTGTATATTAATGATTTGGACGAGGGGATTGGAGGCTTTGTGGCAAAGTTTGGGGATGATACAAAAATGTGAAAGGGCAGGTAGCGTAGAGAAAGCAGTAGACTATTTTCTAAATGGGGAGAGAAACAGAAATCAGAGGTGCAAAGGGAATTGGGAGTGCTGGTACAGGATTTCCAAAACGTTAATCAGCACGTCAAATCAGTAATGAAGAAAGCAAACTCAATGCTTGCATTTATTTCAAGAGGGCTTGTATGCAAAAACAGGGATGTAATGATGAGGCTATAATGCGCTGGTAAGGCCGCATTTGGAATATTGTGAGCAACTGGATTTAGTGTTGTGTAATGAACCTGATCTGATAAGGGGACTCAAGGTAAAAGAGCCATTAGGATGCAGTGATCACAATATGATAAGTTTTATTCTATAAATTGAGAGGGAGAAGGGAAAATCGGAAGTGTCAGTATTACAGTATAGCAAAGGGGATTACAGAGGCATGAGGCAGGAGCTGGCCAGATTTGACTGGAAGGAGACCCTAGCAGGGAAGACAGTGGAACAGCAATGGCAGGTATTCCTGGGAACAATGCAGAAGTTGCAGGATCAATTTATCCCAAAGAGGAGGAAAGATTCTAAGGGGAGTAAGAGGCACCCGTGGCCGACAAGGGCAGTCAAGGACAACATAAAAATAAAAGAGAAGAAGTATAACATAGCAAAGAAGAGTGGGAAGCCAGAGGGTTGGGACTCTTTTAAAGAGCAACAGAAGATAACTAAAAAGGCAATACGGGGAGAAAAGATGAGGTACGAGGGTAAACTAGCCAATAATATAAAGGAGGATAGTAAAAGCTTTTTTAGGTATGTGAAGAGGAAAAAAATAGTCAAGGCAAATGTGGGTCCCTTGAAGTCAGAAGCAGGGGAATTTATTATGGGGAACAAGGAAATGGCAGACGAGTTGAACCGGTACTTTAGATCTGTCTTCACTAAGGAAGATACAAACAATCTCCCAGATGTTCTAGTGGCCAGAGATCCTAGGGTGATGGAGGAACTGAAGGAGATTCACATTAGGCAGGAAATGGTATTGGGTAGACTGATGGGACTGAAGGCTGATAAATCCCCAGGGCCTGATGGTCTGCATCCCAGGGTACTTAAGGAGGTGGCTCTAGAAATTGTGGACGCATAGGTGATCATTTTCCAATGTTCTATAGATTCAGGATCAGTTCCTGTGGATTGGAGGGTAGCTAATGTTATCCCACTTTTTAAGAAAGGAGGGAGAGAGAAAACGGGAAATTATAGACCAGTTAGTCTGACATCAGTGGTGGGGAAGATGCTGGAGTCAATTATAAAAGACGAAATTGCAGAGCATTTGGATAGCAGTAACAGGATCATTCCGAGTCAGCATGGATTTACGAAGGGGAAATCATGCTTGACTAACCTTCTGGAATTTTTTGAGGATGTAACTAGGAAAATTGACAGGGGAGAGCCGGTGGATGTGGTGTACCTCGACTTTCACAAAGCCTTCGACAACGTCCCACATAGGAGATTAGTGGGCAAAATTAGAGCACATGGTATTGGAGGTAGGGTACTGACATGGATAGAAAATTGGATGACAGGCAGAAAGCAAAGAGTGGGGATAAATGGGTCCCTTCCAGAATGGCAGGCAGTGACTAGTGGGGTACCGCAAGGCTCGGTGCTGGGACCGCAGCTATTTACAATATATATTAATGACTTGGATGAAGGGATTAAAAGTACCATTAGCAAATTTGCAGATGATACAAAGCTGGGTGGTAGTGTGAGCTGTGAAGAAGATGCTATGAGGTTGCAGGGTGACTTATTGTGTGAGTGGGCGGATGCATGGCAGATGCAGTTTAATGTGGATAAGTGTGAGGTTATCCACTTTGGTGGTAAGAATAAGAAGGCAGATTATTATCTGAATGGTGTCAAGTTAGGAAAAGGGGACGTACAATGAGATCTGGGTGTCCTAGTGCATCAGTCACTGAAAGGAAGCATGCAGGTACAGCAGGCAGTGAAGAAAGCCAATGGAATGTTGGCCTTCATAACAAGAGGAGTTGAGTAAAGGAGCAAAGAGGTCCTTCCACAGTTGTATAGGGCCCTAGTGAGACCGCACCTGGAGTACTGTGTGCAGTTTTGGTCTCCAAATTTGAGGAAGGATATTCTTGCTATTGAGGGCGTGCAGCGTAGGTTCACTAGGTTAATTCCCGGAATGGCAGGACTGTCATATGTTGAAAGATTGGAGCGACTAGGCATGTAGAGTTGCTGCTTTACAGCGAATGCAGCGCCGGAGACTCAGGTTCGATCCTGACTACGGGTGCTGCACTGTAAGGAGTTTGTACGTTCTCCCCGTGACCTGCGTGGGTTTTCTCCGAGATCTTCGGTTTCCTCCCACACTCCAAAGACGTACAGGTATGTAGGTTAATTGGCTGGGTAAATGTAAAAATTGTCCCTAGTGGGTGTAGAATAGTGTTAATGTATGGGGATCACTGGGCGGCACGGACTTGGAGGGCCGAAAAGGCCTGTTTCCGGCTGTATATATATGATATGATATTATCGAAACGTATAAAATTATTAAGGGGTTGGACACATTAGAGGCAGGAAACATGTTCCCAATGTTGGGGTGAGTCCATATCCAGGGGCCACAGTTTAGGAATAAGGGGTAGGCCATTTAGAACGAAGTTGAGGAAAAACGTTTTCAGTCAGAGTTGTAAATCTGTGGAATTCACTGCCTCAGAAGGCAGTGGAGGCCAATTCTCTGAATGCATTCAAGAGACAGCTAGATGGAACTCTTAAGGATAGCAGAGTCAGGGGTATGGGGAGAAGGCAGGAACGGGGTACTGATTCAGCCATGATCACATTGAATGGTGGTGCCGGCTCGAAGGGCCGAATGGCCTACTCCTGCACCTATTGTCTATTGTCTAATTTTGGGCACCATATCTGAGGAAGGATGTGCTGGCTCTGGAGAGGGTCCAGAGAAGGTTTGCAAGAATGATCCCAGGAATGAGTAGGTTAACCTATGATGAGCGTTTGTCTGCACTGGGCCTGGACTCGCTGGAGTTTAGAAGAATGAGGGGGGGGGGGGGGCTCATTGAAACATATAGAGTGGAGAAAGGGTTGGAAAGAGTGGATGTGGAGAGGATGTTTCCACTGGCATTTTGAACCAACATGGGTAGAGAGATGCTCTCGGCCATGCAGTATCTTGTGGAGTCTCAAGTCATTGTAGAAGATACAGCTTGTATCCATATAGAATCTTTACTAGAATCAAATATCCTGCATCAGAAAAAAAGTTGACCTATCAAGCCACAGATAACCAAAAGTTTGAGACATCTAGAATTCTTAAGTGGGTTAACTAGGCAGATAGGGAGTTTGTTGTCTACCCAGGATGGAGGGTGTCTGGATCCAGGGCCATAGTTTCAAAATAAAGAGACAGCCACTCAGCACTGAGATGAGGGTGGAAGATCTTTGAAATTCTCGACCCAGGAGGGCTGTGGAGGCTCAGTCACTGAGTGCAGGTGAACCCCATGTTTGGGGGTGAGGTGGGGACACGTTCCTACAAAATGGTCTATCTGCATTCCTAGAAAGGTGATCCCCTGCTGCACCCTTTTGCAAACATTGTAGGTAGTAATTATCTAGGACAGGTTAACATAGAGCCTCATTATTTGTGTACGCCTCAAGATTCAAAAAGATTGTTGTGTTTATTTACTTACTTTTGCATACATTTTGTGAGCGCGAATCTTTATTGTTTAAGGGTGAATTTCTGTTAACCAATCTGCCGCAACATAGGCCTATAGCTCAATAGATTTTTCCAATATCGAGAGAATCAGGGATTTCTGGGTGCAGGAAAGTGGCTTTGAGGGAAACCAATCAGCTGTGTTCTGATTGAAAGACAGAGCTGGTGTTAAGGGACAGATAGTCTACTGGTGCCTCCTTTGCTTATATTCTTGGACAAAAGTTGATGTTTAAAGTTGAGTTTAACAAAGGAGGAAGATGGAGCGAATTGGCGAGGTGTATAGAAATCGCAGTGGAATGGATTTGATGCTATTGCTTTCCTTGCTTTTGTTAAAGGCCTTCGCCAGCAGCTTATTGAGTTTTCACTCAGGTATATTTATTTGAAGTGCCGTGCGAGGTAACAATCTAATCTCACTATTTATATCACAGGGCACAGAGAGAGTGCACCGTGGTTAATATAACAAGAGAAGTGGTCCCCTGCTGCATCCTTTTGCAAAAAGGAAATGCCAATTTTACAGGAGCTTTGAACCCCAATGGTAGGTAGTAATTATCTAGACTGTTCTCAATTAGCTCAGACTGTTGATATTGGGAAACACCGATGTCAGCATTACAGTGGCTGGATAAAGAAATGCTTGGTTCCTTTCACCTCAATAGTTCACTGTTACCTGTTAGTGCTTGACATTGACCTGTGATAATCTCAAATTCTCTCTCTCTCTCTCCCATTCTCCCTCTCCCATTCTCCCTCTCCCAGTCTCCCTCTCCCATTCTCCCTCTCCCATTCTCCCTCTCCCATTCTCCCTCTCCCATTCTCCCTCTCCCATTCTCTCCCTCTCCCTCTCCCTCTCCCTCTCCCTCTCCCTCTCTCCCATTCTCCCATTCTCTCTCCCATTCTCCCATTCTCTCTCCCTCTCCCTCTCCCTCTCCCTCTCCCTCTCCCTCTCCCTCTCCCTCTCCCTCTCCCTCTCCCTCTCCCTCTCCCTCTCCCTCTCCCTCTCCCTCTCCCTCTCCCTCTCCCTCTCCCTCTCCCTCTCCCTCTCCCTCTCCCTCTCCCTCTCCCTCTCCCGCTCCCTCTCTCTGTATAATACCTCATGCTCCCCTTCCTGACATCAGCTTGGGCCAAACATGATAGAGTTACCAAGCCTCCAGCTTCAAACTTGAGCTACAGGAATTAATTACTTACCAGAGACCAGGAGGAAACAGGACTGAGGGAGTGCTGCACTATCTATGGAGCAATGCTAAGAGAGTGGTACATTATCAAAGGGCAGCGCTGAGGGAGTGCCGCAATTCTTACAAATGGTAAATGGGAGAGGCATTACTGAAGGAGCGCCGCACTGTGAGAGGAGGAGTACTGAGGGAGAGTCACACAGTGGGAGGGGCAGTACTGAGGGAATGGCACACAGTGGGAGGGGCAGTACTGAGGGAATGGCACACAGTGGGAGGAGCATGACTGAGGGAGTGCTGCACCAGGGAGAGACAATGTTGTGGGTGGGGCAGTGCTGAGAGTGCCCCACTGTGGCTGGGGCATTAGTGAGGGAGCACCACATTGTGGGAGGGGCCTGACTGCAAGAGGGTGCACTTCAGGAGCAAAGAGAATAGTGCATTATCAAAGAGCAGTACTGAGGGAGTTTTGCTTTGTTAGACAGGCTGTACTGAAGGTGTGCCACGCTGTCAGAGGGACAGTATAGATGGAGCACCGCACAATGGGAGGGGCGGTACTGAAGGACCACTGGATGGTGTGAGGATAGGTACTGAGGGAGAGCTGCAGATGGATAGTACTTAGGGAGTGCCACACTATCAAACCTATCTTTCAAATGAGATGTTAACCTGACGGGCCATTTAGCCCGAAGGTAGACACAAAATGCTGGAGTAACTCAGCGGGACAAGCAGCATATCTGGAGAGAAGGAATGGGTGACATTTCGGGTCGAGACCCTTCTTCGGACTGATGTCAGGGAAGTGGGCGGTACAGAGATAAAATGTAGTCGGAGACAGTAAGACTGGTGGGATGGCGGGACTGTCGTATGTTGAAAGACTAGAGCGACTGGGCTTGTATACGCTGGAATTTAGAAGGATGAGAGGGGATCTTATTGAAACATATAAGATTATTAAGGGATTGGACATGCTAGAGGCAGGAAACACATGTTTCCAATGTTGGGGGAGTCCAGAACCAGGGGCCACAGTTTAAGAATAAGGGGTAGGCCATTTAGAATGGAGATGAGGAAAAACCTTTTTACCCAGAGTTGTGAATCTGTGGAATTCTCTGCCTCAGAAGGCAGTGGAGGCCAATTCTCTGGACGCTTTCAAAAGAAAGTTAGATAGAGCTCTTAATGCTAGCGGAGTCAGGGGGTATGGGGAGAAGGCAGGAACAGGGTACTGATTATGGATGATCTGCCACGATCACATTGAATGGCGGTGCTGCTCAAAGGGCCGAATGGCCTACTCCTGCACCTATTGACTATTGTCTCTTGTCTAAAATTGAGAAGGGGAGGGGATGGTGAGAGAGGGATAGTAAGGGCTACTTGAATTTAGAGAAGTCAATGTTCATACCGCTGGGGTGTAAGCTACCCAAGCGATAATGACAGGTGGACATGGTGGGGGTATGTTTGAGCATGTGCCTGCTGTTATATTTGTACCTATGTGTGTGTTCACACTGTAACCCCCCCCCCCCGATGGACAGGGGAATCATTCTCGAAGATTACTTTGAAGAAATCCGACAATTTTACAAGTCATTCAGATCTGGCAGCCTGCCAGCTAAAAGGCTCAACGTGTCAACAGCTTCAGTGGGCTGCTTTGCAAATCAGTCTCTTTGTAACAAAATACCATGAAGACAATACAGACATCAACACAGAAAATAGGATTCAAGAATAATGGATGAGTGCTTCCCCCCGTGTCCCAGCCAGTGATATTTAACATCTATTTAGCATCGAATAACGATATTTAACATATTTAATATCCAATATCAGTAAATCAGATTATTTTATCGTTGTCACATATGTGTGGGGGAAAGATGGTAAAGGGGGTGGGTTTCTATCTACGCATCAGCTGCCACTTCTCATGCTTTGCAACAGTAACTACACTTAGATGTTTCTCTGGCAATTCGCAAATATTTTTTAATTCACTGAAATGAATGTAGAATATGGAAATGCAACCCTGCCTCCCTCTTGTTTTATGAATGACGTGTGCAGAGTTAGATAGAGCTCCAGGGGCTAGTGGAATCAAGGGGTATGGGGAGAAGGCAGGCACGGGTTATTGATTGTGGATGATCAGCCATGATCACAACGAATGGCGGTGCTGGCTCGAAGGGCCAAATGGCCTCCTCCTGCACCTATTTTCAATGTGTCTATGTCTCGATGCAAGAAGGCGAGTGTGGCCCGTCTACGAGGAATTCAAGCCCACAGCACACCACCCCTCATCCTAGTTACAAGAGGATCCACCAAGCTGCTCCGGAGAGGCTGGGACATGTTTAAAAAAGGTGTCCCAGTACGTTGCTGCAGGAGCGGCGAGTCCTGCAATCCTGTGATACTGCGAGCTACTTGCCATGCTTGCTGCCCTGCCTGCTCCGCAGTGTTGGCAAAGGCTCTGCGCGCCGTGGACTTGAGTTTTAAAGCAGTGCCAAAGTCTGCAGTTCTGGCCCAGAGCCCGGTGCTGGAGGGCGAGTGTGAGGGCTCTGCTTCAAGCGGCAGTTACGAGCAGCCCCTCGCTCTGTGAAGCCTCTCCTGGACGACTGCTGCATTACCACGGTGCCGCTCACATGGTGCACTGGGAGCATGCATGCAGGGGTGGGGAGGGGGAATGCAAGCTGCAGATCGGTCTCCCGTAACAACCTGCAGCCTCTCGCAGAGCTGGCGTCAGCATAGACTACGCTCAGAGCAAGCGACAGATAGACCATGCGTTCTGAAGATGCTGAGTTTAAAAGAAAAATACATGAGGAACCACAAACACAGAAGGCAAAATGCAGCAACCGATTTGCAGGAGCAGATTGCAGGAAAGAGTGAGAAAAAACCCCCCAATGATCATAGACTCATAGAGTGATACAGTGTGGAAACATGGTTGACATAAACAGCTGGAGTAACTCGGTGGGTCAGGCAGCATCTCTGGAGAGAACGAATGGGTGAATTTTCGGGTCGAGACCCTTCTTCAGTAGACAGAAGGAAACATGCCCTTGGCCCAGCTTGCCCACACCGGTCGATATGGCCCAGCTACACTAATCCCACCTGCCTGCGTTTGGTCCATATCCCTCCAAACCTGTCCTATCCATGTACCTGTCTAACTGTTTCTTAAACGTCCGGGATAGTCCCAGCCTCAACTACCTAATCTGGCAGCTTATTCCACACATCCACCATCAGTCAGAGAAGCAGCCTTCTACCATCACAAATTACTCCATTACCCACCAAGGACCTTGGGGAAGAGCAGCCACTGTCCTAACATGGGAAGAACCACAGCCGGTTTGTGCACAGCAAGCTCCCATGGACACCATGAAGCAGAGAGCAGCTAATGTCACGAAAAGACACAAAATGCAGGAGTAACTCAATGAGTCAGGCAGCATCTGTGGAGAAAAGGAACAGTGATGTTTCGGATCGCGACCCTTCTTCGAACTGTTTTGACTCATACACAGCTATTGTTTTGATGTTGGCTGAGGGGTAAATGTCATTTGGGGTGTTGCGATAACCTCTCTACCTCCCCTTCAATGGCTCTGTGAGAATATGGTCCCATCCGGATTGTTTTCAGTGACTAACCAGTGGAGTTGGTGTGGTGGCGATCCCAGTCACTGCCACGTAGAGTAAGGCCACTTGGCCCATCCACTCTATACTAGTTCTTGGTAGAGCAATCCAGTCTGTCCCTGTGCCAACACCCCCAAACCCTCTCCTCTCAGAATCACTGCATTTATTTTCACCCAGTCCCCATCCAATTTCCTTTGGAAATCATTACTCTCTGTAGTTCCACCCCCTTGATCAGGCAGCAGAACTCCAGGTTACCGCCAATGATGAGTTTTCCTTGCACCTCTTGCCTAGAACCTTAACTGTGCGACTCCTATGGCATCACCATTGCCGACCCAGGTCTCCTTTCCTGGAGTCATGTCAATCCCTATTGCAAAGGAAAATCCGGAGTATCCCAGGGTTAAGGAAAGGACATTTTAGGAAACCCCAGCAGCTTCACACTCACTTCTGCTGGCGCCTTTGGCTTTACGCTCTGCCAGATATATTAAGCTGAGTTCAGACAACAAATTGCCACAGAATGATTTGCACTCATGGTATCGGGATCCAAAAGGAAGAGCTTGAAGCTTTAATTTGTTATATTTGGTTCAGTTCTGGAGTGGACTTCAGTTCTCACTGTTTGCCTAAATCCTAAAAATAATTGAGACGCATGCATCAAATTTCAGCTTCTATAACCACAACTGAACTGTCGATGATCGTAACAACTTCTGCACACTGGAAATTTCCCATGACTTCTCCATGTCGGGGCTCCCATGTCGTCTCCATGTCGGGGCTCCCATGTCGTCTCCGTGTTAGAGCTCCCATGTCATCTCTGTATCAGGGCCATGTCATCTCCATGTCGGGGCTCCCATGTCGTCTCTGTCGGGGCTCCCATGTTGTCTCCGTGTTAGAGCTCCCATGTCGTCTCCGTGTTAGAGCTCCCATGTCGTCTCTGTGTCAGAGCTCCCATGTCGTCTCCATATCGGAGATCCTATGTCGTCTCCGTGTCGGACCTCCCATGTCATCTCCGTGTCAGGGCTCCTATGTCGTCTCCGTGTCGGACCTCCCATGTCGCCTCCGTGTGGGGGCTCCTGTGTCGTCTCCATGTCGGAGCTCCCATGTCCTCTCCGTGTCAGGGCTCCCATGTCGTCTCCGTGTTGGAGATCCTATGTCGTCTCCATGTTGGAGCTCCCACGTGTTCTCCGCATTGAATAGTAAATTTATACATGTGCAGTAGCACTTCCGTTTCCGACTTGCACAACATCTAACTCCAGCAAGGGTCCGTGTAGGTCATGGAGTGTATATACTACACATGGCAGCACTGAGAACTGAAGGCAGGAGTTCACATTAGAGCAACTGCCACAACAGTTAGTCCTGTTGATAACATCGGGTTGCTGTTTATCCAACAAAATGAAGGTTGAGTGATGCGTCTGATCTTTAAAGCTGGCAGACATGATGTCAGGCCAGAGATGAGAATATAAAAGTATGTAGACTGCTTTAAACAGAGGATAATTACATGTTCTGACTGATTACATCCTCAAACATTCTCTGAGGAAGGGATGAATATCATGCCCTCTCCAAGGCATAATCTAGCCATGAGTGCTGAAGAAGTCAGATTTACATTTCTGTGCTAAATAGAAAGTGCTGGAGGAACTCAGCGGGTCAAGCAGCAGCTGTGAGGGGAATGGGCAGGCGATGTTTCGGGTCAGGACCCTTCATTAGCACCTTTCATGGGGCCAATGCGTGAAAGAGCAGTACGCGACTGATTAAGTATTTTTCAACTGTTGTGATGTAGTTAAATTCTGCACAGAATGATCCCAATTTGCCCTCAGGACATCAGGAAATGCTTTGAACCAAAGGGCGATCTACACATTCACTGGGAAACATGATGGACAGTTTGGACACAGCACGCTCCGACAAACAATCGGTTTCAGTGACGTGGTTTAGCGAGAATGTTGGCCCAGTAACTAGGGAAACATTCCTGCCTTCCTTCAAACTACAGGCATGGCATTCACCTGAGGAAACACTGTGTTGGTGTTGTTATACTGTGGGAGTGTCACACTGTTGGGGTTATATGAGGAAGTGCTACGCCATTAGAGTTATATTGAGGGAATGCCACACTGTTGAAGTTATATTGGGGGACTGCTGCATTGTTAGGGTTATATTGAGGGAGAGTGTTATACTGAGGGAGTTCAACACTGTTAGTATTATATTGAGGTCGTGCCACATTTTGGGTTTATACTGAGGGAGTGCCACATTTTGGGAATTATATTGAGGGAGGCCTCACTGTTAGTGCGATACTGAGGTAGTGCCACACTGTTAAGGTTAAATGATTGTGTGCCACACTGTTGGATTATATGAGGTAGTGCCACACTGTTGGGGTTATATGAGGGAGTGCCACACTGTTGGGGTTATAGTGAGGGAGTGCCACATTGTTGGGGTTATATGAGGGAGTGCCACACTGTTGGGGTTATAGTCAGGGCCGTCTTAACGCATGGGCCTGATGGGCACTTGCCCGGGGCCCCACGAGCATAGGGGCCCCATGCTGATCTGTGTATGTTAAGTGACTTGCAATAAATAAATACTACTTTAAAAATGTAGGTTCAATAAGTGCTTTTTTCGCAACATTTTCGGTCCCTAAGTGCTTCTCACAGCGATCTGTTTCTCAACAATTAGCTCCCTAAGTGCTTTGCTTTTCCATCCCTAAGTGCTTCTCACAGCGATCTGTAAGTGCTTTTCGCAACAATGTAGCACCCTAAGTCCATCGCTAAGTGCTTTTCGGTAAGTGCTTTTCGCCGGCACGACAGGGGGAGGCTGGTAGGGAAAGGGGGGTGGGGGAGAGTAACGGTAGGGGCCCCAGTACACTGCTTTGCCCGGGGGCCCATAATGCTGTAAAAATGGCCCTGGTTATAGTGAGGTAGTTCCACACTGTTGGGGTTATATGAGGGAGTGCCACACTGTTGGGGTTATATGAGGTAGTGCCACACTGTTGGGGTTATATGAGGGAGTGCCACACTGTTGGGGTTATATGAGGGAGTGCAACACTGTTGGGGTTATATGAGGGAGTGCCACACTGTTAGGGCTATAGTGAGGTAGTGCCACACTGTTGGGGTTATATGAGGGAGTGCAACACTGTTAGGGCTATAGTGAGGTAGTGCCACACTGTTGGGGTTATAGTGAGGTGGTGTCACACTGTCAAAGAGAGGCAATGCAGAGAATGTACTGCACCATTCCCTGCAGCATCCCTGATTCCATGTTTCAGAATTCATTGATCACAGGAATGGAAGAGTGGGATGAGGTGTAAACCCGGCATCTTGTTTATCTTTCAGATTCCCCAGAGACAGCTCAGATGAACATTAGCCTCACTAAATCAGCAGGGTGATATTTGTGGCTGAGGGGGTTCAGTGTTTGATATCCCAGATGGACAGGAAAAAATAACCTCAACCGACCTTAAGGATTGCTTCAGGTCATGGTTGACAGAATGCAAAGGCAGACTAAAAATAATCTAATAAGCAGAGTGCGATTGAATTTTATTAGGAAGCTTTATCAGGTCAACGTTCAAAGCCTGCCAGTGAAACTGATATTGATTTTGCCAAATCAGCTTATTTATTTTATGGATGCCAAGAGAAAGAGCATGAATGATCCTCAAAATATCTTGAACTCGCTGTGTAAAATCTTGGCAAACAATGATGTAAATTGTTGCAATGTTTACAAATGCGGTTTAAAAAAAAGATAAAGCATAGCATAATAAGGAAATGGAACTCTGATGTTCTAAAACATTATCTCCTCTGTAGAAAAAGGTTTATATATTTTAGAGCTACATACTAGAAAATATATGAAAAAAATATTGAAACTGCTAAAATACATGAAGAAACTGTTCATGAAGAAATTATCTTGCATTTTTACAGCCCCTTGTACTATAAAATATTCAAATGTTCCACTGCACAGTTTAGTCACTTGTAGTAAAAAGGTAGGCACTGTAGTAACGTAGGGTACACAACAGCCAATTCACGCACAGCAAGCTCCAACAAACAGAAGTGCGATGATCACCTGATAGAGCAATGTTGTTGGACGGGCAGTGAGAAAAAAGTTAAAGTTGTTAAAATCTCTATAGACTCATGGAGTGGTGATGCACTGTCATTTTGTTGCCCTTGTCAATCTTGTCATCCCTTTCCTACCCTCTGCAACACTCTCTGTTTCTGGGCCAGATTTCTAGATCACCTGATAGAGCAATGTTGTCTAGGAAGGAGCTGCATATGCTGGTTTACACCATCTGAAAAAGGGTCTCGGCCCGAAACATCACCTATTCCTTTTCTCCAGAGATGCTGCCAGAGGCGCTGAGTTTCTCCAGATTTTTGTGTCCGTCTCCAGAGTAATGTTGTCGGTCGGGCAGTGAGAGAAGATTTAAAGTTGTCAAAATCTTGGAATGGTGATGCTCAATAGTATTGTTGCCCTGGTCAATCTTGCCGTCCCTTTCCTACCCCCTACCACCCTACCTGTTTCTGGGCCAGATCTCTGAGTCATTCTTGCCATTTTCTCTTGAAAATGTGATTTACTTTGCAAATGTGAGTACTTTGACAGATTGTATCTCAGTCGGCATGGCACAGAGTTCACTCGTGACTGCCTGAACTCACAGAGAGTGGTGAGCACAGCGCAGTCCATCGCAAGCTCGTTACTTCCTTCCATCTAGTCCATCTTCACGGTGGCTTTCTGAAGAAGGGTCTTGACCCAAAACGTCATCCATTCCTTCTCTCCAGAGATGCTGCCTGTCCCACAGAGTTACTCCAGCTTTTTGTGTCTATCTTCGGTTTAAACCAGCATTGGCAGTTCCTTCATACACACATCTTCATGGTGTGCTGCATCAGGAAGGCTGGAAGTATTGTCAATGATTCCTGCTACGCTGGCCATTTCCTTTTCTTTCTTCTGGAGGAAGATACAGGCAATTGAAAGCTTGGAGGTTCAGACTTAAAGGCAGCTTCCTCCCCACTGCTATCTAATTTCTGAACCAAACCCCTCTCTCACACAACATCCAAAAGATGCAGCCACCTGCTCTTGCTCTTAAGTATACCTCGTTCATTTATTCCCTTATTGCACTTCAGTATTTTATTTGCACTATTTCAGATTGCAGTACAATCATTGCACCATTCTGCTGTTTTGCATTCATTGTTGCATTTATTGCTATATCTATCATGACCATGTATGCTGTTTACTCTGTAAGCTTCATGTGAACAAGGAATTTCATTGCCCCCTAGAGTATATGACGATAACATATAGAATATAAAAACAGGAATGTAATGCTGAGGCTTTATAAGGCACTGGTCAGACCGCTTTTGGAGTAATGTGAGCAGTTTTGCTCCTGCATATCTGCGGAAGGATGTGTTGGTGTTGGAGAGGGTCCAGAGAAGGTTAACGAGAATGATGTGGGGATGATTGGGTGATGAGTATTTGACAGCACTGGGCCTGTACTCGCTGGATTTAGAAGGATAAGGGGGAACCTTATTGAAACTTACCAATTAGTGAATGGCCTGGATAGAGTAGATGTGGAGAGGATATTTCCACTAGTGGGAGAGTCTGGGACCAAAGGGCACAGCCTCAGAATAAAAGAGAGGTACCATTAGAAACTTGATGATGAGAAATTTATTTAGTCACAGGGTGGTGAATCTGTGGAATTCATTGCCACAGACAGCTGTGGAGGCCAAGTCAATAGATATTTTCAAGGCCGGAGATTGACAGATACTTGATCAGTGTGTGTGTCAGGGGTTATGGGGAGAAGGCAGGAGAATGGGGTTGAGAGGGAAAGATAGATCAGCCATGATTGAATGGCGGAGTAGATATGATAGGCCGACTGGCCTAATCTTACTCCTGTGACATGAATTTATAAACATAAACTAATCTGAATCGGAATCTGAAACTAGCATTAGTTTCTTAGCATTGGCACTGTGTTAAGGCACAAATAAGGATCCAGAGTGTTTGGATGGATAGAGTTGGTCACTGATAAATCTCATTAAATGTCAAGGTATATTCCAATATAGATTCCCATTTCAAGGATTTGAATTGCTCATTTTTTCTTAATTTCCACTTGGTGTTCGTTGCCAGGGAGAAATATTTAATTTGTCTCAAAAAGCCAACAATATTTATATATACATTTATATAGCTTTTTTTAACAAAGTTGATGCATTTCAAGGAGATTCACAGATACGGTACTCCTTTCTTGCTGACCCTCCTACAGTACAGTGCTCCCTCAGCGCTGCCCCTCCCACAGTGCATCACTCACTCGGTACGGCCCCTCCCACAGTGCGGAGCACCCTTAGTACTGCCCCTCCCACATTGAGGCACTCCCTTCAGCATTGTCCCTACTGAGGGAGCACCACACTGTGTGAGGGGGCAATAATGAGGGAATGCCGCATTGTGGGAGGGGCAATACTGAGGAGAAGCTGCTCTATGGGGAGGGTATTACTGAGGGGTGCCCATCAGAGCAACAAGCAACACTGACCACATTTGGAGTACTATGTGCAGTTCTGGTCACCCAGCTATAGGAAGAAAGCTAATAATTTGGAAAGTAGAAGGGATTTACCAGGAATTTACCTGGGCTTGTGGACTTGAGTTGCAGGGAGAGGTTGGATAGGCTGGGACTATTTATTTTTGGCGTGTTGGAGGTTGAGAAGTGACCGTTTTGAATGGTACAAGAGCAGCGCCGGAGACTCAGGTTCGATCCTGACTACGGGTGCTGCACTGTAAGGAGTTTGTACGTTCTCCCCGTGACCTGCGTGGGTTTTCTCCGAGATCTTCGGTTTCCTCCCACACTCCAAAGACGTACAGGTATGTAGGTTAATTGGCTGGGTAAATGTAAAAATTGTCCCTAGTGGGTGTGAGATAGTGTTAATGTACGGGGATCACTGGGCGGCACGGACTTGGAGGGCCGAAAAGGCCTGTTTCCGGCTGTATATATATGATATGATATGATATGATCACGAGGAACATGGATAAAGTGAACATTCACAGTCTATTACAGAAGATAGAAAATTCTAAAAGTAGAGGGCATAGGCTTGAGGTGAGAGGGGAGATATTTAGGATGAACTTCAGGGGCATAATTTTGATTCTGTGGGTATTCTGTATCTGGAATGAGCTCCCTGAGAAAACTATAGAAGCGGATACAATTATACATTCTAAAAGACATTTGGTTACAGATATGGATAGGAAGGGTTTTGAGGGATACGGGCCAAATGCAGGCAAATCAGACTCGCCCAGTATGCCACATTTGGAGTACTATGCCAACTTGGTTAGCATAAATGAGGTGGACTGAAGGGCCTGTTTCCGTGCCGTATAGCTCTGTGACTCTGTGACTCAACGACTCCCTCTGCTGGGCAGTCAGGATCAGAGTCGAAGAGTTATACAGCCCAGGCCTGGGTTTTGCTCAGGTCTTGCTGCATTTGGCTGTGGACTGCTTCATTGTGTGAGGATTCGCTGATGATGCTGAACATTGTGCAATCATCAGCAAACAGCCCTACTTCTGATCTTAATGACTGTAGGAATTAAATAGATAACATAAATTAATTGCATTGGTAATCCCTTGCCAAACCTTGCTATTCCAGGTAAGGAGTCAAAAGTCTAATTTAAGCCTCTGGAAATAAAACACCCCTACCAATGATGCATCTTTTGGGTATGTCTCTGAGGAGGGGGCAGTTCCCGGTGGACAACTTGGGGGCAGCAGCCAGCTGATAATAACAACTGCTCTGCTTTCAGCCCCCTGGTGCTTTTAATGCAGTGTTTGCCACCTGAACCACCTTTCATTATAATCCAGCAACTCTCTCTGCAAGTTTACACATGTCACTGAGCAACCCTTCCCCCTAAAGGGAGTATTCAACCCACAACTGCCTGGTTAATCCCCCATTTACACACCAGGGATCTGCTGTGTAGTCTTGGGTCTTGTTCATTTTTAAAAGCATTTTGTTTTTTGCATTGTAGAATTTATAATTGGAAGCAAGCTCTAAATTGCCATGGGGAGAGTGCAGATGATAGAGACTTAAATATATCAATAACTCTGTTCATTGATATTGTGACATTTAAGATAAAATATTTCCAGTCACTGCAAAGGAGTGAATCATAGAATCGATGCATATGGAGATGTTGGAGCATTTTGGTCTCTTGAGTCCGTTTTAGATGAGAGGAGCAGGAAGATCCCTTTGGGGGGAATTCCAAACATTGTTTGTCCAGGCAGTCGAAGGTATGGCCACCAGCAACTAAGCAATGGAATTCCACAGAGGGCGAGACGACAGAATTAGTGGGTGCAGAGATCGAGGGATCTTCTGGGGCAGAAGGGGATGTATAAATGGAGAGAGTGGATGTGACAAGACAGATTGGAAAGCAAAACTACAGATTTTTAAATCAAGCCTTTGCCAGGTTCATTTTGAGATCCTACAGACTGGTGAGGTGGGTTAATGGGACAGAATGAGATGAGATATGGGCAGCAGACTTTTGATGCTTGTGTTTACATGAGGTGGATGATGGGAAGTCCAGAGGTGATGAAGGCATGATCCATTCCACACAGGCATGTCCCACCGTGAAGATCTTGTGATGTCTTCACAGAGAGGGGTATCAGGACGTTGAGGAAGATGGACGTGGATGGTAGTAGAGCTGGGGTAAAACCAACAGGAAAGATAGACACAAAACCCTGTAGTAACTTAGCAGGACAGGCAGCATTTCTGGATAGAAAGAATGGGTGATGTTTCAGACCCTTCCTCGAGACCCTTCCTCAGGCTGAGATCTCCCCGGAACTGCCCGGTTCTGTGTTTGCTGGAAAAGATAGTGTTGGAGGTAATATCAATGCAGGATGAGTAGACAAGCTCTGGAGGCAGTTCAGAGAAGGTAGACCTGGCTGAGCCCTGGGTGAAGGATTGTCTTTCAATCAATGGTTCAGTAGTCTGCACCACTCCAAACTAGATGTTGGAAGAATGAGAGACAATGTTATTGAAACATACAATTCTAAGAGGAACAGTCGGGATAAATACTGAGAAAATGTCTCGGTTGGCAGGGAAAGCTAGAACCAGGGGGCATTTGTTTCAGAATAAGGGATAAAGGGGTCACCAGCTTCAGCGGAGATGGGGAGGATTTCTTTCTCGCAGAGTGTTGTGAATTTTGTAAATTCTGTACCGCACGGAGCTGTGGAAGCACAACGAATCATTTAAGGCAGAGATTAGTGGTTTTGAAGTATAGAGGAGGTGGGCCATAATTTTATTGACTGGAGAACAGGGTCAAAGGACTGAATAGCCTTTTCTTGCTCCTGTGCCTGGTGTTCTTATGTTAAGGTTTGATATAGATCTTTAATGAACGAATCTAGACAAGTGTGAGGTGTTGCACTTTGGGAGATGAAATGTAAGAGGAAAGTAGACAGTAAATGGCAGGACCCTTAGGAGCATTGATGTACAGCAGGATCTTGGGGTCCAAGCCCATAGTTCCCTGAATGTCGGAAAACATAGGTAGGGTGATAAACAAGGCAAATGGCACCATTAACCAGCGCACTGAGTATAGTGCATCAGGAAATCATATTGCAGCTGCATAAAACCTTGGTTAAACCATATTTGGAGTATTGTGCGCAGTTCTTGTCATCTCATTACAGGAAGGATGTGGTATCTTTGGAGCGAATGCAGTTGAGGTTCTCCAGAATATTGCCTGGATTAGAGGATATTAGCTATAAACAGAGATTAGATAAACCTTAGTTGTTTTAGTTTGGAGATACAGCATGGAAACAAGCCCTTCGGCCCACCGGGTCCACACTGTCCATCGATCACCTGTTCATACTAGTTCTATGTTATACCACTTTCTGATCCACTTAGGCTCTCTCGGTCATGGCTGACCATGGGTGATGCATCCTAGTTGGCTGCTTGCTCCACACCTCGGCTAGAGCAGCGTCACTTGTGGCTGAAGAGACCAATGCGGGAGTGACAGTCTCTGTCGCAAAGGTCACATATGTGTGTGGACTCTGGTCTGTTGAAGTTGCTGCGCTCCTTTCTGCGTGCCCGCTTTTCTGCCGCTGCTTTCATCAGATTCTCTTCCCCCGTTTTGAGATGTTGGTTCAGGGTACCTCTCCACCTAGTGCGGTCAGTTGCAAGGCTCTCCCAGGACTCCACATCGATGTCGAGCGCCTTCAAATCTCTCTTGCAGACATCCTTGTAACGTAGCTGGGGGCGGCTGATGGTTCTCCTCCCAGATGTCAGCTCTCCATAGAGGATGTCTTTTGGAATACGGCCATCCTCAAAGCGGTGGACATGGCCCAGCCACCGCAGCCTACACTGCCTGAGTAGAGTGTACATACTCGGAAGGCCAGCGCGAGACAGAATCTCGGTATTGGACACCCTGTCTTGCCAGGATATACCCAGGATACGGCGGATGCTTCTAAGTCTGGCATATATAGTCCATGTCTCACTGTCGTACAGCACAGTACTGCTGACACAAGGATCCACTCCCTACACATTAGGGGAAATCTAATCGAGTTCAATTAACCTACAAACCCACACGTCTTTGGGATGTAGCACCCGGTGGAAACTCTATACAGACAACACCCAAGGTCAGGATCGAACCCTGGTTTTGGCGCTGTGAGGTATGCTGTGCCACCTTTGGTGGAAGCAAATATAATGGCAACATTTAAAATGCATTTGGACAGGCATATGAACAGGCAGGGAATGGAGGAATATAGACTATGTTCAAAAGGACACAAAGCGCTGGTGTAACTCAGCGGGTCAGGCAGCATCCCTGGAGACTATGGATAGGCAACATGAGTTAGTTAGTTAGTTAGTTTTGGTTCTTGTCACCTGTACTGAGGTACAATGAAAAGCCTTTGTTGCGTGCTCACCAGTCAGCGGAAAGACAATACATGATTACAATCGAGCTATCCACAGCGCGCAGATATCTGATAAAAGGAATAATGTTTAGTGCAAGATAAAGATAAATGCTTTTGCAAGCATGTATAATATTTGCCCGTATTTTGCCAGTCATTTACCAGACCGTGGAGGTTGGTAGATTAGTAGCATTTATTGCCAATAACCAAAAAGAATGAGTAGAGATCGTATCGAAACGTATTAGATTACTAAGGGGTTGGACACGTTAGAGACAGGAAACATGTTCCCAATGTTGGGGGAGTCCAGAACAAGGGGCCACAGTTTAAGAATAAGGGGTAGGCCATTTAGAACTGAGATGAGGAAAAACATTTTCAGTCAGAGAGTTGTGAATCTGTGGAATTCTCTGCACCAGAAGGCAGTGGAGGCCAATTCTCTGAATGCATTCAAGAGAGAGCTGGATAGAGCTCTTAAGGATAGCGGAGTCAGGGAGTATGGGGAGGAGGCAGGAACGGGGTACTGATTGAGAATGATCAGCCATGATCACATTGAATGGCGGTGCTGGCTCGAAGGGCCGAATGGCCTCCTCCTGCACCTATTGTCTATTGTCTATTGTCTATTGCCCTTGAGTGTTGAAGGTGCTTCCATAAATGAGGGAGTCTCATGATTTAGATGATGGAGGAACAGTGATGTATTTCCAAGTCAGGAGGATATATAGCTTGCAGGGGGACCTGCAATCGGTGGTGTTTTCACACCCCTTGCTGTCCTTGTTTTACACGGTAGGTCATCCCTGCCAGTGGACCAGGGTGTTCCCAGGGATTGTGACGGAAGACTCCTCAGCACCAGCCATGGCTCCATTCTCTGCTCCACGAACTCCATGCAAAATAACGTGCCTCCCTCTGTCACGCTGCCTGTCCCAGGAGCTGGCGAGGTGGGTTAGGGTTATTGGCAACTCAGGAGTGGGTCTCTGCCTCGGATGAATCACCTTCAAATGCTGGAATTCCTTGTCCACATTTGGGGAGCTGTTTATAAATGAATTAGTAATGAAATGGAAACATCAAGCGGTCTATTCTGAGCCACTGCAATCTTGGCAATGCCGAATGCAACCAGTGCCTGTAAATCCAGCTGACAGCACTGCCAGGCACAGAGTGGTGGAAGCATTATTACAGCAACTCCCTCCTCTCACCTTAACCACTACTCTGACATATTGGACTCTTTCCAGCAAATGCTTGGCCAAAAAGGGGAGGTTTAATTTAATTTGGTCTGGAGATACAGTGCAGAAACAGGCCATTCTGCCTACTGAGTCCATGCCAACCAGCGTTCCCCCACACTAACACTATCCTACACACACTTTGCTCTTCAACATTCTCCGGACCATAACCATGTGAAGGTATTGCCCTGGTTTGACTTTCCAAAATGCAAACTTCACGCTGATCTGAATTAAATTCCATTAGCCACTCCTGGGGCCAGTTGCCCAGCTGATAAAGTACCCGCTGATAACTATCGTCCCTAGACAGATAAGAATAAGATGTCTCCTAGTTTAGTGTCATCTAGTGACCCCTGGGTACTGGCCCATACACAGAGCAGCTGTCCCTTGGTACAGTCCCCCACCACAAACAGGCATACCCTCGGTACTGCCCCTCCCACAGCGTGGCTCTCCCTCAATACAGCCCCTCCCATAGAGCAGCATACCCTTGGTATTGCCCCTCTCACAGGGCAGCTCTTCCTCAGTACTGCCCCTCCAACAGTGCAGCATATCATTGGTGCTGCCCCTCACACAGAGCAGCTCTCCCTCGATACTGCACCTTCCACAGTGCAGCAGAGCCCCAGTGCTACCACTCCCAGAGTGCGGCTCTCCTCAGCACAGCCTTACCTGAGCTACAGCTCTACCATATCCGCTTTTGGAAGGATGATACTAAAAACATGCGGCTATGTTACAGAGGTATCTGTCTCATATGGGACATTATAAGTCCCCGTATGTCATTTTGGATTGCTTGTGGAGATCCCTAGATACCTTCCTGTCAAGGAGCTGGGGAATCTCTCCCATACTCTGGGTAACATTTCTCGTTCAGCTAATATCAATAAAACAAGTGTACACACAAAAGAGACTGCAGGTGCTGGAGACTTGAGAAAAGAAACAAAAACTATTGGAAGAACTCAGCAGGTCAGGCAACATCTGTGGAGGGAATGATGTTTTAAGTCAGGAACTTTTGGGTCAGGATTTTTCTTCAATCCCGATGCAGGGTCCTGACCCAAAACATCATCTGTCCATTTCCCTCTACAGAGGCCGCCTGGCCCACTGAGTTTCACCAGCACAATGTTGTTTGCTCAATAAAACAACTGTTGTCATAATGACCCCATGCTCCGCTTCCATTGACTGCTGATTTTCACGAGACAACTTCTGCATGTCAGACAATACTTCCTTGGCTGTAAAAAGCAAGCATTGTGAAAGGTGCTACGTCAATGCAGGATGGTGCTTTTACACCTCAGGGACATTGGGACTGTGCAAATGTGGCCTCCTGGATCAAGATATTTGGAGCTCCACCACAGTGTGGTTGGGAAGTGGAGTACAGTATGGTCGCGTTAGATGGTACTGGGCCTGTATTCACTGGAGTTTACAAGGATGAGATGGACCGGTTGAAACCTGCCGCATAATGAAAGGCCTGGGTAGAGTGGATGCGGAGAGGATGTTTCCAGTAGTGGGGGACAGGAACAGAGGGCATAGCCGCAGAATATAAGAGCATACCTTTAGAATGAAGATGAGGAGGATTTTCTTTAGCCAGAGGGTGGTGAATCTGTAGGATAGATTGCCACAGACAGCTGAGGTACCCAAGCCATTGGGTATTTTTAAAGTGGACGTTGACAGATTCTTGATTTGTCAGGGCATCAAAGGCTATGGGGAGAAGACAGGAGGATGGGGTTGAGAAGGAAAAATAGATCAGCAATGATCGAATGATGGAACAGACTAGATGGGCTGAATGGTCTAATTCTGCCCCTATGTCTCGTGATCTTATGGAAGCTCCAAGTTCAGGAAGTTAAATGGGAAGGTTGGAATCAATGTTTGTGAAGAACAAATTCATTTGGTATTATTTGAATAAATAATCAGTCGATCTGGGTGATAATTATCTAGGATTTTAATTGGACTGAACTGAAATAACGGAAGGCACTTTGCAAAACAGCAAATGCTGGCACACAATGGTTCTTGTTCCAACATGTTGATGCCACAGATGGTTAAGGAGATTAAACCACTTGACTAAAAGTGTCCTGAATGCCATTGGGGAAAAGTTTACCTTTAAGCAGAAGTTCAGGAGTCTGGAGTTGAAACTACAACAGCTGGACCCTGGCTCCTGATGTTTGACCTACCCATAGTTGCAGAGCAAATCAGGATCATTGCAGCTTCTGTACACTGTGTTCAGCTCTACTTTAATGTGTTTGAATGAAGAGATTGGCTCTGGAGAGTTTCCCAGAGAAATACACTGGAGGTCAAAGCATTAAACTGAGGGATGAACAGTCATTTCCCTAGAGCTTGGAAGATTCTGCTGTTTAGTTTAGTTTAGTTTATTGCCCCATGAACCGAGGTACAGAAAGAAGGTTTTTGTTGTGTGCTAACCAGTCAGCGGAAAGACTATTCATGATTATAATTGAGCCATCCATAATGTACAAATACAGGATAAAGGGTATGAGGTTTAGTGCAAGATAACGTCCAGTCCGATTAAAGATAGTCTGAGGGTCTTCAATGAAGTAGAGTTGCTCAGGACCGATCTGTAGTTGTTGGTAGGATGGTTCAGTTGCCTGATAACCGCTGGAAAGAAACTCTCTGAGTCTCATTTTAGTGAGCAATTGAATGAAATGGGCCGGTTATCCCACCAAAGTGTGTACTCTGGTTCCACGGTCACTACTCTCCCCTCCAAGACAGAAGACTCTGCCTGCAGGGTGATGAACAGAAGTAGCAATGTCAAGGGAGTTCCATAATGTTATGTTTGTACTTATAGAACAGTGTTAAACTGAGCCTTTCTGCTGATGTTATCGATCCTATGGTGCTGTCCTGCAGAACAGTGCCTTGGTCAAATTTCCATTCCTCTTCATTTGGTCATCATTGCTGGTAACTGGGTACATTGGCTCGTGTGGCTTTTACATCATAACACTGGCTGCATTTCAAGAGTGCCTCGCTGGCCAGTAGAGCTTTGAGGATCCTGAGATTGTGAAAGGTGCTATCAAAATGCAAGTTTTGTCTATAAACTTCACATGTTTTGCTTTTGATGTATTTTGGTCCTTTTCCAGGCAAATATTGTAAAAATACACCAGCGGCCTCAATCATAGAGTCATACAGTGTGGAAACAGGCGCTGGCCCAACGTGCCCACACCGACCAACATGTCCCATCTACACTAGTCCCACCTGCCTGCGTTTGGTCCACATCCCTCAAACCTGTCCAATCCAAATGTTTCTAAAACATTGCACGGCTACCTGCCTCAACTACCTCTTCCAGCAGCTCGTTCCATACACCCACCACCCTCTGTGTGAAAAGGTTACCACTCAGATTCCTGTTAAATCTTTCCCCCCTCACCTTAAACCGATGTCCTCTGGTTCTTGATTCTCCTGCTCTGGGCAAAAGACTCTGATCTATTTCTCCCATGATTTTGTATAACTCTATAAGATCATCCCTCATCCTCTTGCGCTCCATGGAATAGAGCCCCAGCCTGCTTAACCTCTCCCTATAGTTCAGGCCTTCGAATCCTGGAAACATCCCTGTAAATCCTCTCTGCACCCTTTCCAGCTTAACAATATATTTCCTATAACATGGTGCCCAGAGCTGAACACAACACTCTACTCATTGTAAGTTGGGACCATCACAAGTATCGCTCCACTCTTGATGGAGAGTGATGGACCTGATCTCCCTGAACCTCCCCGATTCAATACTTCTCACTTTCTTTCTGCATCTTTTTGACATTGGTTGCAAAAAGCTAATTTCTTGGGACATAGGCAATTAAGGCATAGCAGGGATAATGGTAATTGAAAGGCAAGCAAGAGGCCAAAAATAGCGGAGTGCAGAGACCATATTGGCATTGGGATGGTGGGGGTTATGGAGGTTGGGAACGGCACGTTTGAGGAGGGATATGAATGCTAGGAAAGGATTTCAGACTTGTGTCATTCCCAGATTAAATGCCACTGAGCACAGGGCACAAGCTGCACAACTTCTGAGCTATACTAATCATTGAATAGAAAGGCTCAGATTGGTCCTGTGGTTGTCATCACCACCAGGACTATGTGGCAAGGCACAACGTTTGGGAAAACCTCCAATGAAACTAAAATGTTGGAACGTTTTAGTGGATTTTTTTTTACAATTGAGGATCACTCTATGTTCTTTTGTGTACAGCTTTAGGAAGAGGACCATTGTCTCCTATGTAAGAGGTTCACATACCATGGTTAAACCTCCATTTCAGCGATGCAGCCAGGGGTGATTTTGTCTTCCTTGTATACAGAGCACGTATGCAGGCTGTGGTTTTCAGATGCTCGTATCTCCATCAGTTTGTTTGTCATTTTTTGGGAAATGAACTTAAGAAAAACCTGTTGATGTCACAACATTCTCCATTTTTTGAGTTCACGCAACCTCCTGCAGTACCACACTCGATGATAGAGTCACAGGGTCATAGAGTGATACAGTGTGGAAACAGGCCCTTTGACCCACACCGGCGAACGTCCCAGCTACACTTGTCCTACCTACCAGTATTTGGTCCATATCCCTTCAAACCTGTCCTATCCATGTACCTGCCTAACTGCTTCTTAAATATTGTGATAGTCCCTGCCTCAACTACCTCCTCTGACAGCTTATTCCATAGATCCACCACCCTTTGTATGGAAAACTTACCCCTCAGATTCTGATTAAATCTTTTCCCCTTCACCTTAAACCTATGTCATCTGGTCCTCGTTTCACCTACTCTGGGCAAGGTGCATCTACCCAATCTATTCCTCTCATGAGGTGCAGGCCTCCAGTCCAAGAAGCAACCTTCCACCATCACCCTCTGCTTCCTTCCATGAAGCCAGACTTTATCCCACCCCCAGCTCTCTCTTCCAGCTTTCTCCCACCTTCTCCATCAATCTGAAGAAGGGTCCTGATCCGAAATGTTGACTGTCCATTCGAACCGCATATGCTGCCTGACTCGCTGAGTTCCTTCAGCACTTTGTTTTTTCGCTCATGGTTCCAGCATCTGCAAACTCTGTGCATCTACCCGATCTATTCCTCACATGATCTTATACACCTCTCTAAGATCACCCCTCATCCTCCGACGCTCCATGGAATAGAGTCCCAGCCTACTCAACCTCTGCCTATAGCTCAGGTCCTCTAGACCTGGCGACATCCTCTTAACTGATGTGTTCTATCAAGGAATAGCACTCTTCTCAAAGCTTGCACTAGGCAGACCATTAATTCGATGTTATCAGGGCTGGGGCCTTTAAAATTTTAAATCACTTACAAAAAGAATGCCATTTGCTGCAACTGAGTCATTATTTTGCAAAAGCGAAGGAAAAAAGCTGTAATCTGAAAAAGGAACAGTAAATGTTGGGGATACTCTGCAGGTCAGGCAGGCAGCATCTGCAAAAGGAGAAACAGGGTCAATATTTCAGGTTGATGACCGGACTAGTCACCAGTGCTGGTGAAAAGTCAACAAACTGACGTAATTGCTCTGCATATTTACTGCCTGGGCTGAGGAGTATTGTTCTCCCATTATTGCATTATTCTTCATTACGGTTATGTCGGATGATTAGCAAATATTTCTTTCAATTTGGAACTACAGTCCCCTTGGGGAGCACTTGAGGTCTTACTACACATGAGCGCTCACTGAGTCGCCCAACACTTGGCAGTTATTTGATGTTGGGTTATAAGAGTGCACAGGAGCCAAAGGTTGCACACAATTATGAACAGGGAAATCTTATCTTCTGGTGTCACCCATTATCAACCTCTCCCTGCTCTCACCTCCCCCCCCCCCCCAGGTCTGGAACTACCTGTTTCAGAGGTCATTGAGAGTTACCGTGATTTATTGTCCAGCTAATTGCATTAGGGAATCTTTCTCATGAGCTGGTTCGAAATAATTTTCATATTTCTGCCTCTCTCCTCTGTTCCCTATGAGGTTCAGCAAAATCTATTGACACTAGCCACGTTTTAGGCACCTCTCTTAATGCCTGAATGGCGCAGAAATCAGAGGTGCAAAGGGACTTGGAAGTGCTGGTGCAGGATTCCCAAACGATTAATTTGCAAGTTGAATCAGTGGTGCGGAAGGCAAATGCAATGTTAGCATTTATTTTGAGAAGACTAGAATATATTAACAGGGATATAATGCTGAGGCTTTATAAGGCATTTGGAGTATTGTGAGCAGTTTTGGGTCCCATATCTGAGGAAGGATGTATTGGCGTTGGAGAGGGTCCAGTGGAGGTTTACAAGAATGATCCTGGGGATGGTTAGGTTAATATATCATGAGCATTTGATGGCACTGGGCAAGTACTCGCTGAAGTTTAGGATGAGGGGGTATCTCATTGAAACTTACCGAATTGTGATAGGCCTGGAGAGAACGGATGTGGAGAGGATATTCTTCACTAGAGGGAGAGTCCAGAACCAGAGGGTATAGCCTCAGAATAAAAGGACGTACCTTTAAAGAGGAGGGGAGGAATTTCTTTAGTTAGAGGGTGGTGAATCTATGGAACTCATTGCCACAGACAGCTGTGGAGGCCAAGTCAATGGATAATTTTAAGGTAGAGATTGACAGATACTCTAGGGTGTTAAGGGTTGGGGAGAAGGCAAGAGAATGACATTGAGAGGGAAAGACATATCAGCCATGATTCTATGGCGGAGTAGACTTATTGGACCAAATGGCCTACTTCTACTCTGACTTATGAACCTCAAAGGTTTCAAATTTATTGTCACGCGTCCCAATTAAAGTACAGGGTCATGTGTACCAATTATTGTCACATGTACCAATTAAGGTACAGTGATATTCGAATTACCATATGCCATACTAAAAAAAAAAGCAACAAGACACACATCTACATATAAGTTAACATATACATCCACCTCAGTGGATTCCCCACATTCCTCACTGTGGTGGAAAGCAATAAAGTCCAATCTTCTTCCCTCTTTATTCTCCCGTGGTTGGGGCAGTCGAACCATCCGTCGGGGCGATCGAAGGTCCGGCAGCCGGCGGTCGAAGCCCCTGCATCAGGGCAATCGAAGCTCCCACGTCGGGGCGATCATAGCCCCTGTGTTGGGGCGGTCGAAGCTCCTGCAGCTTGAAGCTCCCGTAGCCGGTCTCCCACCAGGGACTGCGAGCGCCACGATGGTAAAATCTGCAGGCTCCCATGGTTGGAGCTCAGAGGTCGATCCCCGACAGGGATCGCCCGCTCCACAATGTTAAGTCCGCAGGCTCCCACGGTTGGAGCTCCCGGTCGATCTCCAGCAGAGGCCGCCAGCTCCATGATGTTAGTCACAGTGCAGACGGAGATACGATACGGAAAAAAAATCACATCTCTGTCGAGGTATGAAATTTTAAAAGTTTCCCCCAACCCCCACCCCCCCACCCCCCACATAAAATAAGCTAAAGAACACTAAAACTTATATTTAACACATACTATTAAAACAACAAAGGGACAGACTGTTGACGAGGCGGCCATTGCTGACGCCACCCTTTGAACTTAATTTCAAATTGTGTTGAAACCTATATCCTGATGAATGCCTCATGATACTTTCCTCTGTTAAAGGCTTGATACAAATGTAAGTTTTTATTGTAGAGAGGATATAACCAACATAAGGTTTGTCCTCAATTGCATGTGTTGAACATACAACACAAACGTTCTGTATTTGCTTCTGAAATTCAGTTCCATTGAAGTATGGATTTTGGGAAGAGGATTATAATGCAGGATTTAGTCACTCCATGTTGCACATTGAGGGGTGAGTTGCTATTCACATATACACTTAAACAGATGAGGACCACTGAGGCTTGTAGCAGCTTCTTGGCTTACAGATTGTGTTACCAAGGCCAGTGATCACCAAGGCCACATCGAGAATGCCACAAGACAACAAACTCCTCAGATGTGGCAGACTGGTACCACCATACTTTTGGAACAGCTTTTGGGTGCTTTAGTTTAATTTAGAGATAAAGCATGGAGATAGGCCCTTTGATCCACCAAGTCCATGCTGACCATAGATTACCCGTTCACACTAGTTCTATGTTAACCCACTTTCACGTCCACTCCCTACACACTATGGGCAATTCACCGAGGCCAATCAACCTACAAACCTGCATGACTTTGGGATGTGGGAGGAAACCGGAGCACCCGGAGAAATCCCACGTAGTCACAGGGAGAAAGTGCAAACTCCACATGGACAGCGCCCAAAGTCATGATAGAACCCGGGTCTCTGGCGCTGTTGTGGAGCAGCTCTACCAGCAGCACTACCCTAATTCTTCACTGCGGCGCAAATCTTCTCAATCTTCCAGCCGTTTTTTCTGTTAGTTTTCTCACCTTGTTGACTGCCTCTTGGTGATTTGTAATATGTTGAATAATTCCATCTCCCTTCCTCAAAATGTTCATATAATTTGCCCATTGTGTGTTATCTTTTCCATGTTATTTGTCAGTCATATATGGGGCATAGTCATTATTAGCAAACCCAAAATGTATTCCACATCCTTTATAGCTTGTTGGGAAATCGATCCTTTGGTTGCATGAAGTGTATAACTTCTCAGTACGTTAAGAATATTATATTCATCACTCAGGAAATATTCTGCCTAGCAAGTTGAACCCCTTCAGTCAAAGAAATGTAACTTATTGGGGTATGGGTACTGCTACAATAGTACAATGGTACAAATACCGAGGTACAGTGAAATCCATTTCAGTGTACAGTTTAGTACAAGTATCGCAATACAAAAGCACTTAGATACATCTAAGATAAGCATCTCAGATACAGTACAAATGTATAGCAGTAGTGCACTGATACAGTATACAGAGTTGCTAGATTTTGACGCCATTTTCGAGTCCCAGTTTGTCAGTGCAGGGTTCTTGATCTGGCCATGAAGGCCCATTGTCATGGCTAATATATTTGCTACCCATCTCTAATTGCCTCTTGAGTCGCCTTCATGACCCAGACAGAATGCTGGTCCGGCTTTGGTGACGTCTTGACAACATGTTACCGAAATCCTTTCCATGGGTCTTGAAATGTGCCGTGGTTCCAGCGAGCAGTGAGAGCGGAGTGCGGGCCTGAAGTGACATTGCAATCGAGGCAATGACAGGTTAAGCCGCCTGCCCCTCTGTCAGGGGAGGGAGTGGTTCATGAAGTCAGCAAAACACACGTAGCTTCATTAAGTTATTTGCGGGAGGTGCTTTATCAATCTGTGTGCACCCCTCAAGTCCTTGTGGCGCAGCGGTAGAGTTGCTGCCTTGCAGCGTCAGAGACCCGGGTTCGATCTTGACTAAGGGTGCTGCCTATACACAGTTTGTACGTTCTCCCTGTGACCTGCATGGGTTTCCTTTAGGATCTCCGGTTTCCTCCCACACTCCAAAGACGTAAAGGTTTGTAGGTTAACCGGCTTGGTATAATTGTAAATTGTCCCTCGTGTGTGTAGGATAGTGTTAGTATGCATGGATTGCTGGTCCGTGCAGACTCTTCAAGTCCCCCATTTCCCATTAATCTTTCCTCTTTCCCTTTCTGTCCCCTTCCACCCACATTCCTCCCTCCAGGTTTACATTTCATTCCACTCTCTTTATCTCACAGCCTTTTGTTTCCTTTCCACCTCTTAGGTTTTGTCACTTACTCCACGCATCTGCTGATCAAAGTTCGCTCCGCTGCATCTACCCACCAGGCTCTGCCTCACCCCTCCTCTCTTTTCCAGCTTTCTCCCCCCTACTCCCATCAGCCTGATGCCAGGTCCCAACCGGTAACATTGCCATTCCATTCCCTCCACAGATGCTGCCTGACCCATTGAGTTCCTCCGGCACTTTGTGCTTCCATCAGGACTCAAGCATGTGCAGTTTCCTGTGACTCCACCTCATGACCTTTCTTTGTCCCTCACCAAAGCCAAGGAAGATACGCAGAGATGTCCGTGCTCCCGCAGAGCAGCCCACGGTAGTCATAGAGTCATAAAGTCAAACTACTTGGAACCAGGCCCTTTGGCCCAATTTGCCCACGCCGACCCACATACCCCATCTACACTAGTCCCACCTGCCTACGTATGGCCCATATCCCTCTAAACCTATCCTATCCCATCACCCTTTGTGTTAAAACATTGCCCCTCTGGTTCCTATTAAATCCCCCCCCCCCCCCACCTCATCTTAAACCTATGTCCTCTGGTTCTCGATTACCTAACTCTGGGCAAAAGGCTCCAGGCATTTACCCAATCTATTCCTCCCATGATTTTGTACACCTCTATAAGATCACCACTCATCCTCCTGGGCTCCATGTAATAAAGTCCTAGCCTGCTCAACCACTACCTATAGCTAAGGCCCTCGAGTCCTGCCAACATCCTCATAAATCTGCTCTGCACCCCTTCCAGCGTGACAACATCTTTCCTCTAACATGGCGACCAAAACTGAACACAATACTCTAAATGTGGCCTCATCAATGTCTTATATAACTGCATCAATACCTCCCAACATCTATACTCAATACCCTGACTGATGAAAGCCTCTTGCAGGAAAGTTAAATGTGCCACAAGCCTCAAGGAGCAGAGTCCTTTATGGGACCCGCATCACGGCTACCTGTAATTTACTTTGCAACGATTGATTTAATAACTCCACTCAATGTGGAGTTGCATTAAACGTTATTCCCTTTACCCTGTACCTGTGCACTGTGGACAGGCTTGATTGCAATCATGTCTCGTCTTTTCGCTGACTGGATGGCATGCAACAATAAGCTTTTCACTGTAACTTGGTACATGTGACAATAATATACCAAACTAAAGTAAATAATTTTTTTAATCAAAAAAAGAAAGTGGGTAAAATACCACATATTTGAATTAAATTTATTCTCCATTCAGCCTATCAGGTCTATACTAGCTCAGAGCTGTTAAACCTCCTATTCTCCAATTGTAAATTCTCCAACCCCTCCCCTTCTGCACGAAGGATAATTTACAGTGGTTATTTAACCCAATGAAACCTAAACAACCTGGGGAATTGGAAGAACATGCAAAGTCCATACAAACAGCAGCAGAGGTCGGGATTGAACCTGGTTCACTGGAGCCGTAAGGCAGGACCACTGCCAGTGGTGTGTGATAGGTGGACTAAACTGTCCTCACACCTCAAGGCCACATCTCAGAAACTCTCCAGTACTGAGTGTACACAGGGCATGCATCCTCTGTGTGTGCTGATACCTGGCCTGGCTTGCTGTTCGCTGCCTCTGGTGATGCAGTGTGTGGAATATTCTGCTCTGTTGCAGGAGCTGAGTGGACGAGGGGTGATTCAGTGCTGAGACTGCAATGCACCTTTGCATTTGTGTCAGTCGGTTCAGAGGGGCACTTGTTTCTCTTTGTTTGCACACAGCCAAAGTGCTCAAAGATGATTCAAGGAATGAGATTTATTCTTTCAAAGGAAGGACAAAGCACAAAATAGAGAGGATTAAGAAGCTCTCAGGCTAGGACATTGCCAGTAGATGGTAACCTCGCATGGCTGATGATTTAAAGACATAATCAGCAGAGCTAAATGATCAAAGACTCATGTTCTTGTGCTAATATTGCCTTGGTATATGAAGTGTTCAACATCAAACAGAGGGCAGAGCTGCCGAATCTCCCATTATTTTGTACTATAAACTCCTTTCAACCAAAATTCTGGAAATAAAAGGAAAGCAATCGGATTTCAGCATCCCAGTACCTCTGTGCAGAGGGAAGGGGTTCATCAAGCCCTGCTGCTGCTGTAATGTTGGAAAAAATGGAGCCAGATCCTAGAACCTAACACAAGACAGTGACCAGACTATCAATTTCAATTTAATTAAAGGTTGAGAATTGGGCAGAACACTGGAAGAACTTCCTTGCTCTTCTTTGGAATAGTGGATGTGGAACATTTTATGCATGGTCCCCGGAGTAATTAGGGTTTCTGTTTTATATTTAGAGGGATGTAACAGCAGATACTGGAATGAGTATAAAACACAAAGTGCTGAAGTAACTCAGCAGGTCAGGCAGCATCCTTCCAGGGACGCTGCTTGATCCACAGTATTTTTAGACTTTTAGAGATACAGCACGGAAACAGGCCCTTCAGCCCACCGAGTCTGCACCGACTAGCGATCACCCCGTGCGCTAACACTATCCTACGCACTAGGGACAATTTACAATTTTACCAAAACCAATTCATCTACAAACCTGTACGTCTTTGGAGTGTGGAAGGAAACCGGAGAAATCCCATGCTGTCACAGAGACAACATACAAACTCCGTACAGACACCACCCGTAGTCAGGATCGAACCCAGGTCTCTGGCGCTGTACGGCAGCAGCTCTACTGCTGCACCACTGTGTCACCCCGAGTTACACCAGCACTCTCCATTTAACATGTATCTGGATGTGCAAAAGATGCAGCTGAAACAGCAAACAGAATGGAGGCATTGTGTCGTACATTCCCTGGGGAAGTGGAGCTGTGGCTTCATAATGAGAATCTGTGCACCCAACCTGTAAAGCAAAGCATAGCATGATCCATTCTTGAGGAGAACAGCAAATTTAGGACAGAGGAGGCCATTCAGTCACATTTGTCTGCTGCACTATTCAAAATGTTTATGTCCAATCTTGTCCCCCAAGTCCATACCCTTCATAGACTCCACCACCCAGCCAGAATGTGACTGGACATTTGTAGTGCCGCAGGGAAAGAATTCCTGGAATCCTACTACCCTCCCACATCAGGCCATGGAGTCAGAGAGATACAGAGTGGAACCAGGACCTTTGGCCCACTGTCCATACCAACCATCAACTATCAATTTAACCTAATCCTATATCAATCTCATTTTATTCTCCCCGCCTTCTCATTAACTCTCCTCAGATTCTACCATCCATCCACACAGTAAGGGCAATTTACAGTGGCTAATTATTCCACTAACCCGCATGTGAGGAAACCTGGGAGACGGCCCAGACCATCACACAAACTAATCTCCCTTTCATTGACTCCATGAGTGAATGCTCTCTCGGCAAGGCCACCGGCATAATCAAATCTCACCACAGTAAATCCCTCTTCCCCTCTCCCTTCCGACAAGAGATACAGAAGTGTGAAAACCCACACCTCCAGTTTCAGGGACAGGTTCTTCCCAGCTGTTTTCAGGCAACTTAACCATCCTACCACAACTAGGGAGCAATCCTGAGCTACTATCTACTTCATTGGAGACCCTCAGTCTATCTTTAATCGGACTTTACTGGACTTTATCTTGCACTAAACGTTATTCCCTTTATCGTGGATCTGTACACTGTGGGCGGCTCGATTGCAAAGGCGATTGGTGTCATGACAGGGAGAGGGAAAGGTGGGAAGGGACTGGGCAAGGGTGGTGCAAAGCGGCACCGTAAAGTTCTTCGTGACAACATCCAAGGCATCACCAAACCTGCCATCCGTCGTTTGGCTCGACGAGGTGGCGTCAAATGTATTTCTGGCCTCATCTACGAGGAAGTGCGCGGAGTTTTGAAGGTTTTCCTTGAGAATGTCATCTGGGATTCAGTAACCTACACGGAACATGCGAAACGCAAGACAGTGACAGCAATGGACGTGGTGTATGCACTGAAACGCCTGGGGTGCACCTTGTATGGGTTTGGGGGCTAAAAGATTAATGTGAGAAGTAATCAGAAAATAATCATGTATAGTCTTTCTGCTGACTGGTTAGCATTGCAACAAAAAGCATTTAACTGTACCTCGGTACAAGTGACAATAAACTAAACTAAACTAAACTAAACTAAACCCATGCGGTCACAGAGAGAATGTACAAACTCCGCACAGATAGCACCGGAGATCAGGATCAACCCCTGGTTGCTGGGTGTGTGTGGCAGCAACTATACTGCTACATTGAGGCCTATGAAGATGTAGCATCCTTCTATTTCACCAGTGAGCCACAGTTGAACGGGATTTGAGATGCATAGGAAGGAACTGGAGATGCTGGTTGAAACAGAAGACGGACAGAAAAAGCTGGAGTAATGGCAGCATCTCTGGAGAAAATAAATATTTGACATTTTGGGTGGAGTCCATTTTTCAAAGGCCCTGGAGAAAACGGTTCCATTGCACAGAGGTTATGAATTGCAGAAGAGGCTGAAGACAAGAGCGCCCCCACCTGTTTGGTGCTGAGGTTAAGGAGTTTGGGACATTGTTGGGTGGTCTGGGCAAGTGGAGGGAGGGAATACAGCATCTGCCTGGTCGAGGACGGAGCCAATGGACTCCAGTCCCCGTCACTGCATTGGGCAGTACATAGGACCGAGCGTAGCTCTGGGTGTGGCAAAAGCACTCCTGGTGGGCAGACAGCAGAGCTGGATTTTGATTTCACTTCCCGAGTGAGACCCACACTGTCAGAGGGCAGTACGGAGCGACTGCTGCACTGCAGGAGGGGTACTGGCTGAGGGAGGATCAATACTGAAGGAGCACCGCTTTGTGGCAAGGGGAGTACTGAAGGAGGGCCACACTCTCTCGATCTCTTTGCCACTTCACCCTCTGGTGTTCCACCCTTTACCACTAGGTCTCTTCATCTATCCCTCTCTGACAAATTAGCATTGCAGAGATCCATGTGTATTAGGCTGCACAATGCTGTGTTCCAATGCAGTGCTGTACAACCCATCAGCATACACTCTCTCTGAGTCTCTTCATCTCTCTTTCTCTCTGTCTTTTTCTGTCTTTTTGTTTCTCTGTTGCTTTGTTTTTCTCTCTGTCTCTGTCCCTGTCTCTATCTATCTCTGATTTTTTCCCTTGTTGTATCTCTATCCATGTCTCTTTGTTTTTCTCTGTAAGTCTCTGTCTCTCTGTGTGTGTCTCTCTCTCTCTCTCCCTCTCTCACCATTACTCAGATTCAGGGTGAATTGCTTCCACTCTGATTCTGAGAGTGAAGATGTCCATGCATTGATACTGTTTTTTTAGTTTTAGAGTTTTCAAGCTACATCACGGAAACAGGCTCTTCGGCCCACCGAGTCCACGCCGATCAGCGATCCCCGCACATTAACATTATCCTAGACACACTCGGGACAATCTACACATGCATCAAACCAATTAAGCTACAAACCTGTATGTCATTGGAGTGTGGGAGGAAACCAAAGATCTAGGAGAAATCCCATGCAGTCACAGGGTGAATGTACAAACTCCGTACATACGGCACCGATAGTCGGGATCAAACCCGGGTCTCCGGCGCTGCAAGCACTGTAAGGCAGAAAAGCTACCACTGCACTACAGTTGATGACCATTGACTATCGAGTAGGCAGATTGGAACCCTGGCTCTGTGGCCCACATTAATGTGCACACATGTGTGGTCTCACACACACGCACACTCGTGTCTGCTCACACTCCAATGACCTTTACAATTTTTTTGTCAGAGAGTGGTGAATCTATGCAATTCATTGGCACAGGTGGCGGTGGAGGCCAAGTCAATTGATATTTTAAAGGCAGAGATTGACGGATTTTTGATTATTAAGGATGTCAGGGGGTTATTTGGAAAAGGCAGGAGAAATGGGGTTGAGCGGGAAATCAGTCATGATTGAATGGTGGAGTAGACTTAATGGGCCGAATGTCCTAATCTGCTCCTATAAAATAATTTTGAAGACCTCTAACATGTTCCCCTCTCCCCCCTCTCAGCCTAATCCAGGGATTAGGGATAACAAAACCTGTCTTTCCACCCCCAATAGTGACCTTCCTACACTGTGAGGAGCAGAACTACACACAGTATGAGCACCAGGCCTTAATCACAAACACCATTACTGGTTTCATCACTTCTGATTGTCTGCCTTCTACAGCCTCCAACCTTATCATTTCCCAGCCCCGCACAGCTCGTTTTTACCTTCTCCGCAAAATTCACAAACACAACTGCCCTGGCAGACCCATTGTTTCTGCCTGCTCCTGTCCCACGGAAATGATTTTCACGTAACGCGACTCCATCCAGCCCCCCTGATCCAATGCCTCTCGACCTAGGTGCAAGATACCTCACATGCCCTTCATCTCTTTAATGACCTCCGCTTTCCGAGTCCCCACTCCCTCATCTTTACTGTAGACGTTCAGTCACTCTACACCTTCATCCCCCACCAGGAAGTAATTAAAGCCCTCCGTTTCTTCTACGACCGCAGAACCATCCAATTTCTCTCTACTAGCTACTCTCTACTCCGCCTATTGGAGCTGGTCCTCACCCTCAACAATTTCTCCTTTGACTCCTCCCACTTCCTCCAAGTCCAAGGCGTAGCTATGGGCACCCGCATGGGCCCCAGCTATGCCTGCCACTTTGTAGGGTATGTTGAACAATCCCTGTTCCTGGTGTACACTGGCCCTATCCCCGAACTCTATCTCCGTAACATTGCTGACTGCATCGGTGTCACCTCCTGCATCCATACAGAACTCATAGACTTCATCAACATCACCAACAATTTTCATCCTGTCCTCAAATTTACTTGGACCATCTCCGACACCTCCCTCCCCTTTCTAGATTTCACAAGTCTCCATCACAAGAAATTGACTATTGACTGATGTCTATTACAAACCCACTGACTCCCACAACTATCTCGACTACACTTCTTCCCTCCCTGCTTCCTGCAAAGACTCTATCCGCTACTCCCAATTCCTCCGTCTATGCTGCATCAGCGCCCAAGATGAGGTGTTCCAAACTAGAACATCCGAGATGTCCGCATTCTTTAGGAAATGGGGTTTCCCCTCTCCCATCATAGATGAGGCCCTCACTCGTGTCTCCGCGGTCCCCCACAGCTCCACCCTTGCTCCACATCCCCCTAGTCGCAACAGAGACAAAGTCCCCCTAGTCCTTACCTTCCACCCCATCAGCCGTCGCATACAACACATAAGCCTCTGAAATGTCCGCCACCTCCAACGGGATCTCACCACTAGCCACATTTTCCCATCTCCACCCCTTTACACTGTCCGCAGAAACCGTTCCCTCCATAATTCCCTGGTTAACTCAACCCTTCCCACCCAAACCATCCCCTCCCCAGGTACCTTCCCCTGCAACCGCAGAAGATGCAACACCTGTCGCTATACCTCCTCGCTCGACTCTGTCCAGGGACACCGACAGTCCTTTCAGGTTAGGCAGACGTTCACTTGCACCTCCTCCAACCTCATCTACTGTATCTGTTGTTCAAGATGTGGACTCTTATACATCGGCGAGACCAAAAGCAGACTGGGCGATCGTATCGCGGAACACCTTCGCTCAGCCCGCGTGAACCAACCTGATCTCCCGGTTGCTGGAAACTTTAATTCTCCTTCCCATTCCAACACAGACCTTTCTGTTTTCGGTCTCCTCCATTGTCAGAGTGAGGCTAAACGCAAATTGGAGGAACAGCATCTCATATTTCGCTTGAGCAGCTTACAGCCCAGTGGTATGATATTTGATTTCTCTCACTTCAGGTAGCCCCAGCATTCCCTCTCTCTCTATCCTCCCCCACCCAAGTTGCACTAGCTTCTCATTTTCACCCTACAAATAGCTTACAAAGGCCTGTTTTTTTTATTATCATTACTTTTTTTTCATATCTTTCATTTATTGTTTTTTATCTCTCCACACCACCGTCTATATCTCTCATTTCCCTTATCCCTAACCGGTCTGAAGAAGGGTCTCGACCCGAAACGCCACCCATTCCTTCTCTCCAGAGATGCTGCCTGTCCCGTTACTCCAGCTTTTTGTGTCTATCGTCAGTTTAAACCAGCATCTGCAATTCCTTCTTACACACTGCACCCAGTACTCCAGCTATGGCCTAAGCAAGGTTTTATAAGGTTGTACCATAACCTTCCTGCTCTTATATTCTATGCCTTGGTTAATGAAAGCAAGTATCCCATACACTTTCTTCACCGACTTGTCCACCTGTGCTGCCACCTGCAGGAACCCTTGGGCATGTACACCAAGGTCTCCCTGTTCCTTCTTGGGGCCCTACCATTCATGGCGTATGTCTCACCATTATTAGTCCTCTAAACACTTATTGGGATTAAATTCCATCTGCAATTGAACTTCGTAACCGGTCTGCGTAACCACCCTCTGTATTTTAACCCTTTCAGCTCCGGTGTTTCACGCTTGCTCACTTACATTAGACTGAAAAAGGTGACTGGATCCCACTGGACTCTCAGGGACAGTCCTGAGTCCTGGCTGGACTCTCAGGGACAGTCCCCATGACCCAGAATCAAGATACCTCTCTCTGCATTTCAGGGTTGATTGCCGAACATGAACAGCCACCATGACCTGGCTATTATGGGCAGATGTTATAATCCTTCCTGTCACCGATATATTTACATATATACATATATGTATATATAGAACATCCCAGCTGTGAGTGACAGAATCAGCGTGTAATTTAGGAACAGCTGTTTGGGCTGTAGCCATATCATTCCGTATTCAATGTAACAGCACAATCTGTACATCACATCAGTTCTAATTAACGTCATTGGATAGTGTTTGAGGAGTCATCTTCAATCAGTGTACATCACTCCTCGATGATCAGGATGACTTGTTTGGGTCATAGATTTGCACAGCACAGGAGGAGGCCATTGCGAGCTAAACAAAATAATTTCCAGTCAGTCCTGCTCCTTCATTCTTTGCTCACAAGCTCCCATATTTTTTCTTCGTGTCCATTTCCCCCCCAATTGCCTTCGGAATTTCTGGGTGAAACTGCAGAGAAACACTCTCTCCCTCTCCCCTTTGGTTCTTCTGCTGGCCCCTTCCTCCTCCACATTTCATATTATTTTCTTATGAAGAAGGCCATTCTACCTATTAAGTCAAAGCTGAATCTCAAAACCATCCCATTTCCCTTTATATTTCCCTGTGGCCTCTGATCCCCTACACATGCCCATTGAATTCCTCCCAAGTTCTTCCATTCACCTATACACTTAGGGAAATTTACAGCAGCCAATTAACCCATCAACCCACATGACTTTGGGGATACCAGAGAGGACTCGGGCAACCCCATTTGGTCACATGGAGAACATGGAAACTCCACTCGGACGGGGCCAGAGGTCGGGTTTGAACCCAGGTCACTGAGGAGGTGAGGCACTGTGTCATATGGGCACTGGAAACGGTTTGGCAGGGAACATGTGGCCATTGACCTTTGGTCCACCTTGCCAGCACTGCCTTTCTGCTTCATTTGTGGGACGATCATTGGATTAATTCCCCTAGAGCAACCCCATGCTCCCTCACTCCGCCTGGTCAATCTATTAACACTGACCCACCATGTCAACACAGCCATCACCCCAAAGGGCTTGTCCACAGTAACTCTTCCTTCAGATCTCCTGTGCGCTGAATCAGCAGATTTACTCTCCTTTTAAAGTCAAAGGCAGAGATTTGATACCCAGTCCAGAGGCTCCAGCAACAACGCCTGACATCAGCCATGAGTAGAGCGTGTAAGGACCAATCTCGAACACCCAGATGGATGCCCCAACTATAAGGAGCCAGCAACCATTGCCCTGCACCCCTCCTCCCTGTCTCCAACCCCTCAGCTGGTTACAAGTCCCTGTTGTAAGCTTTCAAGGTACACTGTCTGTCACATCAGTGAGTGGCAAGAGTTGGCCATGCCTGACCAGTTATGAGATGGAACCATTGGGCTAATAGTGCTGGACTGAGGAGGATTGGGACACTATGATTGAATTGAAAGATATATCACGGAAACAGGCTCTTTGACCCGCTGAGTCCACTCATGACCCGTTTACACTAGTTCTATGTTATCGCACTCTCTCGTCCACTCCCTACACACGAGGGAGGCCAATTTACCTACAGATGGAGGCCATTTAACTTACAAACCCGCACGTCTTTGGGATGTGGGAGGAAGCCGGAGCAAACCCATGTGGTCACAGAGAGATTGCGCAAACTCCACACAGACAGCTCCCAGGCCCAGGATTCAACTTACCTGGGTCTCCGGCGCTATGGGCAGCAACTGTGACAGTCACAGGGTCAGGATGTTGCTAGAGAGAGAGAGGGGGGAGTATTGTAAGGGAAGGGTGGAGGTTGGCGTTCGATTGACCCATGATAGTTCCTAGTCGGGAGCTATGTAGGGAAGAATACTTTGTCCCAGTAATAGGTCTCGGACAACATGAGCTGTTCTCCAAAACGAGCTTAAAGGTAGAGTTGCTGCCGAACAGCGCCAGACACCCTGATTCGATCCTGTCCACGGTTGCTGTCTGTACGGAGTTTGTACGTTCTCCCTGACACCTGCGTGGGGTTTTTCCCCCTAGCTGCTCCTGTTCTCTCCCACGCTCCAAAGACGTACAGGTTTGTTTAATTGGCTTCAGTAAAATTGTAAATTGTAGGATAGTGCTGGTGGGCAGATACATAAAAACCTTGTGTTGCAATTTATTTACAAAAACACAGAGCAGCCGGTTTCTGCACCGTCTGTACCTGCCCTGCTCTTGGAAAAAGGAACAATCTGGCTCACATTGCGTTTCTGTGTTTGGGATCTTGCTGTGCAGAGGGGGCTGGCTTGTTTCCTGGACTGCAGCGCTCTCTCGCTGCAATGGGGGAAAAAACCTGAGTGATCTGACTTTTAACAGCTTAGTCATCATTTTCTAGGAACAGTCCCCCTTGCAGCAAATAGCTAGTGAAACAGATTTATATTCAAAAGCCTTACTTTGCTCTGCTGGCCACGCTGTTGATATAAAGACAGGATTAGTTCTCTAGACGCTGGATTTGTTCTAGGTGCTATTATTGTTACTTAAATTTATTCCATTTGCAATGTCAATATGTGCAATTCTATGTTCAATATCAGAAACCTGTTTTTTTTACAATGTGAGATTTGTATAGGATTTATGATCCTGGTTTTGTGATCATTTGCAAAATTAATCCCAGCCCCTCCATCACCACTCAAATTCAAGCAGCAGCGAAGAAGCTGGAGCTGTAGATTGTTCACTGTTTGAGTAATCATGAAGGCCAGCCTTGTGCCAGCAGGCAAGGTATGTTTGTGACCAAGATTAGCAAGGTGAGAATGAGGAGCAGAAACAGTGTGTATGATTGAAGGAAGAAAATTCACAGGGGAAGTCAAGCAGTCAGGAATTGTATTTTGCAAGGAAACCTTATTTGCAATGAGAAGGCAAGAGCAAATTAAACATCAACCCATTACAAAAGGTCACTCAGATGCTCAGGGTTCAACCCAGTGAACCGAGGAACGCTCGGAAATACCAGGCAGCTCCGTCTTGCTGCAGCAGTGCATGTGTCCCCTTCAGGATGCACAGCCGAGACGTAGTGTTCAAGTGTTGTCAGTGCTGTAATGTGGCAGCTAATCTGTGCACAGAGAGGTTCCTACACAATGAAGTAACAAAGAAATGAAAAGCAAAACACTGAAAATATTCAGCACATCAGAGCGCAAACTGTGAAGAGAGAGAAGGAGGGAAAGGGGGGGGGGGGAGGGAGGGAGGGAGAGGGGGGAGAGGGAGGGAGGGAGAAAGGAGAGAGAGAGAGAAAGAGAGAGAGAGAGTACACATTTCAGGTCAATGATCCTCAGTCGACATGCTGAATGAGGGATAGATATTGGGCAGGACTCTGGGGGGAGCTCACTGCTCTTTCAATGTTCTGCCTAGATTTTGCGCATCCTGCATTTTTGCTGTTTCATTGGAGTTGTAGAGTAATACAGTGTGAAAACAGGCCCTTCGGCCCAACTTCGCCTCACCGACCAACATTCCCCATCTACACTAGTCCCGCCTGCCTGCATTTGGTCCATATTCCTCTAAAGTTATCCTGTCCATCGAGCATACACCGTAGAAAAATACTATTAAGCAAACTGCGGGTGGAACCCACCAGGTCAGGCAGCATCTGTGGAGGCAGGGGGAAAGTTGATGTTTGCTCCAGATTACTGCATCTGCAGTCTTTTCTGACTGAAGAAGGGTGTCGACCCGAAACGTCACCCATTCCTTTTCTCCTGAGATGCTGCCTGACCTGCTGAGTTACTCCAGCATTTTGTGAATAAATACCTTCGAATCGTGCTTAGTTTAATTAGAGATGCAACGTGGAAACAGGCTCTTCGGCCCATCGAGTCTGAGCAGACCAGCGATCCCCATACACTACCTCGTAAAATGTACAATTTTAGCGAAGCCAATTAACCAACAAGCCTGTACGCCCTTGTGATGTGGGAGAAAACCAGAGCACCCGGACAAAAGCCACGCATGTCACGTGGAGAACTTACAAACTCCATGCAGACAGCACCCTGAGTCTGGATCAAACCCGGGTCTCTAGCGTTGTAAGGCAACAACTCTACCGCTGCGCCACTGTGCCATCCTATATCTTCATCAAAATCATGGTATAGCTGACAAACAGCAATGAACCAATCCCTAGACACAGGCCGTCAGTCCAATAAATAAACCTTCCACCATCACCTTCTGCTTCCTACCATGATGCCAATTCTATATCTAGTTACCTCCTTCCCCACTTGCTTCAAGCACCCATTTCCCACATACCTATTCATTTTATTTTCCTTTTGTTATCCTCTCCTGTCCCCCCACCTGGCTTCATTTGCACATCATCGCTCCCTCACCTCACTCCACCCATCACCAACTAGCCCCGGTCTCACCCTCCCTTGCACTTCTATATACTGGCTATCTCTCCTCTGCACTCTCAGTCTTGATGCAGGATCTTGACCCAGAATGTTGACCATCCCATCCACCGACAAAGCCCGATCCACTGTTCCTCCACCCGTTTAATAAGAGGGACTTAACGAAGGTTCAGCATCAAAGCAGAATGAGCATCATATTTTAAGAGAATTAAATAACAGGAGTAAGTTTAGCCGGCAGAGCTAAAATCAATTAAAATCGAATTGTTAAACAGAACAATAAGGTGTAATCTGATTCTGTGAATTGAAACACTCCATCTTATCTCACACTGTTATCTCCAATGATTTGCACAAAGTGCCCAGTGTTAAAATCATGACACCTCTATTCCTGCCACTGAAGGAGATCTGCAAAGCAAATGAGCAAGACCATGGAATGATTTAGTTTAGCTTCCAGGTGACATCTGGGTTGTCACCAAGCTTAATGCTTCACCTAAAAACTGTGCATTTGGCTCCATTTTTTTCAATGGCACTGAATTACAGGCTGCACCTCTGTTTATATAGTGCCCGTGATGTAGCAAAAACTTGAAGGAAGTGTTAAAAATACTTTTAGCTTACTGCATGACAGTAATCTAAAAAAAAGAGGACATTTGGACAGAAATATTTAGGATGTAGCCACAAGAGATGGCAGATGATAGAATCTTGAGCAAAAGTTAAAATGCTGGAGGAACTCAATAGACAATAGACAATAGACAATAGGTGTGGAAGTAGGCCATTCGGCCCTCCGAGCCAGCACCGCCAACTCAATGGGGTCAGACAGCATCGTGGAGGGAAATAGACAGACAGCGTCTCCAGTCTGGATTAAAGTGTGTTTTGTGTGGAAAAGAGACAGGGCAGAGGATATGTTTAGAGAGGTAATTTCCGAACCTGGTGCTCAGGCAGCAGAAGGCATAGCTACCCACTGCAAAGTGATGGAGATCATGGAGTGGCCAAGAGGTCAGGAATAGAGGAGTACAAGATATCTCGGAGGTTAACGAGCTGGAAAAAGTTACAGAAATAACTGTGGGAACAGACAGCATACATGGAGACCAACACTTTCTGCCGCCCTGGGAGTCAATAGACAATAGACAATAGACAATAGGTGCAGGAGTAGGCCATTCAGCCCTTCGAGCCAGCACCGCCATTCAATGCGATCATGGCTGATCACTCTCAATCAGTACCCCGTTCCTGCCTTCTCCCCATACCCCCTCACTCCGCTATCCTTAAGAGCTCTATCCAGCTCTCTCTTGAAAGCATCCAACGAACTGGCCTCCACTGCCTTCTGAGGCAGAGAATTCCACACCTTCACCACTCTCTGACTGAAAAAGTTCTTCCTCATCTCCGTTCTAAATGGCCTACCCCTTATTCTTAAACTGTGGCCCCTTGTTCTGAACTCCCCCAACATTGGGAACATGTTTCCTGCCTCTAATGTGTCCAATCCCCTAATTATCTTATATGTTTCAATAAGATCCCCCCTCATCCTTCTAAATTCCAGTGTATACAAGCCCAATCGCTCCAGCCTTTCAACATACGACAGTCCCGCCATTCCGGGAATTAACCTAGTGAACCTACGCTGCACGGAGATTAGTGGGCAAAATTAGAGCACATGGTATTGGAGGTAGGGTACTGACATGGATAGAAAATTGGTTGACAGACAGAAAGCAAAGAGTGGGGATAAATGGGTCCCGTGGGGTACCGCAAGGCTCGGTGCTGGGACCGCAGCTATTTACAATATA